>NW_027468664.1:8228137-8503137 GCF_046254945.1 Alosa pseudoharengus
GATGGATCTGTGTGCGATACGTGGCACGTTCATGAGACCTGACATTTGGGATCTTCCAAAAAAGCCCTTTGCTCTTGATTGTGCTGAAATGTCAGGGACTTTTTTTTTTTTTCAGAGGGAGATTAGCTTTTGCTTTGTCTCCGCGGCACCCAGGTCACGGCATGGCATTGAACGCGCCGAGTTGCCCTGGGAAAGTTAGCGGGCCAGACAACGAGCAAAAGGCTTCAGTATCTTTACATGGGCACTTGTAAAACCTTACCCTAAGGCCTTAACGTACTTTGAAAAGAAAGCCATGGTAATCTAAATGTGTTATTAGTGTGATCGGGGCATTGTTATTATACTTCCACTGAAGCCGATCTGGCTCTGTGGCATATTTCAATCCAGAATGCCAAATGAAAAAAGAAAATGAATGTGCGTAGTGTGTTCTTATCTAATAGTTCTTGTCTATAGTATGTGCACAGTAGATGGTGAGCAGAGATATCTGCCCTGACGGTTGGTACCAAACTGGGCGTTGACGGTAGAGGGCAAGCGAGTGGTGTTTGTAGCCTTGTGGTCAGCGCTGGGGCCGAGGTGGACTGGGGACGGGAGACACTGGCAGCCTTGTCCCCGGAGGTCAACCCAGGGCTCGGAGAGGTCGGCTCTGGCCAGTGTTACTGTCAGCGCAGGCGTTACCCCATTTATCTTGACCATGGCTAAGAATACCCACGCGTGTACACATCAGCTTCTTGAGCGCTGTGTTGCTGTTTTCCTGTCACGGAGGGCTCCTTATCCAGAGTCAAGCGTTCAGGTCAACATTGCACTGACCGCCCAGGTGTACGGACAGTTTTTGCTGCCTGTGTCAGTGCAGCTTCAAATGGTAGATCAGCAAAATTCAAGGTGTTAGAAGCCTCCATGGAAGGTTGAGGATTGCTAATTTTGCAACCATCCAGCACTTTTCCCCTCCCTCCGTTAAAGGACTGCTGTAAGGTTTTTTTTTCCGTTTTTTTGTGTATTTCTTTTTCCCTATCACACATGCCCTTGCAAGCACAGAGGCACATCCTGCCCTGCAGCATCAGATCTGGGATGATTTAAAACAAAAAGTCAAGCCAGGTATTCGTGGCATCTGTGTGTGACTAATATTTGCCCTTTGGGCATCGGGATCTGTCTATTTAAGAAGACACACACACGCAAGCTGCCTTTCGCAGAATTCGGTGCTGTCATAAGGAGCTTCTCCTTCCATTTCGCAGTAGGAGCTCATTAGGCCCGTTACGCACAGCATATCCATAGGCGTTGTTGATTTTTCCATGGCGTACGAGCAGGGCGCGGGAGCAACAGCGGGACCATTGGAGGGCTCGCTCTCCAGGGGCTGGTGCCTCTCTGAACCCAGTGGCCCAGAGAACAGGCAGCCAGGCAGGCAGGCAGGCAGGCAGGCAGGCGGTGCCCCATGTGCCATATGTTCCACCTCCGTGGGAGCGCAGGGGCCTGAGTAAATATCGCACTTGTCTCCTCCCCCGCTGCCACCGCCGAGGGCTCCGCACCCCCGGAGCCAGAGCTCGCTATTGGGCGCCGAATAGGTGCAGCCAAAATGGCCGCAGAAATGTCTCGCCCAGGCGCCAGCTCCTCGGCCGGGTCCCTGGTTACACAAGAGGCCACCCTTTGGAAGTAGCCCCAGCTGCCCACCCCGGCCTCCAACCCAACCTGCCCTCCCTCTGGCAGGCTAGGAAGTGCACCACTGCCAGAGTATCAGCTTTTAGTGTAAGTCTGCAGAGTGAGGTGTTTGGATTAAGTTGTCATGAGTTGGTACTCAACGTCAGGCCATACATTGCCTCTGACACTGATTTTATTTTTAGAATTTCGGAACAATTTGTCAGGTTAGAAATGAGAATTTCCATAGTTGCTTATAGCTGCTTACATTTCCATAGTTGCTCATAGTTTTTGCATGTGAGTAGGACATGACTTCTTATAAAAGGCCATTTCCTTTAGGCAATTGTTTTTTAGGCAAAAAGAACCATTTGCCACCATCTGGATTTACATGGAAAATAGTTCCAGCCTGCCTATACTGTCCTTCCACTTCTCTAAGTAGGAGCTCACGAGCTGCCCTTTCAGCAGTCCACAGTTCAGGTTTAGGCATGTGTCACGCTGACTCCTGCATCGTGAGATGAAGGCGAGTGTAAACAAAGCCATGCCTGTGGGAACTGGCCTGCAGGAGGGCAGCACACACTTCCTCCCACGCCGCTCCACCAGGGGACTGCTTTACCACACCTCTCCGACCTCGCTGGTGGCTGATGCAATCCCCGCGTGCAGTTGCACTGGCTTTCAGTCAAAGTTAATCCTCGGCTCAAAGACTCCTCCCCCATGCCCCACACACACACACACACACACACAGCGGCCCCCCTGCTTGCTTGGCCTCAGAGACGCTATACTTTAGCCACAGGAGCCGCCATAGATCCTCTTCACCTGATACCCTGTAAACTTTCACCTACTTCGCCTCTCCCTCTCTCCTTCTCTCTCTCCCTCTCTCTCTCTCTCTCCATTTCTCTCTCCCCCTCCCTCTCTCCTTCTCTCTCTCCCTCTCTCCTTCTCTCTCTTTCTCTCTCTCTCCCTCCCTCTCTCTCCCTCTCTCTCTCCCTCTCTCTCCCTCTCTCTCTCTCTCTCTCTCTCTCTCTCCCCCTCCCTCTCCTTCTCTCTCCCTCCCTCTCTCCTTCCTATCTCCTTCTCTCTCTCTCTCCCTCTCTCTCTCTCTCTCTCTCTCTCTCTCTCTCTCTCTCTCTCTCTCTCTCTCTCTCTCTCTCTCCCGTGCAGCCGGAGCCGATCTAACCCTAAATCTCTAAATCCTGTGACCTGGCCTGTGTGTTATTAGGTGGTGGCGCCCCACGCCAGTGTTCAGGAGCCATTCTCCCTCGACTCATTAGCACAACCTAATCACCTCGTCAGACAGCGCTCACGCCACTAACTCTTCTTTTCTCAATCACTTGCGTGTGTGTGTGTGTGTGTGTGTGTGTGTGTGTGTGTGTGTGTGTGAGAATGAGTTTAAGTGACACTCTTACGGGAAGTGGTGTTTAAGAGCACAGCTATCTCCTAGAGGTGGATCTCTTGGCTTGTTGTTTTAGTTGTGACCTACTCCTGTCAAAAGCTTAAGGGGATAGAAGAGTGGCCTCTTCCAAATACTTTCCGGACCCTGGGAGGCAACTCTGTTTTATTAACACAATATCCCGTTAATCTTCAATATCCTGCCACCACTGAACTGTGGATAGTAGACCTTTCTGATCATAATATCCTGTGTTCTTACTAAGGCAAAGGTAAATCTCCAGATACATAAGTACGCTTACATAATTTGTCGTATTAACTTGTGCTTCAAGTTCGGCTTTATGATCCTCTCACAAACAGATGTAAATGGTAGAGGAGTCATTCTTCATTAAAGATGTGTGACTGTGTGTGAAAGGTGGCTTGTTCGTTGAGTCACTTTGTACGAGTTTGTACAATTAGGTTTTTTCTAATAATAGGTTCTTGAATTACACAACACATTAAAACATGCATCACTGGCAGTAAGATATGTTGAAATGTTGTGTCATATTATAACCAGATATTTGCTTTGTTGTGTTTTAGATCCGTTCGTCGATCATCACGTTGGTGTTTAAAGACCAGGATTTCAACTGGATCCGCCATGTGGGCATCGCCGCTGGCATCTTGTTCTTGGACAACATGCTGGTGATTTTCGTCCCCACTATCCGCGACATCTTCGGGTTCATTGGTGAGCATCACTTCCTCTTCCTTTTTCACTGGCTCTGGGTCAGTGAAACCTGTTGCTTGTAGGAAGATAAATTGAACGTACAGTATCAAATTATTGAGCTGTATCACATCATCAGACTAGAATTGTACTGTCTCTGTTCCCTATTACCTACCCCCCCCATATTTCACAATATGTTGGCAATTGTTGCTCTATGTAATTTCATTATGGCTGCCCCTCTCCCCCTGTAGGTTCCTCTGCTGCCACAATGCTCATCTTCATCCTCCCTGCGAGCTTTTACCTGAAGCTGGTCAAGAGTGTACCTCTCCGCTCCCCGCAGAAGATCTCGGTAAGTCTGCGTCTTCGTCCTGATCTCTGTTGATCCGAAAGCAGTGTCCATTACAGGAGAAAATATACTCTTATCAGCATGTGTGCCGCTGCCCACTGGGAGGGAACCCCATGACCTTGGTGGAGGTAATGTTAGACCGGTCAGTGTAGCTGAGTAAAGGCACACCCCATTGGCTTACCTCACACTGAGATTTGGTGACCGTTGTGTAACCTAATGAAATTGTAATTCACAAAATGCTAAATGAAATGGCAGTAAGATGGAAATCATATGATTTGCTTATCTTATAATTACTGAAAATTGACTTTACTATAATTTACTTACTTACTGATATGGAATTTGTAAGCTGCACACTCCCAACATTCAAGGCTAAGGATATGTGTGAAATTCCAAACAATTCCCCTGTTTAGAGTTGATCTGGTGTGTCCCAGATTGATATACAGTGGCTTGGCGATATATGGATGGATGTTTTGTATCCACTTTTAAACATTTCCAAGTCATGCAGCCAAATGGTATTTGGTTGCAAAACCTCTGATATGAAGCAACACTTGAAGCAACACTATATTCCAGTAAAGCACATGCTACTAATTTAGAAAAAAACTTAGCATGTCTTTCTTTGTTTCTTTTCAGGCGGCCATTTTCCTTGTGGTGGGCATTATCTTCATGATTGTCAGCTTGTCACTTATCGTGCTGGACTGGATCCACAACCCCCCTGGCTCGTCTGGAGACGGTCACTAAGCAACAGACATGAGAAACACTATCATCATCAAGGGCTGAACTCCATGGGCCCTGATTGCCCCAAAGATTCTACTTTTTTTCCGCAAAATGGCTGTTTTTGTCACATGCACCTTTCTTCTGTAAACTACAACAAAAGTATTACACAGGAACTCCATTTGTGAGTACACCGGACTCCTTCAGACATCATTTTAGCTATGTTGGTTTTGTTGTTTTAATTTTTTCTTTGTTTTTTGTTTTGTTTCATGTGTGTATTTGTAAGTGGTGAACAATCTTTTTTGCAGTGTAGTCACTGAGTTTAGGTTGAGTCAACAGAGTACAGAGTAATTAGGCAATCGTAGATCTAGAGAGATGGGGGGGGTGTAGGGGGGGGGGGGGGGGCAAGCGGTTGGTGCTTCCATTGCAGTATCTGTGTAGCCTGCCAGTTACTGGTTGTGCTGTGAGCAGGATAAACCATTTTTATTTTATTTTTTGCAGGGACCTCAAAGTCACAAACTGTAAAGAGAGGGAGAGATGATTTTTGTTGTTGTTGTTTTTGAGAGCTGCTGTTTCTGGTCATGTGGAAGCAGACCTGTGTCTGTGTCCAAGGTCGTCGTCCTCATGCACTTGAAGTTGGTTTTTGGGGTTTCTGTAGAGAGAAAGAGCACTTCTAGATTGTTTTAATTGCATTTTCACACAAACATGCTAGTTCATACACACATATGCACACACACACATATACACACACAAACACACACTCATTCACTCACACAAACACACCTTTTTTTTTTTTAAATGTTCACTCAAAAAATGGCAGAATGAGGGTATTTAGTTTTTTTCTTTCAAATCCCAATTGTGTTGATACAGATATCCTATACTTGACCTTGAATTGTGAGTGAAGGTCGTATGTCACCGTGTCAAAATGTATATTAAGCAATGATTCAGACCACAAGCTTTTAAACAGGAACACCTTGTTGGTGTTATTTTCTACATAGATAGTATCATACATTTGAATGTTTTTTTTTAAACTGAAATTTCAATCGTAGAATTTGTAGACAAAAAAATGTGAAAGTGCTCAACAGGCTTATTCACCAGGCTTTGGGTGACTTACTGTTCAAGCAGTTGGACTTAAACGTATGTGTCTATGTGCGAGAGCATTATAAGTGCAGTTATAGCCATTCTGTTTCACTGTGAAGTGTCTCAACACCAGTTTGTGTTTAGTGCTATTTATTTCTTTTTTCCCAGACTTCCCCACGCTCCTATGAGCATTTTTTTTCTGATATCACAGAAGCTCTCTGAATGAAGTCGATAATCTGAATTGGGTTTGTGATCCATACAGCCCTTGAGGTAACTGATGAGCAGCGATCATGTCAATCGGCAACAAAATCTAGAGATAGTAGCTTATGGAATATGGAGTGTTTTTGACTTATAGGGAGAGGCGGTATCGGCCAAATGTAATAAGTGAATGAAATCATTTAAATTAGTTACCCATGCTGAATACTCATCACTATTAATTTTATTGCTATTAATATATCCCACTTTTTAGTAAACATTTTTTAAATCCACATGCAAAAAAAGGGTGCCTCGACTACACTAAGATTCACAGATCTGGTTGGCTCCTTGGCTGACTACATTGCCTTGTACAAGTGCAGGTTCTGAATATTTGATCAGCTGGAATGCCAATCCGTTTTGAAAAGGTGTTCATTGCAAAACATAGCCGCTATGTTTTGAACAGATCCAGCCAAAGTGGACAATATTTATAGATCATTTATCGATCTCTCTATATACATACATCAAGTGGATATTTCAAATGAAATGGTATAATATGTGCATGTTTTGGATTACAAACATGGTCTTTTTTGACAGTTGTATATGCTTTGTAAATAATCGATTTTATGGTACACTTACTGAACTGTTTAGTAGGTTGGGGGGTGGGGGTTCTGGGGGTTACTCCTCTAGAGACTTGGCATTTGAATGGGTTTAGAACTTTTGTTTTAGACTATGATGTAACATGCTGTTAACTTTTTTAGCTTGCTTTCTACATATGTAGACCTAAACGTCTCTGGTTAGTAAGTGAAATGGTTAAATTGCTTCTTTTTTGTTAACGTCTCTGTGTAGTTTCTTCAGCTTATGATGGTACATGTTAGTCATGGATGCATAGATGTCCGCATGATGTTGATTGTACGTTGTTACTGACTTGATTCTTGATGTGCAGATGTGCATGTTGTAAGATTTTGCATATTCAAGACCAAGGGTGCATACCCATGATGCCTTGCTACTGCAGGGACGGCCCACCTTTCACATTTGCTTGAAATGTGCAAAAGCAAACTTCTCAGCAGAGCTGTCTGCGGACTGATAGAGATTTGTCATCCATGAGGCAGACTAGTAGCTATCTGGGCAGAGAAGTGAAGGTTAGATGTACTGAGCTTATTGAGGGCACGGAGACCCCAGGGTGAATGCAAACCCATGGTAGATCTTGCCCCTGGGCCTCAGGTTTATTGTATGGATACTTCATACAACTGGAACTAAATGTATAGGCTTAGAGATTAGCTACAGTGGACTGGCATGTGGACCTACCCTCTCTGCTTAATACGTCTCCTCTCAACATCTGACCTCAGCATATAGCTTCTGTTTGATTTCCCATAGAAGTGCTTTAGCAGAAGCTGCACACCAGCCCTCAGTGCAGGCAGGGCTCTCTGCTCTGCTCTGGGCATGTGTGTCTGTGTGATCTGTGGGGTGTGGCTGTGCTCAGTATAGTGTCTGCCTGATGGCTTTTGCAAGCCATGCTGGTGTGGTTTGTCCCTTTCATGAAGGACCAGATAGATCAGGAGTAATAAAAGGAAGTCTTCTCAGGCATGCGAAACATTGTCGACGTGAAGCGCCACAATACAACACACACACACGCGCGCACACATGCAACACACAACGCCTTCTCGGGGATGGCGTAGACATTCACACATTAGCTAGAGCTGTGCCTTAGTGTTTACTGCTCAGGTACCACCCCAGGCATGTCACACGTAACCTCTGGAGAACAGCAGGAGTGCATTCAGAGCTTATGTTTACACCGGTATCAGCATTATTTAAGAGCCTTATAACCGAAGAATGTGTCATTGCGTATGGAAATGAGTGTGATGAGTGCCACAGGTAACTGTCTCCCTGGTCTTTACGTGTGACCTCACATGTATGGAACTATCTGCCCTACTACTGCCATCATGCCTGTAAGACGCACGCACTGGCCCATCGTCATGCCATACAACATGTCTGTCTCCTGTGGATCAACTAACATTCACTTGTATATTTGCCAGATCAAAGGGGATTTTTGTATCAGTGAAGCTGTGTCATTGTTATGTAAAAATGAACAATAAAAATGTGAAATGACTTTGTGTCTGATGGATTATTTGCCCACTGCTTGGCATAATGTAAATTTTATTACATTAGCCTACATCCACAATCATTATTTTGATCCATTATATGATTAAATATATTGTGTCAAAAAATTATTTTGGGGATTAAAGTTCTTAATTTGCACTGGTGGGAGGGATACAATACTCAGTAAGGAAAAGGAATAAGATGAATATAAAAGATGGGATCAAACAGCTTTTTGTAAGTGTTACTGTGTAGACAAGTAATTCTGTAATGAGAACAGACTCATTAATTAAACTCACAATCTAAGAGTCATGGTCTGTGTATGTTATTGTCACATTGCCATAACTCACGTTGTGAAACCTGGTGACTGGCTGTCAGACCAGGGTACAAATGAATAGATCTTCCCCAGACTGTAAAGCTTTCATCATATAACAACCACCCGTGATGTTTTCCCTCTGCGAGTCACACGTTAGTGTGCCTGGATCCTTGTGTCCATTTAGTCTACACCCACCACTGATGACCTACACGTCAGGAAATGTAAGGGGATTCATACTAGAACAGACAGACAGACAGACAGAATTATTTTAAATGATGATCCCAGTGATTCTAATAAAATACAATCAGTCTGTGATTCATCCCATTTTAGGGAGTATAACATGCAGTACTGTACTGTGTAGGCTGCCTTTTCTAACGGAGCATGGCATTCATTGTTAATTGCCACCATGCACTGTTTGTGGTATGACTAGACTGATTGCACAATTGTGTATGTGCCTTTATGCACATCTGGGTCTGAAACTGTGCATACGTGCTTGCATGTGTGTGTGTGTGTGTGTGTTTGTGTGTGTGTAGCATCCATCCTCATGCTAGAGTTAGGATGCAGGTCACACTCCTCTGCACGGTTTATGTCAGAGCCGGTTACATAAGCCCAGCGTGCCTTTGCTGTTGGATGATCCTGTTCCGTTTCCTCCATCCCTTTTCCTCTCTCTCTCTCTCTCTCTCTCTCTCTCTCTTGTACCTTTCTAAGTCTTCCTTTTTTGGACATCTGGAACATCTCCTATATCCGCATCACACACAATAATAATACACAAACAAACCTGCAGATACCCCCTCAGAAAGCATCTGGAGTTCAAACTTGGCCAGTCTCAACGTATCTCCTTCCTTAATCCATCAAAGTCCACTGACAAAATAATGTTCAGCTCCTGTTTATTAAATGTGCTGCTTTTAAAAGGCAGATTATTTGGGGTTTAGTCAATCTGCTGTGATCTCAGTGAGTCAGATTTGAATTCAAGGCTTAGCGTGAGAAGTACAAGGCTATACACAGAGAGAGGAGGCAAATTATGGAAGGTAGAAAAAACCAACAGCATTGTCCAAACATTAATGAGACACATTTCATAACCATTTCGGTCTGATATCTAGAAACAGGGCAACATACTTAAAATTTGTTTCCATAGCCACTTTTGAATCTCCCCTGGGGATCAATAAAGTATCTATCTATCTATCTATCTTTAAACATAATTTCACATAAATGAGATATTACTCCTTCTATCTGCTGAGAGAGATCTGCTGTATTGCTGCATTCACAGCTTAACAATTTCCTATGTGCAAAATTTGCAAAAATTCTCAATTTTCAGTTCCTGAGAATATCCTTCTATATTATAGAAAATCATTCGTTTTCAACAATAAGAAAGCCGAGGGCAGTGGATGACAGTGGATGCAAAATAAATTGGGCTCTTGTGAGCAAAACACCACACACAAATGGAGGGAAAGTGATGATGTGAATCAGAGAGTGAATCCCCCTGTCAGTGACATCTCTCCTGAAGACTTGGCTATGGACACGCACTAATAAGCTCCCTCTCCTCCACCAGAAAACCAGCGCTCCACATTCTCCTGACGGTCACTGCCACTGGCTGACCGATCCTTCTGAGAAAGCCCAGGAGTCCAGTCAGCAGGAGCGCCCGGTTACTTGGAACAATCACAGGGGGAGTGGACGGTCATAAGACATCTGGAGTGTTACTTCATGAGTTCACAGCGGTCCCTGACACTTACACAATTAATTTGGTAACTGATTCATGGCCATGTTAGCCCAGGAGAGATCCATGGAAATGAAGTTCTAGGTATGTCAGCCCTTTTCTCATGCATGCTTTAAATGCAGGAGTCAGTGGTGATTCAACGAGGTGATTATGACCATGAGAAATACAGGTCAGCTTTCTGACCACAGCGATGAAGAGGACACTTCCGGTACCCATGTGATCTAAAACAAAACATTTGCTTTTTTTGTCCACATTTTAAGTGATGGTTCATCAAGGTTACAGTATTTCATTCTGTCCCCCCCTCTCTCTCTCTCTCTCTCTCTCTTCCTCATTTCTCTCTCTCCTGCTACCACCCTCGCTCTCACCGGTGCGGATTAACTGTGCCGTGCATGGAGAGCGATTCCAGGAAATGTGTGCCCATTTAATAATCCACTGTATAAAGTGGAGATGATCTCCGTCTCCTCTTGACTTTACTGTCTGCCTCCCCCTCTGGACGTACTGTACGTGGTACAGTGATTGGCTAATAGATGCAGCTCCAACAATACAGGGTGACACAGATAGTGCTGAAAGATATGTTTTTGTTCAGACCAGCCCAAACTGGTTTTCCTCTGCAGTTTTCTCATATTTAAGAAAGGTTACTTGACGACATTGAGTAGACATAGTATTGCACGTAGCATAGCAACATCATGGAGTATGTTAGTTTCCCGGTCAGTTAACCAGTGGTCATCAACCGTTTTACCATCCTCAGTGGCCTTGAGGAGTCTCCCTCATAAACATTCTGGAGTCAAGTCAAGTCAACTTTATTTATATAGCACATTTCATGTGACACGTACAAAACAACAAACATGCCTTTTCTTCCAGCTCTTGCTGGTCTTGTGTAGCTGGTTAGGCCACCAGGTGGACATGCTGGAGTGACCATCTGAGGAAGCTGGTCGTGCTGGTGTGACCAGCCTGTAGTGTGGGATACAGCAGGTGTAAGATGGTCATGTTGGTGACCAGCCTGCCAAGCTTGACATTTTTGGTGTAAGATGGTCATGCTGGTTTGGTAGAATGACCAACATAAGCTGGCATGGCCAGTTAAACCAGCAATGTAGACCAGCAACACCAACTTGACCAGTTTGAGGTGGTACGACAAGCGAAACTAGCTGAATTACCATCATCAGCTGGGTAAACCAGCTGAAAATATGTTTTTGCAAGAGTTTTGCTGGTCTAGCTGGTCAACCACCATAGGGTGGTCAAACAAACTGGTTAACAACCACCTTAAGCTGGTCAGGCTGATTTTTTCATCAGGGATGAAATGACCAAACAACAAAGATGAAGTAGATCAACATAACCATAATGGAGGGCAGTTAACAGGAGCCAGTAGCCCTTCCTCACACATGCTTCTCTCCTCAAGGTGTCAGTTGGCGGGGTGACTGTATGTGGTGACTGGGACATTTAGAATTGTAATGGACAACGCTGCCCACTCACCAGGTGCCACACTTGCCAGCTTAACTGTTACGCAACCTGTTTGATGTCACTGCAATTCATCACACTAATGTAAACATGAAGACACGCAAATATTCCCACTAGGATGTGATCATTCCTCTTGTGCGGGTTCTCTGGATGTGGTGTTTCATATCCACTCACAGAATATGGACAACATGTATTCATTTAGCAGACGCTTTTATAAGCAAAGCGACTTACACATTTTATTTTTATATACACATTCAAGGGCCTTTGTCCTCATAGCTACTCAGGGTTAAGTGCCTTGCTCAAGGGCACAACAGTGGAAGCTGGGAATGGAACCCACAACTTTTCTGGCTACTGCATGCTACCACCGCCCCAGATACACCATCCGCTCTGAAATTTTTCTACAGATTTGCTGTAGCATTTCTGAAGATAAAGATGTGGGTCACACGGGAGAAATAGATTTTTTAGCTGTGAATGCGGACTGCCCCAGTGGTAAAGAAGTGCCGGTCACCTCTTCAAGGACAGCTGGTCACGTGTGTGAGAGACATGCCAGTGCATATCAATTACACACCCATACACACCCAAGCACACATATACACACACATTTCAAACACGCCCACACTCTCTCTTATAAAGACACACATACACACACTCACCTGTCTGCGTCATTGAGCTTAAAGCACCTGGTGTTCTGTGTGCGTAGTAGAAGTGTGACAGACTTGAAAGGCGTGACCAGTAAAGGGAGGAGTGTAAGTAGGAAGCCAGTGAATGAATAACCAGGTAAACCTGTATGCGCTAGCCTACCGACTGAGATGTGATAGACACATAGAGGTAGTTGGAGACCAGGAGGAGAAGGAAAGAGAGAGAAGAGAGGGTGATTTTCTGAAGAGGGTGGGGAAGTAGCCCAAGTCACAGCTGAAAATGAAAGGACACTACAGTCAGGGATGGATTACTGCACGGGCCTACCAGGCCCAGGCCCAGTGGCCCAAGAGGTCAGGGGGCCCTGAAGCCCAAGCATTTGCATGGAATCATTGCCTCAATATCAACAAATCAGGATGTAGGCTATGAATCTGATAGAATTTAGTATTGGCCACCCCCAAAATGCTAGCCCGGTTAAAACCAGACCCTTCTCAGTCGTAACTGAGAGTGGGTCTGGGGAAGGTTCGTTCACAGCCCATTTCCAAAGGGCGTTTCCAAACGGACGCCGATTAAAATGCCTTGGATGCAATAGGAGAGGCCAAAAACCAATCAGAGCAACCTAAGAGACAGAGTGACGGAAACACACATTTTGCAACACTGTCTGGTTGTAGGGAGAAGCAGGAATAATGAACCACTTTTTAATTAAACGCAGGCTAATTTACAAAGACATCGTGCCACACTGAGAGCTGCTCTCTGTCTGCCCTGATCTGCCCTCAGTCAAACACAACTGCATCTTCAGCTCTGAACAAAACCGTTCACGTTCAAACGAGCATTTTGTTTCATTCGTCCTTTCTGGCTGACCGGTAGCCTAGAAATCTAGACGCGCCCCTAGCGGCAGCAAATTACATTTGCTGCCAGGGCTAGTCTAGCAACTCTCCGTTGGCTTGTGAGCTCCAGAAATCGAAACTTAATCAGGCCAATGAAATCGTGTATAGAGTCATTAGGTGGGCTTAAGATAATGATTGATGGCAGAGTTGCAACGGTTTGGCTTGAATTCCATGCTACTTGAAAACAAATAAGATGGATGTTGCTGTTGGCGAACAGTGTGACATGAGTTAAGCTTTTATTAAGTTGGCAAACGTTTGAACTAGCCAACTAGCTCCGCTGGTGGGAAACGCATGGGACTCATAGCGCTGCCGCTGTCCTATTGCATGCAGAGCGAATTTGAAAGACAAATGATTATCCCGCCCCTCGGACTGAGCACTGCAAACGGTGAGTGCCCAGACCCTACATTTTAATGTGGGTCTGGCTCGTCAGGCTAGCTGACCGGGATATTTTTTTCGGCTTCTTCAACAGGGTGCGCTATCGTCATCGTGTAAAGCCCGCCTCAAGGGTTCTGATTGGTGCCTCGATCTAGGAAAATTGGAAATGGGTTAGAATGGGTTCTTGGCCAGACGGACTTTCAGAGCGAATCTCGAATTTGCCGGAAGTACGTCTGGGTTTTTCCCAGGCTACCGAAATGCACCAGAATACAGGAAATCACATCAAACAAATTAAAAAATTTCTGGGGGAGGGCCACCAACCACCCCCTCCCACATATGCAACAATTAGTGGGAGGCCCTTAATACATCTAGGCCCAGGGGCCCGAAAGTTCCATGACTATAGTTACTCCAGTGATAAGCATGCAGGTGTGAGAGCAAAGAGAGAGTGATGAGAGGGGAAAGAGAGAAGGAGAGATAGAAAGAAATAGAAATATATCAATAAAGTATCTATCTATCTATCTATCTATCTATCTATCTATCTATCTATCTTTCTAAATAAATAAATAAATAGAAAGCACTATGGGGAGTGGTGGGGAGGGGGGTGAAGTCATCTGACTTTGATAACATTTAATGTGTTTCCAGTCAATACTCTGGTTCAGAGATTTTCCATATCACAGTAAAACTGCCATGTCTGTGGATTTATGTTTATGAGGAAACACATCTCATGTTTCATACAGATTCGACTGTGTCACTAAGAATCTGGCCAATAACATGACTGAGCCTGTTTCCAAAACAGTGTGACATCAGTAAGCAGTGAACTGTGTAAGTCAGTCTTCCAGAACATCTCCAGCCCTATTACCATGTCAACGCTAACAAAGCACCAAAACGTTGAAAAAGCATGGTGCTGCAGCCTCTGTGCATGCACACACACACACACACACACACACACACACACACACACACACACACACACACACACACACACACACACACACACACACACACAGATGCACAAACAAACAAACACACACACACACAAGCACACACACACACACACACACACACACACACACACACACACACACACATACACAAAGAGACATGGTCACGGAGACCTCTGAACTTGAGACAATGTGCCAGAAGCCACAGCTCCATGCTGCAGTGGCCCTGAAGGCCGGCAGTGAGGCTGACCCTAGATCAGGTCAGTGGCCTCTGTAAGTGGGCCTCCTCGCTACCTGCTGTTAAGGTCATGACTAGGGGAGAACCAGGGGCCACGTTTTTAGCAGTAACTACACGAGTCAGGTTTCAACAGCCCGTTTTCTCCCCCAAAAAGCTAAATGTCCTGTGGTATCATTATTCTGCTTTATGATATATCTCTGTTGCCTCAAATGAGAATGGAACATTACATTTAGCCATTTAGCTGATGCTTTTATCCAAAGCGACTTACAAAAAAGGGAAACAATCAAGGTTCAGTGCAACAATAAGTACTCCTCCTCACATAGAGTCAGGAGTCTTTAACTGAAATGCAAGTTATCACGAAAGAAGCACAAAGTTAAAACTAAAGGGCAAACAAAAATATTTGGTCTCAAAAGATGCAACAAAAGGCTAGAACCTTAAACCCTGCGAGATTTCTTGTGCATGTCCACATTTTAAAGTAATCTCATGTGACATTGAAGTCATCAGACCCATTCTCTATCAGTTGCAGGGGGAGTTCAGTTGGAGGATATTGATACATGTCATGGATACTGCAGTGGAGATGCTCTCTGCAGAGACATACAAGGAATCACTTTTTTTTATTACAAACTAGAAAAAACACTTCATGTATCACTGAGAGTACTGGTCCAAACTCGCACTGTATGGTGTCATACTGTTCTTGTTCTGTCACGCAGTGGTGACTCAGTTCAAGGTGTTCAAAGTATTAAACAGACTGCTCCCAAAGCAAACAATACAAAGGAACCACTCTTTCAGCTATCAGATTCACCAGAAATACACCAGAAACACATCTGCATACTTAAACACTAGGATAACATATAAGATGAATTACAGGCCCGGACATCAGTAAGCAGTGAACTGTGTAAGTCAGTCTTCCAGAACATCTCCAGCCCTATTACCATGTCAACGCTAACAAAGCACCAAAACTTTGAAAAAGCATGGTGCTGCAGCCTCTGTGCATGCACACACACACACACACACACACACACACACACACACACACACACACACACACACACAGAGAGAGATGCACAAACAAACAAACACACACACACACACACACACACACAGATGCACAAACAAACAAACACACACACACACACACACACACACACACACACACACACACACACACACGCACACACACACACACACACACGCACACAAACACACATGAGCAAAAAAAGCCATTTGGCTTGTTACATGTATTGACTTTGTATAGCAAAGATATATGATAAAGTCCACTGTCTCATCATGACACATTTCAGCATGAGCATGTTATGCGTTAAAGAGCTGACACTCAGCTGGTGTGCTGCAGCTTTCCCAACACTGCGTAAGGGAAGAGAGGCAGAAATCTGAGAGGAAAAATCTGCTTACCGTCGCAGCATGTCAACTCAAATAGAATGGCCCTCCAGGGAGTGCGCGTGGGGAGAAGATTGGCTCCGAGATGCTTTGGGTTAGTAGTGTCCGTTCAGCTGGCCAACTCGAGGTCATTGTTTTTCACCGCAAGAGGGACAGTGTGGTCATTTTGCCGATGTGTGTTAATGGGTTTGCCTCGGGTCAGTTAGGGTGACTGTCACTCCTCAGGTGGAGAGTATCATAAAAGTGGTATAGGCTCTTATATGCTGTGCAAAACTCAGGTGTGATCTATTCATCTTTTTATCTTTAACTGAACAAGTGGAAATCCATTTTCTGGCCTGCATTATACAAGTTCCCGGGATTGTTAAGCACAGCTCTTAAGGTGTAACCGTGGAAGCAGAAAGTCATTGGTCAATTTCTATGAAATATGGGGCAAGAAAACGTGTGAAGACTCAAGGAAAAGGGACCGAAACATAGTCTTTTCTCATCGAAACATAGTCTTTTCTCAGAACCTCTGTCAGATCAAGAGGTGAGACTATCAGGGAAAAACATGTGACCGGCTCAGAATCCAGGGAAGGATGCCACCCAGGAGGATTTGCAGACCGGTCAGTATGCCAACACGGTTGCTGTGGTGTAAGGTGTGTGTGTGTGTGTGTGCGTGTGTGTGGGGGGGAGGGGGATTGCATCAGCTGAGTTAAAAGACTTCTGACCTCTGCTTTAGGCATTCTGCTTTTAATTAAGGCAAGGCTTCAATGACTGGCTGGTTGATGAGTGGTGTTTTCTACACATGACAGGAAATCAAGTGTACATTCAGATACAATGAGCAATGGATCCATGAGTCAATGGTACCTCCCACTGTCATTAGGAAAATTAAAAGACAAAACTCCTACAACTACCTGACCCTAGTCAATATGGCTTTATTGCACAATTTATAACTGATTTATAACCCAATATCATTGTTATATTTAGTGTGTGTGTGTGTGTGTGACAATGACTATCTATCAGGTGAGGTGAATCATGATGTTGTGGTTTTAAACCAGTTCCTAATGGTTTACATAAACTAGCAAGTTTAGGTAGTTGGTTTGTCTTGACATCAGGGAATGTGATAAACTAAACTGTCACAGAGCGGAGGTGCAACTAGGGCAGTAAATTCACACATTCCTCTCCGTGTCACATTCTGTGCTGTGCCCTGGCTAATTTTCCACTGGCCACAGCTCAGAGGTCAACTCTAACTCAGAGCCAGTGAGGGCCAGGAGATGTGCCTGCCCCACTCACTCATACCTGTGGTCTTTTACCACAAATGGCTCTGTGGAGCAACAGCACTGATGGTCATCACTGTGATTAGGAGTCATTATGTGTTAGCTTTATAAAAATTCAAATTGACCTCTCTGCAAAATTTCAATGACCGAGGTTGGCTGCACATAGTGTCCATTATTAATGGAATGGCAGGAAACGGCCATCTCTCTGTTCAAGATGTTTACACCAAAGAGACTGCTCTACCTCTTATCTCCTCAAGCCTTTTTGTTGTGTCAGCATTTAAATATTTAAATAGTCCTTTTTATCCTTCATAAAAGTATGCTTTTATTTACCCATTAACAAATGAATGGACCTACGGTTATTGCTAAAGTGTTGAAATAATTGTACAAAATTCACAATGGACATCTGGACAATGACCTATAAGTTAATCTAATTTGAAGTGCAATATCTTGAAATTATATAATCATATCTCTCACTCATACAAGCTGATGACAAACCACATGTTTCTTCAAATCTTCTCATCATCTTTCCCTTGGATTCATAGACAGTTTGGCATGTGTCCAAATGCGTATGAAGTGACATGTGCATTGGCATGTGTGGTGTACACTCTTGAGGCCTCTTAAAAGACGAGTCCCCCATGCTGATAAGATGTGAGCTGTATTTGACTGCTTCCTCTGCCGACTGATTGCTCCTTCCAAAGAACACTTCAGAGTGGTACCCAGACAACATGATGTTCCATTCCTCCAGTATTTCTCAACTTTGTGGCCTGACTTGGTGAATATCATGTTGATGTTACCCACTGTACAGTAACTGAGGTATATTGATGGTTTATTGTTGGGTAACATTAGTATTGCCAATCATAAAGTCATACATTCGTTATTAATATATGAAATATATTATGGGTGAGGCTATTTGCACCGCTGGTACAATTAGCTGTGTATGCTATTCGTACCCTTATGTATATACTGTAGCAAATGTGTGCTATTTACACCCAGGTGTACATAATAATGCTAATCTAATTCTGTTTGAGAATTGCTTTCTTCATTTCTTCATCATACTTTTCTTTACAAGAAGGTGGAAATAAATTGCGCGTTCTCTGCAGAGGTGTTGCATGCGCACTTATACTGCAAATAGCTACTTTTCTCAACCGCAATCAAAATAAATCTCAAGGGATTTGAACCCCAGTCTCCCATGTACAATACTGTTGTGCTAACCACGTAACTACCTGCTTCCAAATATCTGGAAGATTGCTGGCAACTTTGGAAACAGAGTTTACCTGACCATTGTCATAGTCATGAGATTGCTGTTAACTAACAAACTGATGGTTTAACTCACTGAGCAAAGATTATGAAAATAACACACCACTTTTTCACCAGAAAATTCATCAGAACAGATATTAGTGGCGAAACTTTTCTCAATTCTTCACTTTCTTTCATAAAAAACGAATGTTTTCGTGCATGCGCAACACATTTGTTTTCACGTGTCATACAGGGTGGGAATAACCCAGCTGTGTGGCCAAGGCTAATTTTACCACCATGGGTGCGAATAGTCATTCCAGACTATTTTCACCCAGGTACAAATAATGTATATTTGCATCACTGTCAGAGGCGTCAAACTGGTGGTAAAAGTGGGACTGATTACCAGGGCTCCAAGGGGGGACAGGGCCCTTGAAAAGTCTGGAATATATTCATGGGGGGGGGGGGGGGGGGCATCAGGACTGTCTATGCATAGGGCCCAAGATCTTGTGCTACACCCCTGATCACTGTATAATTAGAAGTGGATGCTATTCGTACCCTGGTGTATATAGTAATGTGTGCTATTTACAACCTGGTGCGTGAAGCTAATTGTTACAATCAAAACTTCCGTTTGAGAACTGCTTTCTTCTTCAAATTGCGCGCCTTCTCTGCAGAGATGTTGGTACACATGGTACACTTACACTTCTACTTATCTCTGCCAAAACGCTTTGCACAGGAATCAAATCCCGGACGAAAAAACGAATGTCCTCCATGTTTTTTTGTGTGTGCATAATACATTTGTTGTCACGCATCATACAGGGTGCAAATAGCCCAGCTGTGTGGCCAAGGTTAATTGTACCAGGGGTGCAAATATACACTCTGATATATTATACAGTGTAATACAATGATATTACATTAGATTACCTCTTCACAATGAAATCAGGCCAATTACCGTATGCAATCTTTCCTCACAATATTATCTTTTTATGACAGTAATATATAACAGTTTATGACAGCCTTATCAGTGAAGGATTTCCTTTAGGAAACTGACACAACAGAAGAAAAATATGTTTTTAAATTATGAAACCACAGCCTCTTGCATCATCCAGCTAAACAGTGCTATAAAGTTGGACCCCAGATTCTCTCCTCGTGTTTCTGTGCATGAGATTATATGACTGGAATAAGATAAACAGAACATGTAGAACATTCAGCAAATAAACATGAAAATTAAGATGCCAGAAACAGTATAAATACTGTTAAGGGACATTGTGGTCATTCAACTCTGACACAGCAGGTGAATATACAAAGTGTGTTTGTGCAATGCAAGAGGACCCTCATCAAAGATGTCACAAGAGACACTTTTTTAGAGTAAGAGAGCCAATTATTTGGAATACACCACAGTATTTTCTTTTAAAACACCAAAAAGATGCTGTGTGTGTATTTATGTGTGTGTGTGTGTGTGTGTGTGTGTGTGTGTGTGTGTGTGTGTGTGTGTGTGTGGAGGGGGGGTCCTCTCATGGGTCCTGTAGTCAGCAAGTAAAATTTTGCGGTGCTGATACATTTCCAATCAGGAAACTACCAGGGAGGTGCGCATCTCAGCCTGCCAGCTATTTAGTTTACACAGCACATTGGTGGGGAGGCGAGGGTGTCTCATAAAGAGAATAACTCTGGAGGAAATGAACACACTCCACTAATGCTGCCTACCGCAGTCTTAAGTATCATCATCTCTGGGCTCCTACACTGAATAAGCAGGCAGCGCGAGGTGAGAGAGGACATATCTGCTGCCCATCTCCCTCAGTGAGAGCTGCTATGGCATAAGTAAGGCTTGCCAAATCGAAATACTATTTGGACCTAGTCTCAAGCTTATTCTAACCCCTCCAAATTTCGAAAGGCAGTCAATATTACAAATAGGAGCACTGCTCCCTCTATACATTCTTCTATCAAGTTAGGTGACTATCTAGTTTGTGATCCTGATGAAATCTGTTCAGCTTTTAACATTTTCTGTGAAAATTGGTATGAGTCTGAAACTATTTTAATAACAAAGGAGTCCGAGTCCCATAGGGCTCAGTCCTGGGCCCAGTTCTTTTTACAATTTATATTAATAATATTGTCACACTGCTTAATTGTCAGGTACACCTATATGCAGATGACACAATTTTGTATTGTAGGGCTGATTCTGTAAAATTAGCTATGGAACAGCTTCAGCTTTCTTTTAATGTTCTTCAAAATTTTTTAATTACAGTATTGTTATTCCACGGGCTTCTTCCAGGCCCTAATTTGGCTTGAACCGCTTATCGTAGAAACTTACACGTAGCTCTTGCTGCAAATTTTCGTTCTATGACTTTTCATATTTCTACGACTTTTACTTTTTGAGATATTAAATAAAAACTAAACTTTAAAATTCTCCATAGACTTAACATGGCTTTATGACATCATAATAGGCTATTAAGGAAATAGAATGCAATCAACTGCACCTGTGCTCTCTCACTGACTGCCTGCAGCAACTTGAATGGAACCTCTTCTCTGTGTCCCTCTCCATTCAACTGAATAGTTCACTTCTAATCCCAACTTTCTTTCACTTCCTTTTCTTCACTTTCCCTCATTTTCTCTATCCCTCTCTCTATTTCTCCCAATTTCAATAACTTTTAACTATTCTTACTTGTTTTTACTATTTACACATTATAAAGCATGGTAACCACTATAATGACCCTAGCAACAACCTAGCAACCACTTTTATAGCATAGCAACCACTATCATTATCCTAGCAACAGCCTAGCAACCACCTTAAATATCCTAGCAACAACCTAGCAACCACTTTTATAGCATAGCAACCACTAAAATTACCCTAGCAACAGCCTAGCAACCACCTTAAGTACCCTAGCAACAACCTAGCAACCACTTTTATAGCATAGCAACCACTATCATTATCCTAGCAACAGCCTAGCAACCACCTTAAGTACCCTAGCAACAACCTAGCAACCAATTTTATAGCATAGCAACCACTATAATTACCTTAGCAACAGCCTAGCAACCACCTTAAGTACCCTAGCAACAACCTAGCAACCACCTAGCAACCACTTTTATAGCATAGCAACCACTATAATTACCATAGCAACAGCCTAGCAACCACTTTATAGCATAGCAACCACTATAATTACCCTAGCAACCAACCCAGCAACAACTTTGCATGCACTGTATTTCCTTCAGGAAATGCTTTTCTAGTTGATATTAAACTTGTGCTAAACGCCCAAAAGACCAAGTTCATGCTGTTCTCTAGATCAAGGAACATTAGCCACAATGATTTGCACATTGTCACTTTAAAGGGGTCTACTTTTGAGAGGGTTTCAGAATACAAATACCTTGGACTTTGGCTAGATGATAAGCTCAATTTTAAATTTCATATATGTCACCTGGTAACTAAATCAAGACAAAAGATAGGATTTTTATATCCGATGTAAACCGATGTAATTTCCCAATCTTTTGTAGAATCTTTTGTAGAGGCAGTTATTCTATCTGTAGATTATGTGCTATAGAGGTATGCATCTGCCACCTCTCGTGAGGCCCTGGATGCAGTTTACCATGCTGCCCTTAGATTTATGGGCGGTGGTAGTGTAGTGGTTAAGGAGCTGGGCTAGTGTGCAGTAGCCTGAAAGTTGCCTGTTCAATTCCCAGCTTCCACCGTTGTGCCCTTGAGCAAGACACTTAACCCCAAGTTGCTCCGGGGACAATGTGATCCCTTGTAATATAGCTGACATATGTAAGTCACTTTGGTCAAGAAGTGTCTGCTAAATGTAATGTAATGTAATAACAGAGAATGCTTACATTGTACATCACTGTATGGAAAAGTAGGTTGGTGTTCTCTGTCTCCAAGACTCGACTTATTTGTTTGTATTTATTTATAAAGCTTTCATGGGGATGCTCCCTGCCTATATGTCAGCCTTATTAGACTGGCACACTAGTCCTAGTGTTAAATGTTCCTCATGTCCGTACAGTGCTAGGGAAAACTGCTTTTAGTTTTTATGCCCCGTCCGCATGCAACAATTAATGTTTATACTTCATGTTATTTGTTGCTGCTGGTTTTACTGCTCCTTTTCTACCCCCTGTTCTAATCTAAGTCCTAATGTTTTATTTCTTGTGCTTTTTACTTGACATCATTGTGAGGGCTTTGCCATCAATGGTTTTTCGAGTTTAAATAAATTAAATCAAATAAGCAAGGGGTGTGTTGTTTTTCTGAAATTCAAATTCTACATTGTACTGATCTGATTACAATATTAACTGAAATCAATTCCAGTGGCATTCAGTGTATTTGCTACCTACCCCAAAGACCTTTACATATTAGTTATGTCTTGTTTGCTTGAATCCTTCCTTCCTTTATGTGTATTTGAGCTCAAGCAAGTAAATAAATCAATGACTGAAAGCAAGACAAAGAAGCATGGTTTTCATCATAACCCCAAATAACATCTGCCCTTCCTCTCTCTATCACCACAAGCTGCATGCAGGCAATTCGGACTCCACAGATGAGTCTCCGGCCACAATGATCACTTCTTCTATCTGCTCTCTTTCTCTGGTATCTATCCACCGTGAGTTCTCCAGCTCCAGCATAGCTCTTCCTATAGGGTTGCTGTCAAATGGCCCTTTGTCCCGCGTGTGTGTTTGGTTGTACATCACCTTGACCTCAATGTGTCTGAACACAAGTAATGTTACCACGGGTTAATCAGAGTCCAAAACAAAACACAGCAAACATTACATCACAAGCATGTGAGGCTACTACAGGTCAGTTTGTCTCTCAATGGTTCCATGATGGATGTAGTATTTGGGGGCAGTGTTGCAGCAAAACCCTGAATGGATACTTTAGAGGGGCGGGGGGGGGGGTGTAGGTTCAAAGAGCAGACTAGTTAATAATCCTTCATACCTTGCCATTATTTTACACTGCTGCACTGCTCCTTAAGGTCATCATATCTGGTCAGATGTTTGCTGATAGTAGCACGTTGTAGCTATGTATCACAGAGGTTATGCAAGGGAATTCCACAATTCTGGTGTACCAGAAGCCTTTGGTTTGGGGAATTGAAATAAATGTGTCTTTCAACCATAGAGAAACATGGAATAGTGTTACCTTTCTTACCTTTCTGAGCTGCTCCACCCATACACTCCCAGCCGCTTTCTCAGGTCAGCTGACCAGCTGCTCCTGACAGAGCCCAGAGCCAGGCTAAAATCTAGAGGGGAACGAGCTTTTGCCGTTGCAGCTCCAAAACTATGGAACAATCTGCCCCTTCACATCAGACAGGCCCCTTCACTGTCTCTTTTTAAGTCCCATCTTAAAACTCACCTCTTTTCTCTGGCTTTTAACCCCAGGTAGTGTGTTGATGGTATGTAAATGTGTTATGTGGGCAGTATACTTTATTTATTTTATTTTATTTTATTTATTGGATTTGAGTTGGTTTTTAATCTCTTTTTACTTTTATTTTAGTTTTTATCTCTTTTTTTTAACTTTTATTTTAGTTTTTATGTCTTTTTACTTGTATTTATTTTTACATTTATTTTAGTTAATTTTTTATCTTTTCAAATTGTAATACTTTATCCTATTATTGTGCTTCTGTGGTGCCTTGTGTGTTTCTTATCTTGCTGTACAGCACTTTGGGAACCTTGTGTTTGTTTAAACTGTGCTATATAAATAAAGTGGATTGGATGGGATTGGATTTCCTTAAAGCAACAATGAAAAGCAAAAAACAGAGCAATTCTCTTTAACATTGTTTTTACAGACCATTTGGTGTCATTTTTCATACCTTGACTCATTTGTTTTCATTTTTTGAGTATTAATGTCATTAGCTCTTTCCCACCTCCAGCCAGGCTGAGGGAGGTGAGCTTTACCTCGTATTGTTTCCCAGCGTTCATTTCCGGATGCCTATTCACTGTGACTCCACACAGGTGCTCTACGGCCATCCGAAGTGTCCTGTTTGCTCATGATGAGGGTGCAGCAATAACAATCAGGACCCGCCTCTTTAGTCAAACAATAATGTATAGTATAGTATAGTATAGTATAGTATAGTATATATACTCTTTTGATCCCGTGAGGGAAATTTGATCTCTGCATTTAACCCAATCGGTGAATTAGTGAAACACACACACAGCGAACACACAGTGAGGTGAAGCACACACTAATCCCGGCGCAGTGAGCTGCCTGCTACAACAGCGGCGCTCGGGGAGCAGTGAGGGGTTAGGTGCCTTGCTCAAGGGCACTTCAGTCTCATGAGAAGAAAAATAAAAAATGGTATGTGGGTGTAAGAAAGTCAAACTTGATCTAGGGTATGAGAGATCACCTTACAGAAATAAAACCCACAATCAGTCAATCACACATGATGATTCTAGCAGACACTAAATCCAGTTCTCAAATATTTCTTACTTCTAACCATAGATACCCTTCTAACAATACACCATCCTTGTTGGAAGGAAACTGTGTCAGTTTCAAACATCTTACAAAAACAACAAAAACAAAACACCTCAAATTTGCTCATGACTAGAATCTCATGCACCTTTCACACTCAGTCAAAGAGTCAACAGGGTTCCAGTTGACACACAGAAAAGTGTGCAGCGACGCAGGCTACAGTGGCCTTTTCCCGGGTCTCAGCGTCGCACGCTAATGCCCATTGGCCACATTACCAAGAAAGGTGCTCTTGGCTGGAGGCGGTAGCGGTAGCAGCAGGCTTTGCCCTGGTGAGCGGTGCAGAGTCAGGCCCCCTGGGGAATGTTAATACTCTGGGGGATTAGGGGCACCTCTCCCTGCGAGGAGGTCAAGCCTCTGGCTGAAACAATGTCAGGCACACAGGGGGAGAGTGAGTCCCTGGAAGCCATGTTTGCAAACATTGGGACGGCCACTTGAAAGGCCTATGGGGGGATGTGTTGGTTTTGTACAGCGTTGTTGCGACATGACTCGTCATTTTTTTCACCATGACGATATCACAGGCAATTTGGCTGGGCTCTGTTCATTTATTTCAAGGTTCATACTCTGAATGGAAATGCAATTGCTCTGATCATTCAGTTCAAGTTGGATGCAGAGAGAGATAATGAGAGATAGGCAGACACAGACTGGCACAGCGTCATAGAAACAACCCACAGGCAATTAGAATGTAGCGGCATCCAACTGTTATGCATCACATACGAGACGCTGGCAACAGGAAGGCATTTCACAGATGGTCGGCGGGTGAGCGCGCACAGATGGGCACGATCAGGAGGGCAGTGGCTCCTGGCACCCGGGAACCATCTTCAAGAGTGCCTGTCACATACCAGGGCCGTGCCGGGGGCCTTTTAACGTAACCATGCAACCTCTTGTGCCACCAGGCCAAGAACCCAGCAGGTCAGACTCCTGGGCACCCCAACCTCCCACCCTCAACAGTCTGCCTAACGCCACTGCTGAACCATACTCACCCCCTTTGACAAGTTGGGAGATGGGTGCGAAAAGACAGCACTCTCAAGTTGCTCAAAGCAGCTAGCCGGCAGCCAAGTTGTGTAGGCCGTGAGTCTTTGGCATGAGAGTAATTGCACACTGGTGCCGAGACCTTAAGTCATCTCAGGCTAAACACAGTCATGGTATTCGCCTGGCTTCGGTCTCCCAGCCGCGGTCGTTGATAGACACCCTCCCATGGAGATTTCTTTTTGTTAAATAGCATTTAGGTGTAATTACATGAACGACTATGGCCTCAGACGGGATCATTTACAGTAAATCTCATGAGTGAGTGGTCACTGAAGCACGTTAATGAAAGGTGCAGGGAGAATTGCTGGATCAAAACAGTACATTTTTCACATGCTTTGTCTGTTGCCTCTATCTTTTCCACGTCACAGATATCTAATTTTCTTAGTCGAATGCAGCTTGCAGTTTAGTTGAGGCAGACATTTTTCAAGTTCACACATAAATGAGTCTAATGTCAGTATTTGGAGGAAAGACTTTGGGGTAGAGTTCTAAATGTGTGTAAGTACTGGGTGATTGAGCCCGCTGCTGAGAGTCAGTTGGGCTGTGTATTAAAAAGCATAAGTGTGTGTGTGTGAGAAGGTCTGAGAGGGTGTTAATGTAATCCCAGTCCCAATTGTGTCCCAGTCCCCCCATGCATATGTTTCTTTATTATTTAAGCTGAATTTAATTTCAGTGTGTGTGTGTGTGTGTGTGTGTGTAACAATGACTATCTATATTAGGTGAATCATGATGTTTAAACCAGTTCCTAATGGTTTACATAAACTAGCAAGTTTAAGTAGTTGGTTTGTCTTGGCATCAGGGAATGTGATAATGTGGGTGAACATGTGGTTGAGTGGGTTGGTGTGAGAGAGGGGGTGTATTGTGTGTGTGAGCAACCTACACGTTACTCATCTTGCACTGGATCATCTTCCTGAATCTCAATATTCTGATCACAACAAGTCTTGGCAAATTACTAAATCACCACCAGTCAGAGGCTACACTCATTGTTTTGCACTTTTATGATCACATCACCAAAAGTATTGGTTTTACCTAAAATATTTGACAGTATTTTTAAACTACAAAAATACACACCTATATTTTGATACAAAATATGCTTTTGTTTTATTCAACCAAGTAAAATACAAATTACAAAATACTTTTGTATTTTACATTTTTCCCCATCCCTCTGTGTGTGTGTGTGTCTGTGTGTGTGTGTGTGTAGCATTGTGGTGACAATGACCGCGGAATGATAGAGTAGGTTGAATCATGCATGCCACCTGTTGTTTGGGTGCTACATTTGGAACCCTGGAGGCCCTAACACTTCTGGCTTTGTTCATAAAGAGTCCATTCTAGTGGGCAAGGAAGGCCACCTTGTCAAGGTTATGGAGAGTGGGGGAGAGGGCACTCTCTGCCTCGCAAACGTCCTACTGAAGTAGCCCTTTTAAAACCAAAACAATAGAAACCATTCAGTAGAAGCTACCAGCATGGGCAAAGGGGAAACACTTGTGACTTGTAAAATCCTTTGCACTGTTGCCAGGTTTTGAGACAACTTTTAACACATAGTTGTCTATTTGGAAATTAAATAGGGATATTACTTGAAGTGTACTGTTTCTTCAACTGATTGTAAATCCAAAGCTGATAGGTCAAACTGTGTTATGACATATTGCCAAACGCATTCCAACGTCCTGTGTACAAACGTCTTACCTAGATTTTAATTTAGAGGAACTAGGTTAGCATTTAACAGTCAGCTTGACACAGAGAATCACGTTTGCCCAGTTTTGTGACTTTCCTTGTTTTACACATAAGTAAAAGTTGTCTGAAAGTAGGGGCAACGGATTGATGTTCTAAAAAGGTCAACCACTTAACTGAAAATATTTTACACATGGACCCAATGGTGAAAGACCACAGCTCACTTGAAGACTCAGACACTTCACACCTGGCCACAAAATGACAACACCAAAAGAACAGAAAGCTCACTACGAGACTTCTTAAATCATTTGCCCATGACAGACTTTGCAGCATACCAAAAAATCCTTCAACACTTGGTTTAATCAGATCAAGTCATGCAAAATAGTGTGTTTGGATTCTGGAATGATGGCTTTTACCCCACTTTTCCCATTACTTTAAACACAGGCCATTTCATCTGCACCCATCCATTCATTAGAGCTTCACACAAAGAGGTGTTTAAGAGAAATCAATCAGGAATGTGTTTTCTCTGTCAGTTTGGGTAAGTTGTTGGGCATGGAAAATGGCAAGGTAACCAAATAATGCCATGTCATTTCCTCCTTCCTTGAAATATCATAGGAATCCTGGCAGTAAACCTCGGCATTGTTAGCTTGAGTCAACAAGAATGACACAGAGAAAGAACCTCACAAAGTATTCTATCAAATCTGAAATTCAAGCTGTCACAGGACAAGTGTTACACAAACATATCAACTTGCATGCTTCTCGGACAAAATCCTCTGTACAAAAGAACAAAGTTGCTTGGTTTTAAAATGTTGCTAAAGAAACTATAATTATCTGACTATTAACCTTTTTTGTACATGGGAATGCATTTCTTTCCTTCATGCTTCTTGATGATGACAGCATGATCTGATTCTGATGCAATGGGCTGTTGGACACTGCTGTTAATACACAGCTGTGATTAATACATGGTTTTGTTTTTATTTGCACAAAACTTTGTTCGGTGGTTCACACACATACAGCTAATACACAGGAATTTACTGTGGTCAAAAAATATGTCGCCTTACAATTCAATGCTATTCATGGCCATTAACTGGTACATACAAAGTGCAGAAAATGAAATGTGCGTATGCAGTTTTGCAGAAAATGACATAACTTGAACTAATCAGCCTTTTATGGTATAAAACTAAGACACAAAATATACGCTCTAGGATAATTTGAAGTAAGGACATTCCAAAGGACAGTTGATGATGGCATTTTTATTCTTCCTGTATGAGGAAATTGTATGACGACCATGTAAGTGAGGTATCCAGAGAGGCCACATAGCTGTGACCTCTTCCGCTAGGTCCTTTCCTGAGGACAGGAAGAGTAAATGCCATTGTTATTTCCCAACAGCTCTGCTCTTAACCAAACAAAACCTCACCTCCAAGGTTCTTCTATTTGCCCGAGCTGTCAAAATGGCTGCCAAATGACTATGGGCCCTATTTTGACGATCAGAAATGGTCAGTGGAAATGCATGGATTCCAGTTGCTTCCAGTAGCAGCAACTTGAATCCATGCATTTCCACAGAAGGGGACAAGCCGAGAAAAGCTATGAGACATACGTTCACACTCGGTATCATGTTTCAACACACTTTAGGTCAATATCACACCGGAATTCTCCTTTAAGAAACATAAGAACTGCCTTTTTGCACCAGGCGCCCGATGTTTGATAACAAAACCACCCCAAATGTGGACTGGACAAACCCCTACATTTATTTAAGCTATTCGCCAGTGACCATGCGTTTTAGATCGCCAAGATAGGGTGCAAAGGGTCAGATGGTTGTACCTTCTGCAAGGTATAAGAAGTGTGCTATTCTGGTACATTCAAAAAAATGGATCCTGTTGGGGCACTAGATCCACCATCAAATGACTCTTTTACTGTCGTCCTGGCCATAAGTTTGACATTATACCTGTAACAATGTTCATTATAGCATAGCTGTATCTGTACATCACTTTCACATCTGATGAAGGGTGTGTCCTGGAAATCTCCAGACACTGTACCATGTGCGTGCAGTAGATCACAAGAGCTTTTCAAAGGTAAAGAGACATTCCTAAAACAAAGCATATGTCTGGGCAGGTAAATAACCGGACATTGCTGCATCTTCAGTTGGTCTCCAGCTGAGACCCAAGGGACAGTTTGCCCACCCCCCACACACACACAAACACAAACACATCCCAATTAACTCCAGCTTGCGCTTGCCTCCGAACGCAGTAAGAACGTCCAGGCGGGCGGTAGGGAGGTCCATGATGACCGCGTGTCTGTCTGGCGCGTCTCCCGTGCGCATCTGATCCTTCTCTAATCCAGCGCTGCCTCACGCTGGAGCCTTCTCTCTCTCCCTCCATCTCTCTCTCTCTCCATCTCTCTCCCTCCATCTCTCTCGTTGGCCGCGTTGAACCCACCCGGGCCCGAGTCAGCGGGTTCATGGAGACGCAGGCCGTCCCTCAGCGGGTACAGCAAGGCCCAGTGGGGGCGGGCGATCGGCGGAATATTAAATGGAAAGTTTTTCCTAGGCGTTGGGAGGGGGAAGGAGAAGGGGGGGTGGGGGGGTGGGAGTGGCCCTGCCCTGGGGCTCCCCCTTCGACGCCCTGATCTCCCCCATTTGTATGCCTGGCCAATGGAATGCAGCACTAAAACCACTTTCCCACCACTAAGAGGATTACCAAGGTAATGCTTCATATCAAAAAGATGCTCCGGCAGATCTGCGTTGGGGCCGGCTGAATCCAATTATTCATGTAGAAAATTCATGCCAGACTTCGCCGAATTGATGTTAAGGACCCCCTCAACCCTCCCCACACGAGACCTTTTCCTCAAGGTGTGCTGGAGGTCGAGGTCTTTCAGCTCTCTAGTGCTTTCAACCATCGTTGTGGATGCACTAGAGTGTCACGAAAGGTTATTTCCAAAATGATACACTGATATACAATGATACAATAAGCCATGAGTCACAAAAGGGCTGCTATGTGAATCAATCTATTTAAAACACTCCGTCCACTATCAAGTTTCCATTAGGTGACCTCCATCAGATGTCATCATGCATCCTCTCCCATCTTGGTCATGTATTGAATCAGGTAGTGAATTTTGCATTCCATGCCTGTGACACTAACAGCTTCTCTGTTTAGAATCTCTAATTAACAGAGACATAACCCTTCAGATAACATGATTCGCAACTAAAAGGAGTGACTTCTATTCATGCAATTCCCTCTGGCTTGAGAAAGCATTACATTTTCTATTTGAAATCTCTAATTAACAAAAAAAATGTCATAACCCCTCAGATAACCTAATTCCCAACTGAAAGGAATTACTTATATTCATGCGATTTTCTTCTGACTTGTGGAAGCATTAACTTTACCTAAATAGCATTATGTTTCAAAATGGCTTGATTAGTGGCCCGTATACTGTACAGCACTTGTGATCAGAGCTATTCTGTGTACACAGGACAACATGGTCGTGCTTGTGCTGAACTTGTGGTAGATAATGATCAGCGGTGGCCATGGCACCTCACCCTGCGCCACTTCCTCTGTGCGAGTGCCGTGTTTACCTTTCAGTCTGATGGCTGTGAAAGCAGCGTGGGCATCGGGCTTCGCGTGTATCAGGCCTCTCCTAATCCACACTCCCTGCTGTCGATTCACAAAAAGGAAACGGCAATCTCACAGGCCAGCCCGCTCAAGTACGCTCACGCTAGCTGGGCTTTTGCATTGGACTTAAGTGCAGCTGTGTGGGCATTGGGCAAGATGATACAGGTTCTTTGTAACGCCTGTGACTACAAGATATGTGTATTAAGATATGGTTACACTACTGGCAACAATGGCTATGTGGGCAAGAAAGTAGGGGTTCTTCGGAAAACCTATGACTACAAGATATACATTAAGATAATGTGCCACTACAACACCTGACAACAGTGGCTATGTGGGTAAGAAAGTATGGATTCTTCAGAGAAACCTATTACAACAAGATATATGTCCAATGATTCTGTACAGGCATTAAACTATTGTGACACTCTAAAACTCTCTTTAGTCATAGTGACTACACTCCATCAAGAGTCACTCTATTCCGCCTTACAGGAACACCCTGTAAGATATGTCTACCTTTGCCAGTTCTTTCCTTGTTTTGTAATCAGAGACGTATCCCGTGACAACTGCCTTTTATAGCACAGTGGTATTGTATTACAGCTGAGCCATCCTTGTCTTTCTCGTGATGTCGTGCGACTTTGCTACTATATCCCTCAACTGACCCTCTCACGCTAATTGAAATTCACTTATTGATCCTGAATAATTCAAATACGGCCTCAAGACATTAAGGTCATGTTTAGCTGCTCTTCTGTAGCGCTAGCCGGCTGACAAGATGACTGTGATATTTCCAATTCCTGTTTCCCTGGCCCAAAAATGACTCAACCCAGTGCTTTGTTTCCTCCGGCATTCCTTACATACCACAGCCAACTTTCCCTTGTCTACCCTTTCTATTGAAGTTTTAAACTCATTCAAAGACCCTCACAAATCTCCCTTCACATAACACAACAGATAGTTACCAGGGAATAAGCTCCCATAGTGACACGATTCCTGTCACTGTGTTGTGGGAATAGGGTCAAGACATCATAGTGAAATACTCATGCCCACCATCTTAAGGCCACCAATAAATCACTGAATGAGGTGCCTGTAATCTACTTTGTGGCTGAAACATTCATAGGGATGGTGTTATGAAACATGAAACAGAGCTATTCGAAAATAAATGCCATGCCATTGAGATTTTTCCACATAGCCTAAAAATACTGATAAATTATAAAACATAATGATAGGTAAGCGACTCGAATCATGGACAATAGATATTCTATTGTAAAATAAAGAGTTACAGCATCACATACATATACAGTAGAACATCATAAAACCTTCATCTATTCCTGGGTAACAAACCTTGGTGCAACTTGGATAAGAAACCTTGGATGAGTCCAGTTGAATATGAAACCTTGGATCCAGTCATCTTTATCTAAAGTGAGCCCTCGTCTATTGTTTCTCTAAACAATCCTCTCACAGTCAGGGTCTCAGGGCCTATGAAAAAGGAATTACTATTACTATTCATACCAGAGGAATTGTAATGAGGTTGTGTAAGAATTAGGGGAAAAGAGTGGTGGGTCAGGGGTTAAGAGGGATTTCATTTAGTGCAGACTTTGCTAATGTATGGTGGAAGTTAATACAGTGGGATGGGATGGGATGGGGGGTGGGGGGTCACCCAGTCACACCACATAGTGGAGTTTTAGAGGCTCGGCTCGGCAACGCTCTATTTGTTAAACGGTGAATGGCGCGGTGGGATAAATGTGTTATATAATGAGCCAGCGGGCGTCTGCCAAAGGGGAAGTGCGCCGGGGGCATGGGGTGGGGGGGGGGGTCGGAAGGGGCAGGGGTGCACTCCCAAAGACACCCTACCCCTAACCCAGAGGAAGAATTCAAACAGTGTCAGTGCATTGGACTCCGGTCTGATCTAGTTCTATCCAAGCACTGTCCACAAGGAGGGAGCCAAAACACTCAAGACATTCAGACATTATATAGACTAATAGCTTCATAACAGTCACAAAGAGGGAATAAATCACCTATTCAGTAAGACACTGCTTAATAAAGACCTAATAAATGTGTAATGACGCCTAATACAGATCTTATTGAGCAGTAATGCACACACATATTGATGGTATTAATGCTTAACATTGTGTTCTCTAAACTAAAGTGTTATCGTTCTTTTTTTGGGGGGTACTTCCTTTCCAGGAAGAGCACAGGAAGTGTCGCACATGCACACTATCTACATCTTAATCTACACCAGAGACACACTGGGCCAGCTTTAATCAGGTCAGGACTGTCTACAAGAGAGTAGCCTATGTGTGCCACTTGTAAAACTGGATAATGCAAAATAAAGCACATGTGCAAATATTTGACTGAGCTGAAGAGACAATTGGGATTGCCATTCATACACCTAGGTTTATAGCAGCTTTCAGTCAATTCAGTCAAATGTATGCTAGTGTCCTCTAGCTTTCATTTAGTGTGTTCTCTGTCCTCCACAATGCTGAAGGACACGGAAACAGCTCAGGAGCGTTCTGCTGTTTATAAATGTAGTTGTGTGAGCTTTAATCACTGCATGTTTTAACCACTGCAGTGTTCCGTCACGTGAAAACGGCGGGAGGCTGGTTCTGTGTTTAGCCTACATACTGTACCACCTGTCTCTGGCCCCAAAGCCCTTTGAACGACTCATATTCCTGGAGCTCATTTCATGTGCCACTCTAGTCCTGGAGGTGAGACGATTAGTGGGAATCAGGTGCTTTATCCAAGCATGTAGACAGCCCCCCTACAGAGGCTGAGCCTGCACCCACCCCACCCGTGGCCCCCCTTTGCCCTGGATAGATGGGGTTTGTTGTGTCCCCACCCTTCGGTTTCCTCCCTGCCTACCATGGGCAGAGGCCCGAACGAAATGCCCAAGCATTCAAAGCATGGGTCGCGCGCTGGTCAACATAGATTTCACACCAAAACAATGCCACCTTTGCATGCACTCATGCCCAAGGGGCAGGTCACTTCCACTGTGACGTGGGGAGTGGGATTTACTGCCCGTTGTGTTCGGAGCTGGACCTCTGTCTGGAGGTGCTCATGCGAATGATGCCTTTAAGTAAGACATGGGCCAGGGGGCAGAGCGAAGAGCACAGAGGCCGAACTTGGCCCCGGTGGACCTACTCCAGTTTCCCTCCTGATCCCGCTTAACACAGCAAGGCAGCCCCAAAGTCCCACAACAATGGGGCCCATGGATTTGGACATACACATCGGAGCATGTGAGAGAGAATGCTGTGTGTGAGTGTGTGTGTGTGTGTGTGTGTGTGCATTCGTGTGTGAGTGGATTGTATGGAGCACTATTGGGGCAGCCCATATCTGCAAGTGCTGGCGTACCGTTCTTGGGTTGTAATTAAGTTCAATAAACATAAGGTCGACCCATGCTAGGTATTAAAATTGTGCTCAAAAACATAATTTAAGAGAAGGAACCAAAGAATCATTTGTGGTAATAAGGGTCAGTAAATAGACAGAACATATGGTGTTGGTTGTGAACTTATGTGTGTAGTCTGATAATAGCCATGATTACAGTTTATCTGTAACAGGCTACCATAAACCGGTGGACATACCACATTTTAACAAGGTAAAGGGAACTAGGCTGTCAAAAACAGGCTCTTCAAGTTTGAAGTTTTTCTTGACATTTAAACAAGGAAATGTAAATGCAGAATACCAAGAAATCCATCCGTAGGTAGCTGGTGGTTGTACAGGGTTGTAGAGTATCTGAAATGAATTTTAAAAGAATAATGATCACAGTGCTCTGAAGGTGAGCTAACACACACACACACGCAAAGAGAGAAATCATGAACTCACATAATCTAGAAGAGTGAGCTCATTAGTAGAGGATTCAGATGGCACTTCTTCCACGGATGTTTGAGAGTCACAGGACTCTGGGTGCATCTCTCTCTAATCTTCTTTGCTGCAGTGTGGTCCCTTTTGAAACCAAGACCACACGCTGATCAGTTATGACACTCAGTCTTCAGATCTCCTCTCCTCAGGTTTCTGCTCACTTTCTGGCAGTGAGGCAGGACAGAATGAGGACAAGCACGAGTTATCTAATGTCAAGGGCATCAAGACAATACTGACATTTGTCAACTTTCTTTCCAGCGTGTCCTCCCCTCAAACCAAACCAAAAGGGAGGATTAATTGCAACATAATCGTTAGTGTGGTTGAACATTAAAGAGGAGTTGTAGTGTTAAACAATGACCATTCCCTGCCCGTGCACGTCACACAGACTGGAGTAAGTATGTTTATACACAAAACCATGTGACCAGTCTGTGTAAGACGGGCAGGCCACTCCCTTTTTCCCTCCTCAGGCTGATGCAACGCTAGTACATATAAGGTGCAGACCATACCCGGCATTCTAGAGAAACGCGGAATCCGAGAAGACATCATCTGGAATAAAGCATTTAGCTGAAAAAAAGCATCTAGCTTCAAAATTAATTTTTAAAGAAGATTCTGATTCAAAACATTGTAATATCTCATCGATTTCTGTTTACAAATATTGAACAAATATTTATTCCTATTTATACAGAACCAGTTCCGATCTATAAAGATTAATCTTTTTGTAAATTTTACTGACATCTGGAATAAATACAATTTATATAGAAAACTTTATAAAGAAAACCGTTTTTCCGTCTAAAAACACTGCAAAGAGGATTCTTTTTAATCACGACTGAGACGTTTGGACAGCTTTCAAGGTAAGAGCTTCATTGTGAATTTGAAAGCGATGCTGGTTTACAAGAGATAACGAGGGTTCTTCAAAATGTCATGCATTTAACCTTAATATCCTTACATATTACACGGGATATGTTTAGAGAGGATATGTTTTAGCGTCCTATCTACATTATAGCCTGGTTAGTGTATCTATATATTTCATATGACCATTTAATGGTGTCACCGAATTCAGGAAGAGAATGACATCCGTTTGTTTGAATATGATCAGCAGGGCGCAATCTACCGGTACTGTTGGATCGCGTTAATCAAGTATCCATGTCCTTCAAATGATTAGAACCGCACCTCGTGTCAGACTGAGATCTGCATAAATAAATAAATAAATAATTGAAGACACTAGCATATAGTATACAATTCATGCTACTGCAGTCATGTGCCTTATTTAAATCCTGACAATGAAAAGATGGGCGGAACCCATGTGGGAATTTGGGCAGAATGTATTTATTGTCTTTTAGTAACCTGATTTTAGCTTGTATATCATCCTCATTTACATTTGAACAGTAAACGGTAGTCTCGGTGAATGTCGGTTAATGATGCAATTACGCATGGCACAAAGCTCTGCGCAAAGCGGTTCCGTTCCCAAAGCCATAAACGTGCCTGTTGTTTCAATGTTTAAAATGACCAAAATAACGATTAGGCTACAGTCTAATCAAATTCATTCATTATATAGTAACCAGTTGTCAGTGGCCAAAGAGACACATGCTTACATTCTATCTATGGCCTGTAGGACATCTCTGCCATTTAAAAGTAATTAAATTCATCGCCTAAGTCTAAGACTTGTTTAAATGGATAGTTGTGGTGAAATATAACAAATGCCATAGATTCACAGACCGAATATTCCTTTGCGCCATTGTTAGGAATGCGACTGTCTGAAGGTTGGGAGACAGACACGGATGCCGGTTTGGTATTTTTCCACTCCTTCTGATGAGTCAAACCCCCTCCCCCTCCCCCTACCCCTGACGACTCGTGGTCACATGACCCGATTTATGTGTTGCTGGGCTGCGGCGCTCGCCATGTATTGATTATTCATCTGCCGGGCGGGGGGGTGTTCGGTTTCAATAAGTGGAGAGGACTATGGGTGACGCATTAAGAATGAATGTCTGGAAAAAATAAACAACAATGTCCGCTCTTTCTTGCTCTGCAGGATGAAAGAAATTTCAAAAACGGAGATGAGCCGGCTGAACGTCGGACAGGATGAAGACAGCGTTAGTTCAAATAGCAATGAATTCAGCAGTTACCAGGACTGTCCCACCAAGAAAGCCCCGATTGGCAGGTAAAGAAGACATAGCCTGTTGTATTATTTTAAACCTTTCAAGATTTTACTCAGTTAGGTCTGTCTAAATATAATCACGTGGTTGTAGTTCTCACAAACCATATTTCTTAGTGATTAAAAAAATATATAAATGCCTCAGAATTTGGCACCTATATTCTGTTGATTTTATCTCAATTCAATTTATATTTTATCTCAACAGTCAATTTGACGATGCTGAGAGTCAGAACTTCCTTCCAGACTACCACCTGGACAAGAAGAAATATGTTACAGATTATGTAAGTGTCCAATCCCTTCACATGTACACATATCATAACCTTAACATTAAATGAAATGCTTTGTGTTTAGGCTTTTAAACAAACTTTGACTTCCCTTTCAATCAGGATCCTGGCTCAGCCTCCTTTGGCATGTCTGTCTTCAACTTGGGCAACGCCATTATGGGGAGTGGCATCTTGGGTCTGTCCTATGCCATGGCCAACACAGGCATTGCACTTTTTGTGTAAGTTCCATGACTTGTCATCTTGGTAGTAAATATCAATAGTATTGTGTATCTGTCTTATCTTATTATCTTATTATCTTATAAGTTAGCCTAACAGCCCCCTGGGCACTGAATTTGAAATTGCACTACATTTGGTAGTTATAAAGGCAGGACAACATTAGGCGTTGATGTTTAACTGTACAACCACAGATGGTCTTGTACTTCTGTGCAGCATATAAAAGTTATGTAACAGCACCTTGCCTTATACTATATATTATATATTATTAGAGATGAGTGTGCAAGAATAATGTGTGTGGATGGGTGGGTAACCTATGTGCCTGTGACCCAAAACATGAAAGGTTACAAAAAATTTTCTTACGAACCCCACATGACTCGACCTTCAGTCTCTACTACTAGAGCCAGTCACACATCCGTCTTTGATGAGGCTAATTGAAGTGGGTCACTTTCCTTTTAGCGGCACAGTAGTAAGACACCATGTTGCTCAAGCAGCCGTAAGACCGATCTGGCCCTCACGCTGCCGTGTGTGTTTACAAACAGTGAGGGGGCCCATTCCGCCCGCGTGGCGGCACACTCCCTCGCTGGCCTCACATGCAGAGTCACTCGGCTCGGGGGCCAAGCTGCTTAGCCGCGGCTAATCCCCCCCCCCACACACACCTACCCACCCCCCTGCAACCAGGGCAGGGCTGCCCATTGGTTATATAAGCCAGGGCAGTGGCAAATGGACAGCCGCAGTTTCTGCTCAATGAAAGCCTGGGCTGCGGACTGGCTGCCTCAATCCCCGACAGGAAGGAAGGCAAGAGGGAGATTAGTGGGCAGGCCAGGCCATTTCGGCTGAATGAGTGGGGAGAGGAATGTCATTGAGGGTTTTATTTTCTGTGTCTTGTGGATAATCCAATCAGGGAATTATGGGTTTTGTTGTATTTTTTTTGTATTATTTAAGCCTATAAATGACTTTAATATTACCTCACATGACTTAGGTGTAATTTGACCTGGCGGAAGACAACAGAACAGAGAAAGGTCTTATTGCAGGGAAGCAGAGCAGAACGATGTCTTTTAGAGAACGCACCAGATGCGGTTGAGCAGGAAGTTGGACGTGTACTCCCGTTCATGCAAAGAGTTATGCAAAAGAGCGTGGGCGATCAGTGAAGCCACCTCCCCCAACCCCTATCCCACCTCCTTTCGCATGTCTGTTCACTGTTATCAGCGCAGGTGGCAGTGGGAGAGTTTGCTTGGCATCTGCAGAGATATGACAGAGGGGGGATTAGCACATGAAGCTTAGTTTGTAAGCAGGTAATCGCCTCTGAAGCATAGCATGCAGGCGTGAGAGGGAGACCGTGCTATGCCTCCGAAATGTGATCATGGCTAAGAGGGACACAGAGAATGGCCGGTGGGGGGGGGGGGGGCAATTAAGAGGGGTATTAAAAATGGGCATAGACATTTATCCTGGTGCCGCAGGACATAGACCAGTGGCGTATGCGTGGCAAGCCACTCTCTGGCTCACTAGTCTAGACATCTGATTTTCGCACCCCTGCATCAAGATAGGTGAGTGAGTGCAGTGCAGTTCAAGCAGTGCTGACAAGGCCTGCGAAAATAACCACGCCAAGCCTTGAGTCATTCCATCAGGTCAACTCCATTTCTCTCTTCCCTCTCCCCCTCTGACAGCTAGTGAAGTGCTGCGTTTATTCATTGATCTTATCAAGCCCTTCCTTGACACATCACTGTCCTGGCAGAACTCTTACTGCAGTGGGGCTTTCCGACGCCAGGCTCTTAGCTGCATGAGGCTGTTTGTTGTGTTGGACAAGTAAAAGCTCATACATCTTTTATATGTCCTCTCCACAGGATTCTGCTGGTGGCTGTGTGCATATTCTCCCTCTACTCAGTTCATCTGCTGCTTAAAACTGCCAATGAAGGAGGTAAACAAAATTGAAACATTGTTATTCTTTGTCTTGTCTGGAGTAGATGGAATTGAATCCTCTGTTAAACAGCAATTTTTTTTTTAAATAAAAAAAATAAATCTGTGTTTTAAAATTTTTTATTCACCTTCTTCCTCAGGCTCTATGGTGTATGAGCAGTTGGGCTATAAAGCGTTTGGGATGCCAGGCAAGCTGGCTGCGTCGATCTCCATCACTATGCAGAACATTGGAGGTGAGGACGGCCTGCCAACACTGAGGCAGTAAAAATGCTGATGGGATGTAGCGCTGCACCTTTAGCTAAATGTCAGAGCTGCTCAACCATGTCTCTAGAGGCTCCCACAAATGGCAACATTAATTCAGCCTCAGCGTTCCATTAAAGACCAGTCAAGAATCTGGGAGGCACCAAAAGAGAAAAGTGCCTCTGAATAGAATGTGGCCAGTCAAAGATGGCAAGATTTTTAATCCTTCTCTTTTAACTCTTTTAACAGCCATGTCAAGCTACCTCTTCATTGTGAAGTACGAGCTGCCAATTGTGATTCAGTCATTTGTTGGAGAGAACAATGAGTAAGTAGGATTTCTGCTACACTGCAGTCAACGTGTCCAAAACTTGCACCTCAAAGAAATTCTTAGAACTGTGCTGCAGGGTGTGGGGGGGGGGGGGGGGGGGGGGGGGGGAGTCTATGCAGGAGTCAGCTAAATTTGGAAAAGTTTAAAAGGGCCTGCTGGTTTATGCCACACCACAACTGAGAGAAAAAGCACCGCCCAGTGTTCCCTTCAGTCATTTTTAATGAAAGGAAAGAAAGAGAGTGCAGCAGTGCTAAGCGCTACTGATGTAAGGGAGCATGGAGTTCAACATGAGCTGAACGTGCAGTGTGAGATAGGTGAATTGGGCTCTGTGTGTTGTCGCTGGGATAGAGGGGGCAAAAGCGAGGGTGGACAGGCCTGGTCTTTTTGGCACGGCCAATCAAAGGGGCCCTTTTGGCCCGGTCGTTTTGGCATAGCCAATCAAAGGGGCCCTTTTGGCCCGGTCGTTTTGGCATAGCCAATCAAAGAGGCCCTTTTGTCCCAGCGAGCCCCTAGTGCTGCACAGAGACAGAACTTGGGATGACCTAATGCATCTGCGCTCATGCAACATTCAAACATGTTCCAGAGAACACTCTCACAAAGAGGAGACAGTCGGTGCTGAGATCCCGTGAGATGATAAGGGTTCTCGTCAGCCTTCTCACACAGGGCTTGAAGTAGTCCGTTTTGTGTTCAGTTGTAATGTATTTACTGCTTCTAAATAATGTCATTATTCTAGTGAAAATTGTAAAGTATCTATACATTTTAGTGAGTGTGAACAAATGTAACTTGCATGTCAAATAAGTATATTAAGCATGTTATTGTTTTGTTTTTGTGTAGGGAGTGGTATACCAACGGAGACTACCTGGTTATGATTGTGTCTGTGGCGATCATTCTTCCCCTGTCACTACTGAGGAACTTGGGTAAGACTTTTTTTTTGTTTGTTTTTTCTTCCATTATGAGAAAAGTGTGTCGTGTGTAGTGAATGACAGCTGCTAATGACAGATGGGGGCAAGGACTAAACATGGCACTCACTTGTTTTTCTTACCCACAGGTTATCTTGGTTACACCAGTGGCTTCTCTCTGCTCTGCATGGTCTTCTTCCTGATCGTGGTAAGTGCCTGTGACAGCGCTACTTCCTCCAAGGTCTCAGTGGAAATTTCCACCGGTGCCTTATCACAGACACGAGGGCAGCAGTATCATTTCAACGTCCCTGAGGCTGCTTTGCCTGACGTAGACAAGAATTAAACAGCAGTAAATATTTAAAGGTTGTGGTCAGCCATAGAACCAATATTGGTATAAAAATGTCACTCTTATGAGCAAAATTGAAGCCCTTGTATTTAAGAACTGCCTGACCTCTGCTCCTACTCCAGGTATTTCACTGTGTCAAAGAGAGATGGGAAGAAACACTGTTCTTTCCATCATGTAACTTAAGATACATGCCAGTGAGAATGTAGCTATCTGAGACAGCATAGTGGTTCCAGTTTAATTGCCATGATAAAGGGCAAGTGAGGTTGTTTGAACAGGAAAATGGAACAAACAAGGCTTGGAGGGAGGGCGATTTGCTACTGATGCTCATGTGATGATGAACACAGCGTAGCATCATAGCCTGAGCTGTTTCGTAAATACTGATGCTCATGTGATGATGAACACAGCGTAGCATCATAGCCTGAGCTGTTTCGTAAATACTGATGCTCATGGAGGATGTTCTAATGTGGTCTGTGTGGTTGTCTGTGTAGGTGATCTACAAGAAGTTCCAGATCCCATGCCCTCTAACCAACGATATCCTCAATGCAACTATAAACGCCACGGTGGCCCAGATCACGACTCAGAACATGACTGTGACTGACTACAGCGCTGACACATGCACGCCCAAATACTTTGTCTTCAACTCACAGGTCGGCACATATTCTTGCTTTATGTGAAAGATACGCAAATGTAATACATTTGACTTAAACACGTTGTGTAACAGCATTAACCTTTGACCTAACCTGTCTCTGTCTTTCCCCCCCATAGACTGTGTATGCTGTGCCCATCCTGACATTTGCTTTTGTGTGCCACCCAGCCATTCTGCCCATGTATGAGGAGCTGAAAGAGTAAGTGCAAGAGGAATTCCAAATTCCATTCAGTTCTCTCTCTCTCTGTTTATCATTAGGCTTTCAGAGCTCGTTTAGTTTCAGTACTCGTTGCTCTTATTTGTCACGTTTCTAACGTTCGTCTCCTCCTCTGCCATCTGCAGTCGTTCTCGCAGAAGGATGCAGGGTGTGGCCAACGTCTCCTTTCTGGGAATGTTCATCATGTACCTGCTGGCTGCTCTCTTCGGCTACCTGACCTTCAACGGTGAGTTCTTTTCCGAGCAGTACTCTGCCTAGAATAAACAAGACAGGCGTGCACAAGCATATCCTGTTTAAAGGTCCTGGAACATTTTTATTTGTTTCATGGGATCAATTCTGTTTGTAAGACACAAGCCTGTGTTTGTTAGCATTGGTCAGAGTAGGGGAGGGAGGGAGTGGGGGAACTGATGCTGGGAGCAATCCAAAACAAATGAAAGTGGGAAAAGGTCTGCTGGAAACTCTGACGTAGGAGTAGCGCTCTGGAGGAACGTGGGTCTTCCAGATTCCCACCTCACCTGGGACCAGCTCCAAGCCCCGCTTACATAAGCGCTTGGGAAGGACCGAGGCAACGCACAGCTGTCCCTGTGGGTCAATACTGCCCACTGTGTCTGCATGCCAAGGACATAACATGATGTATTATTGGATGTTCTTGTTTTCACGGAAAAGGGGGATTATGTAAGGGAAGGCTTTTCTATAGTGGGGGAATCAGCATGTGTACATGTGTTAGATGTTGTCCGGTGCCAAGGACTTTGGCCCCAGTCAAGGCCGTAGACTGAAAATGTGCATTGTATCAGGCAGTAGTAATAGTGTAAAAGTGTGCCTGGAAGTGACCTTATGTGAGCTAATGAGGACGGCGTTCTGATGGTTGGATGTCTGTTGTCACAGAGCACGTGGAGCCTGAGCTGCTGCACACCTACTCCAAGGTGTACAAGGCGGACGTGATCCTGCTGATCGTCCGACTGGCTGTCCTGACCGCTGTGACCCTGACTGTCCCCGTTGTGCTTTTCCCCGTAAGTGTGGCTACTCATGACTCCTACTCAGCTTTTACATGATCTACATATGAACACATAGTCATTCTTATCAGGCATAGTGATCTGGTGGACACAAACATTTAGCTTTCCTACATGGAGTCATATTTGTGTGCCGTTCATCTGAGTCATCACTAATGGCTTCCTTCTCTCCACAGATCCGTACCTCTGTCAACGCCCTTCTGTGCGCCTCCAAGGAGTTCAGCTGGATTCGCCACACCATCATCACCATGGTGCTGCTGATTGGCGTTAACATCCTGGTCATTTTCGTGCCCACCATCCGTGACATCTTTGGCTTCATCGGTAAGTCTGGTGCTCCGTAGGAGCCATATTGGTTGCCTTGGGGGAACAGGGGGTTAGTAATGTAACATGTCAAGTCCCACCAGAGTCTGACCGGTGTATGTTCTCTCAGGGGCCTCTGCTGCTGCTATGCTCATCTTCATCCTGCCCTCGGCTTTCTACTTAAAACTGGTCAAGAAGGAGTCCATGAAGTCCATGCAGAAGATTGGGGTAAGAAAACATTGCTGGTCTTTAAAAGAGATTTTATAGCCATTCATGAAACTCACGGAAGAGAGACCTTGGCATTGCTGTAAGATGACTAAGCTCTTACTGTTTGTCCCATCAGGCAAGTATCTTCCTGGTCAGTGGCTTCATCGTCATGATCGCCTGCATGACGCTCATCGTTCTCGACTGGATCCACGCAGCAACTTCCACCGAGCCACGCGCCGACGGGGGTCACTAGTGGGCGCTGGTCTCGGAAGGGTAGAAGCATTACAGACACACCTGCTGGGAACAAGAGGTCGGCACCTAACTGCTCAGCCCCTTCAGATGAATCAACATAAAAGATCCGACCGCTTAAAAACTGCTACGGTAACAAAGAAAGCTGAAGAGGAAGAGGAAGATGGTGATGAATAGTGTTGCTCTCGTATGACAGCACAGAGCAGAAAAAACTATACCATTCTGAAAGAATGTCCTGAACTTTGTACAGTATGCTGTTAGGCCACAAAGTTGGTATTATGACTTTTTTTTACTTTACATGCTTTATTGTCATTATTTTCATTTTTGTTTCATTGTTTTTTTTTGTGTTGTGATGTTTTTTTCTTTATTTGTTCATTTTTTAAGTAGTACTGGTACGGTTTTATCCTATGATGGTGCCTCACTCAAAGATTGTAGTCAACTTTTGTAGACATTGCAGCACGCATTCAGGTGATTATCTGAATGTGAGCCTTTTTTGTCTTTAGTGTTCTGGATTGGCTTTGAGTTGGATGACATAACCCAAGCCAGTGTGAGCCTGGTACTCCAAAGAGGCAACAGCATTGAACGCAGATCGCACACTCTCAAGGCAAAACAACAGAATTTGTCATCTTTTTTTACGGTTGCCAAAACTATTTCTTACTGGTGTTTGTATATTTAAAAGCACTTAGTATTCAGCACACATGTGAAGGTTTGTCAGCGCACACAGATTGCTAGACAAGATGAACAGTATTTGTTGCAAGGTCTTTTTGACCTTGTTGACCAACTTTACCTGTAAATTACTCCAATTATGAAATGATCAAAAACCTGCTTATTCATAGTCGCTCACTGGAAGCTGGGTGTGAAATAGCCAGTGATTTTTCTTTTCTTAAATAACTGTATCTCACTATGTAACCTTATCCATCAATCAGGCAGAAAAAAATGTTGAATACTAGTTGCTCAAAGTTTAAGACTGGACACGTTTGCTGTTAGAACTCCCACCAAGTGTGGAGCACTACTTTTTTCTTTAAGGAACAGTGACTCCTTTAAAGAAATTTACGTTTTTTATTATTTAAGCCACATGCTGTGGTTGTAATGTACCTGTACAACTTGCAACGGAAAAAAAAGAAAGACTCTGTGCTTTTTCTTAACTGTAAAACCGCACATAACCAAAAGGAGGGTACGTTACACTGACTCCCGAGCAGGGCTCTATCCCCTGCAAGTGAGGCATCACCGCAAGTTTGTCACCATTGCAGTGTTTACTGTTGGCAGCTTCTCATTTTTGGAACGCTCAAACGGAGAGGGAGGGGGAAAAAACAACGAACAGAGCTTGATGAGAACACGTCATGTCTGCTTGTCACCTTGTTGTCTGCCGCTTGTGCCCAGAAATGTCATTTTTGCAGGCACATCGGGGAGTGACCTTTTATTGTGCTTCCAGTTGCTAACCTCAAACGACAAATGTCATCCAAACTGTTACTGTCCAGCATTATTTATGAGAGAACATCAATGTAATTTAATCTATTTTACTATATTTATATAATGTACATATCTGTAAATAAGCTTTATTTTGTTTGAGCTTTTTTCATTTTAGTGGCAGTTTAAAAAACTTTTGAGTTTTGAGAGCTGTCCGAACATGTCACTGTAGTCTTGTCATGCCCAAATTAACATGCCCTCTTACTGGTACAGAACCATGCAGTGGCTGTCCACTACCGTGCGCCCACTGCTGCCACTGCTAGCTCTAACTGTGCTACTGTAACTCTAAACTGAATCCTACCTAAAAGTCAATGGACGTGGTTTACATCAGTCAGTTGATGTGCTGTTCGTCAAGCACGATGGATCGGCCCAGCACACTTTGTTCACTGTTAAAATGCTGTACTCCTCTGTAAGGGCCACCGAGAGTTTGAAAGCTATCTCATGACCGTGTAAAGGAGAAGGGCATCCCTACAAGTGCTACACTCTTGTTTCAATGAAACACTATGTATATCCTGTAAGAATTGTCAATTAAAAAGTCCAAGATAACCAAACTGATGTGTGTGTTGGCATGAAGTCTCTTTGTTTGATCAAAACACTATGGCGGAAATGGCGGTCGTAGATAAACGAGGGTTGAATTGCCCTTACCTATCTCTGTTTGCAGTGTAAACAAGATTTGAGCCATTTGAGTCATGGCTTAAATAAATATTTATAAAATAAAAAAGAAGGTGTGGCTTTATGACTAGACCTAGGGAGAGAAACTAATACCTGGAAAGTGCTTGGTATTCACTACACCATGCAGTTTCATTGTCAAAACCTGAGCGTTCTTTGTTCAGCTGAGAGACAAAGTAAAAGAACATAATGTTCCTTACAGTCCTGTCAGTCATTGAATATATCATTGTAATCAAATGGCCTTTGTTTAGTGCAGTTAAGTCAATAGAGCATTATAATCTCTCTCTCTCTATATATATATATATATATATATATATATATATATATATATATACACTACAAAGGACTACAATTTCCTATATGAGAAGTAGGCCTTCAGTTCATACTGTAGTCTTCATTGTAGCCAAGGCTAACACATTTAAATAGGTTGCCATCGCCCCCTATGGGCTAACTCTGGAATTACCACAGTTTAACTGACATGCTGTAGGCCTACCGTGTGTGCAGGTTGCAAAGCTAAAAGCGACGTTGTGAATGCTTACAGTGTGAAACTGCTATGATAAGTGTGTGCTCATCATAGCTGAAATTACATCAAGGATTATACACCAAATAGAAACTACATGTTTCCACTGTTTCCTTTATTGACCTTTATTCGACCTTCCACTCTTGCAGTTCATAGACAGGTAGGCCTACAGGAGGAAAGCCTTATCATCTTCTCAGTGTGGAAAATAGAGCCCCAACAGTGCTCTAAGTTTCAAAAGATTTGACACTTGGTCACCAGACATTTATGATACTTATCATTTATGCTACTTTCATGATTTAGAGCAATTGATTGATTGTTTTGATTTTATACATTTATTTAATCTATTTCACATTATTTTATAGTGTGTGTTGCCTTCTTTCTTAGATCGGTTTCTACGAATACCACCTGAGCTATTACAACAAACATTGAGCAATATCCTCTCTCTTCTTTTCAATCTGATACTATCTGATGTTTTGCAAGAGACACAGAGACATATGAGTCAGATAGCTGGGGACACAATGCTGGTAGACTATACCGATTCAGAGTGCTTCTAAATAGTCCAGAGTATCTCTGAGAGTTTCTGCCTTGAAAAGTTGAGTTATGTTATCTATTCTTTCTCCTCCTCTTCTTCTTCTTCGCCCTAGTCACAGGGGCACCCTCCGGTTAGAAGTCCGAAGCGCTAACCAGTAGGCCACGGCTGCCCCCCAAAGATGAACCCAGTGTCTGTCAGGAATTTATAAATCCTTCTTTTCCCTTTTTCATTCACCCCAATATCTATCAAAATAATCTTCCTTATTTGTTTACACATTGGACCAGTGCTGACAATTTCTTAATTTCTTAGGAAATGAAATTAAGAAATCTGATAAAATTACCAAAATCTATTGATGTTAAATTCAACCCAATGGTATAAACATAACACTTCTTAGGACCTATTATCTCCCTGAATTTAAACCTAACATCAGCTGCATGAAACTTAAGGTATGCAATCTTGAATGACAAAAGATTGTGGGAAGGCATTCCATATGAATGAGCACCATTTACTCCCCTGATGGGCATTCAGCAGATCTAGGGGAGGGGTGTGCAGGAGCGGACCTGCCATTAGGCATGGACAGGCAATTGCCTGGGGCCTCGGCCACCAGGGGGCCTCGTCATCGTTAAATAAATGATCACCGCATCCAAACAATATATTCTAATCCATAATAAAGATTGAAAAAATATTTTGCCTCGTGATTTATTGCCTATGGCAATAAATATTTGTTGTATTTGAGTATGCCTCAGCGTCCCATTATTACAGAAATTACAGAATTATTAGTTTTAGGGTTGTGGTGTGTGTGTGTGTGTGTGTGTGGGGGGGGGGGGCATCGGGGGGGGCTCGGAGGGGCCTCGGGATCTTTTGCCTTGGGCCTCAAAGTGTCCAGGTCCGCCCCTGGGGGTGTGAACAGGAAGGTGATGGGTAGAGGAGGAGTGTGTGTGTGTGTGTGTGTGGGGGGGGGGGGGGGGGGGATAACTAAAATAATTTGATGACATGGCTTATGTTATCTGTACAGAGTATATTATAACAAATCGAAAACACAAGGGTCACATAAACACTAAGTAAGAATGGATGACTGCATTTGTTTAGTCAGAGTAACTTATATTAACACAATTTGTTGTATTGTGCATAGTGTATCTGATCCTAAAAATCTATTCGTTGATTTATGTCCTTGATGTCAGGGTGTGATTTATGTGTTCATTCTTACTAACACGACTAACACTACTTTCACATTTGCAGGAAAGTCTAACTGGATTTTTACAATAAAACTGCAACATTTTTCAGCTATTAGGTTAATACACATGGGCAATTATTATGGTATTAATTAGGGCTGTCAAAATAACTGATTAATTTCGATTAATTAATTTGAGAAAAAATAACTGATTAAAAAAAATTGTGCAGATTAATCGATTCCATATGACCTTTGACCCCGAGCCGTTCTAGTCAGTAAAAATTAGACTGTAAAATGAAGGAGAGAGAAGAAAACGTGCTGCCTGGATCATTGATTGGAACATTTACTTTTAAAAAATGGCCTGATGGTGTTGATAAAAATAAAATGTTGAAAATAAAGTCCTTTGCAATGTCTGCAAGTGTTGACATTGAGGGGAGTGTTAATTTATTTTCATTGTGTCCCCTAGGTTATATCTGTGGCCTGAAATGCCTTGTATGTGAAAAAATTAATTCTTCCCGAAGCACTTTTGAATATATTTCCTCCGCATATTAGGTCATATCATAGATTATTATGGCCATTATTTGAACAGTGAAAATAATAATAAAAGAGTTTTTGAACTTGAATGTCACTAATGCTGATTATTCAATGATTCATTTGAATTTAAATATTTAAAATACTTTCACAGCAAAAATTATATATGCGATTAATTTAGATTAATTAATCACAGAGTATGTAATTAATTAGATTAATTTTTTTAATCGATTGACAGCCCTAGTATTAATATGATATTGTTTTTTTAACCCTCCTGTTGTGATCGTTTTATATTCACTAGTTTTGTGTTCTCGGTCAAAAATGACCGCTGCCTGCATTATGACTAGCAACTAATCTCATGCAAGTCAGAAAGGGGAAGATTCTACTAGGAAAAGGTCCCCAAGATTCTACTGGGGGGGGGGGGGGGGGGTTGTGTGAATGTAGAAGCACAGATACAGTCCATCTGATCAACAGGTATGTTCCTGGACTCAATTTTATACACTGACCGATTTTTCATTTCTAATGGGCGGCCATTTTTCTCAGTATGTTTGGGAACTCAATGGGTTTTCTAAAGTTAAATAAAACACCCAATTTGATGAAAATGCTAAAACATTGTGGTGTGTTCAGATAACAAAGTCATGGAGCCTCATGATAATCAGAATAGATTGAGAGTAAAGAATGGTCAATCGGTGGTTTAAATGAGGGGTGGGGCCAGTATTAAGTTCACAGGAGGCGGGGTATGGTGCACAATATATGCTGCTGCTGTAACATAGTTTGTTTACCACATCATGGCGGATGATCTAACAGCAGTCATAGTGCTTATTTCTACTCTGATATTGCAAGCGCAAGGTCGCATCTGTAGCATCGATGAGAAATTGAAGCACAACATTGGAAAGTTGGAGAAAATACAGAGCAGCAGCTGTCATGAAGACTTCACCGGAAGGAGAGCTGCAGCACTTTGGCTGTATGTCTAGCAGCAGCAGCATGAATGAACCATGTGGAGGCTTGAGAGACCTATCGGTGAAATATTCTGGACAGATGTTCTAGATTAGTGTTTCTTAAACTCTTTCAGACCAAGGACCACTTAACCAATGAAAAAAAACTCGGTAACACTTTACTTGACAGTATCGGCATAAAAGTGACATGACACTGTCATGAACACATGACACTGTCATGACACATGAACCCTAACCCTAATCCTAACCTCTAAACCTAACCTAACCCTAACTTGTTATGACAAACACCGAATGTCACTTAATAACAGAAGCGTTATGTCATAAATGTTTATGACTTGATGACACGTTCATGACAGTGTCATGTCACTCTTATGTCAATAGGCCTACTCACTGAACCACCTTGCACCTGTCTTTGCACCTGGCTTATTGTGTCAGAGGATTCATATAAATTGGCCTAGCTTACATCGGTAGTGTTGCAGAACTGTTTAGATTTACATACAAGTTGGTTTAATATTGCAAACAGCTCATCTATATTATATTTTACTGCTGCTCGCGGACCAGGATAGCTTGCGGACCACACTTTGAGAAACACTGTTCTAGATGACTTCGATGGCAACATGGCATCATTTAAAGAAAACGTCAACAGCGAGGGTTTTGTTGTCTTTTGTTTGTCTCAGAAATAAATCAGCTCTCATTTAGAGCTATTTCTGACCTGTTTGGCCAGAGTGTCTTGCAGTTCAAAAGACACACATATAGGAGAGAAGTGCTAGTGTTCTCTGTAGAAAAGCTTTTTGTGACAAATGTCATTTTCAACAACATCAGATGACCTACACAGAAAAGCCACATCAGTGCACTTCATGTGGAAAGAGTTTCATTAGTCTCTTAGAAGTCAACAGACATCAGATCACACACACACTAAAGAGAAGCTTTACAAATGTTCAGTATGTTCAAAACCTCACAGGTGCAGATAACAGCTAGAGGTTCATGAGAGGATCCATACAAAGTGTCACTTATCAGTTTTGTCAGTTCACCTCCTCAGCCAGCCTATCCAACCACAATACACCCTGAGTTAAAACCTTTTGTATGTTCAACACGTGGACAGACTTTGAAAGTTGTATCCTTGGAAGGAACATCAGAGAATACACAGGCCTACAGGGGAGAAACCTTATGAATGCTCAGAGACATGATAAAACCACACACAGATAGACACACAAATACACAAAGTCACACACACACACACAAACCTAATTAAGACTAAGGGCAGTTCCAGCATTATGGATGTGACAATTGGACTGATATTGGTAAACAAAATGCCTTAGAGTGGGGGCAAAATTAGTATCAGTGAATTAATTTGCATAACTTTTAATGCAACCTCTGTCCTCTGAATACTGAGAAATCCTCAAATTTCATATAATCAATTTCATCCTAAGAATACAAGGCATTTTATCAGCGTTATGGATGTGACATGAAATGGACACACTTTTGTGAGAGATTACAGGTTTTCTACAAACTCTGTGAATTTTGAAGTAAACTGCCGAAACTATGATATATGTAGCATGAAGGAGACTTGAATGAACACAAAAAGTGTGTTTTTGAAACTATGCGTCATTTTCGTAATGCATTATGTAGGAAAAACTGGCGTTATGGATGTGACGGTTTCACGTTATGGATGTGACGTGTCTGAACCAGTCGTCGACAAACTAGGCTACATAAAACACATAATTAAGTAGTGAATTTTGCTATGAAACAATTGAAATAGTAATCATGAAAAACTAGCGATGAAATTATTGCTTCCTCAGTGCCCACTAAGATCCACAGGAAGAATCAGGACAACAAGTCATTTAAAATATAAAAAATAAATTATTTTTTTTCTTTTACCGTCATCAATTTTGGTCAGTGATTCCCGGGTTACTGAAACACCAGGGAACATGAAACTTGGTGGCCACTCCCCTAAATAACTAGCCCTACCTGAACCGTTGCACCCAAGATGACAAAATATTTATGGTATGTTAGTCTCAAGAGCCCGCATGAACCTAACCCATACCCACTCATTTGTGATTTGCACACATAAAGTACATGCACGCGCACGTGCACACACGCACATGCACACACACGCACATGCGCACACACACACACACATGCACGCACGCACAGTCGCACACATACAGACAGGCAAGCACACACACACACACATAAACACATACAGACAGGCAAGCACACACACACGCACACATGCACAAACACCCACCCACATGAATGCAGATACATAAACACACACACACACAGGCACGCATACGCATGTGGGCATGCAAACACACACGCACACACACACACACACACACATAAACACACAAACACAGGCACGCATACGCACATGCACACACACAGACACACACACACTCTTATAAACAAAAGCAAACTCACATATGGACACATTTACATGCACATGAGTTGCAGGAGTAGATGGAGATAAATTGACAAGCGTGATTTATTTTTGCGAAGAGAATATGCAGGACTGAGAGGCGGTCATATTTTGTACCGCTATGTGGTACATCTAGTTTATTGCTGCCCTTACTTATGTTACTCTGTGGGTATTAGCTACAGAGGACCTGACACTTCAAATGCTGTCATATTGCGTCAAAATTAAACTGTGTTAAGCAGACGTGAACGGCAGGCTGAACAGATCTGCAACAGAAGGAGGTTGCTATGTTAACTCCAGCTGCAAAGTCAGCCATCTTCACCAGCTAACACGATAATCCAGTTACTGTACAACATTAGTATGACAGTTACAGGAAGATAATCGCTCAGATTTTGGTTATTAGGCCACTTGAAAATAGGCTATGGCTAGGCTAATCACTGGAGGTATTTTAATATTATGTTTGTTTTGCTAATGGTTAGGCAAGGCCTCCCTGTGGTTTTGATCAACCTAATAATCTTTGAAATGTCAATTGTAAACACTAAGTTGAAATGCGTTGAAACTGACATGCCACCAGAACAGACGTTTTATCGGCTTTGAGGTATAATAAAGTCCCCAGTCTTGTAAATTCACATTATGTAACATCCATAACGTCACATCCATAACGCACCATTAAAGGTTTTAAAAGTAAGAAAGGGGCACAATTTGTTCATCACACTTTACATTGATATAAATCAGCTTTGCACAGACACTATGGACATTGTCGCATCAACACTGTATGTGTAGCATAAACTTTTCCTATAAAACGTTATGGATGTGACATGGCCATGGAACTTGCTGACTTAAAAACAAAAGCCTTACAAATGTAAGGAGTTGTGCTCTTAAAGGCAAGCTGAGCATAGACATTACTCTACCATTCCCTTGTCAATCTGGAATTTGTCAAATGACACAATTTGTTTGAACATTGGGTCCATTTATCCACTTTTGAAATATGTATAATATTACCATGTGAAATATGTTGCTTCTGTATGGTTGCACACCATATTTATGATGTAAAAAGAGTGTCATTCTCCATCAAATTCAATCAGATCAGTTACAAACAATAAAAATATAGACCTAAATGAATTCTATTTGCATATGCACAACTTTTTTTTTCCATGGTAAGGATGACCTTTGCATGGAATTGCCCCTAATTAGACTTTCTCAGTAGACTTTCTCATGACCTCTTGCAAGGCCATAGGCCTGTTTGATCAAGTGTCAAGGTAGACACTGCAGTAGATCTCAGGGTCCATGCAGCAAAACATACTGGGCAGGACTAGCCTTATGAAGATTGAAGAGGAAAGTTTCTTTAGTTGGGTAACCTCAGTGGTCACTAAAGAGGAAACATGGATGCAAGTGCATCTTGAATTGGGGGAAAGAGTAGGGGAGACCGGGTTTGTAAAATGGGGTGAGTTAGGAAGAGGAATAAGATATTATACATATGATCACCTCAGCACTTGCACAATCCCACCACTATCCCCCATGGTGATTTTTAAGCCTAGAATGTCACCCCAATTTAACAGAGGAAAAACTGATTTTGACATAAGAAAGCAAAAAAATTCACCATGGCTATATTTTGTTTAGTACTTTTACCATTGAAGATAAAACCACATTCCTCATATTATATTAAACTGTAGTCTATGCAAAACATAAAACATAGCATAAACCAAAGCACTAGGCCTATATAGCAAGATACATGTGGCTAGGGGGGGTAGGGGTAAATTGTAACACTTATGAGAAAGAGAAGCTTTATCAATGTGTTTAGCGTGGAAAGGCTTTTAATCAAAAGCATCATCACAAGAAACACCAGAAAATACATACAGGAGAAACCCCGTATCAGTGCACTACATGTTGGAAAACTTTTCCTGCACTCAGATGTCACTTCAGTCCAAGCACAGAAAGAAAGGAAGGAAAACCTTACAAATACTCATTATGTGGAAAGGCTTTTAGCTTGAGTGTATCCATAATGAGGAACGAGGCTGTTATGATTTTGGGACTTTTCTGGCCTCTTGTGGCCACTATGACCTTGTTTTAATTTTTTTGCTTGTGTGATCATGTGTTCTGTGTTTTGATGTGCCATGTGCTCCAGTTTTCCCAGCCTCTCCTTATGTGTGTTCAGCCATTTTGGGTTTGCCACCTTAAGCTCATCTTTGTCCGTCATGTGATTAATTAGTGTGTGTTTTTAAACCTGGTTTTTCTGTTACTGCTGTACTTTGTCAAACCGCTTTGGTGAGTTTCTGCTGAGAACTTTGCTCTGTCATTTTTGCGTTACGTATTACCTTTTTGTGTATTTATGCTTTGGACCTTGTATTGAAGATTTTAGTTTTTATGTCTTTGGATTTCTTACTTTTCTGACTACTGGATTTTCATTTTGGATTTTGGATTACTGCCTCTTGCCTTACTGCCCTGCCTTAGTTGGATTGTACTTTGTTTTGAGCTCTTGTCTGGATCTTCTAAGCTTTTTGGAATGCTTTATTAAATCTTACGTTACCTCTGCATCTGAGTCCTATCCTTAGTGTAGTGGTTAGCTAACTGCCCTAGCAATCCAGAGACCTGGGTTCAATTCCTGATCCAGGTGTAACAGAAAAACGCAGTCATCATGGACTCAGCAGAGGCTTCGTCTACAGTAAACTTAACTGTAACAGAATATGAAAAGATAATGGCTGCTGTTTCGGATCTACTTTGGATACACATAGACAAGCCTTAACTAACCAGCAGGGGGCTCTAACCAGTCATGCACAGTTGCTACAGCAATATGGCCAATCAATTCAACAGCTGCTCATGCAAACTCCAGCCCCAGATATAGATCCTCAGCCGGCACCGGATCAACCACCTCCAACTCCTGGTCTAGAGCCGTGCCCTCCCACTCCACAGAGATATGATGGCAAGCCCAGTGAGTATTGTGGTTTCCTAACCCAATGTCAGCTCACGTTTGAACACCAGCCATCCACTTTTCTCACTGAGAGAGCCAAGATAGCATACGTGATTACCCTATTGATTGACAAAGCTAGAGCTTGAGCGACCTCCATTTGGCAGAGACAGGGTCCAGAATGCTCGGATTTTAAGATTTTTTCAGGACATGCTGAGAGTTTTTGATCAGTCTTTTTCAAGTTCTGAGTCTGCAAAAGAACTCATGTCTATCCACCAGGGCAAAGGTAGTGTGGCAGATTAAGCTATAGCGTTCCGAACCCTGGCTGCTGTGAGTGGACGGAATGAGCCTGCTCTTGTTGTGGCGTTTCATCATGGCTTATCAGACACAGTTAAGTATGGATTGGCTTCTGCAGGCTGCCCAAGTGATCTTGAGCCTCTCATCTCCCACGCCATGCGTCTTGATAATCGTCTCAGAGAGCGCGCTGTGACCAAGGCTCCATTCAGAACTATCCTGTCACTCCTGGTCAGTCCTGGAATCCTGTGCCACCACCTCTTGAGAATCCGGAACCTATGCAGATCGGACATACCCATATTACTGCAGCAGGACGGGAACACAGAAGAAGAGATAAATGCTGTATTTATTGTGGAAAGCCCGATCACTTTCAAGCTACTTACCCTGAGCTTCTGGGAAAAGACCAGGCCCGTCCAGCCGAGGGAGGGTTTTGACGGACGCCACTCTTTCTCCCGAGTTTCCTGGTCAGGGGGTCTACCTACCCATCTCCATCTCCTGGGGGGAGAACTCTCACTCCTGCCAGGCCTTGGTTGACTCTGAGGCTGCTGGGAACCTCATAGATATTGACCTAGCCGATTGACTTAATGTTCCCGTAGAAACCCTTGACTCCCCGTTGTCTGTAACAGCTCTTGATGGCCGGGCACTGGGTGATGGCAAGGTAACCCAAGCAACCAGGCGGTTACTCATCAAATCTGATGCCCATCAAGAGGAGATCACCTTGTATCTTGTTTACTCACCTGAGTTCCCTGTGATTTTAAGATACCCTTGGCTTAATCTCCATAATCCACACATCGATTGGGTATCTGGCCATGTAGTAGAGTTGGATGTCTCGAGACCGGTCTTGGTCTCGAGACCGGCCTCGAGACCACTTTTACATGGTCTCGGTCTTGTCACAGTCTTGACCGTCTTTGGTCTCGGTCTTGTCTTGGTCTCGGATCCCTCGGTCTTGTCTTGGTCTCATTGTCTTGGTCTTGCGGTCTCAGGTTGACATAGTGGTCGGGAGATTTGCAACAAATAATGTCCATGATACAAAACATAAGATTCGATAATGCAACAATAAATTATTTCACCTTTCACACCCTTCAAATGCAACCTTTCAAATGCAACCAATCAATGACATACATGTATTTTGTTGTGATTAAGAAACTGGCGCTCATCCAATCAAAAGACGCAAGTGTAGCCAGCACGAAACGTTAGGTTTACGTCGTAGCTGTCAGTCTCAGTCAGACCTAGTAATAATAATGTCAGCGAATTCCGCCATCATTAAATTTGCATTCACAGAACATAAAGAAATTTGCAGTCCAGGGGCAAGAAAGAAGCATTCTGCAAAATGCATTTACAGTGAGTGAACTCACAGTCACACACATTCATGACATGCTCTGTCTCTGCATTGTTCTGTCTGTAGTTGAAATAATACCTTCTTAAATTAAATTTGAACTGGGACTGAACCTCTTTAACCTGACTCCGCCAGATGGATTTGCTCCGCATATCCATCTGGGAACTTTTCATTGAAGAACTTTTGGGAAGGGGCGGACATACTGGTTAGCTGATTGGATAAACCTTCTGTCTATCACCACCTTTGTTGGTTATCGACGGGCCAAATCAACCAATTAGATGAACAAAGTATTCTTCTAATGCCGTTTAACATACAATTAAGTTAGGTAACGTGACAAACTTTAAGATGTTTTAACTTACCATTTATGAACCTAATCAACGACAATTCCCATAAAGTTTTCACGGTAAGCCCTACACTTCTGAAGATAGTATATTCCTCCATTATGAACTGGAATCAGCCGTGGAGGATATCTGTGTCGTTCATTCCTCCCAGCTGCATGGCTGAGACTCATAGCTTCACAGTTTACCCAGGAATACTTTCTAATTTGAATAAAACTTGCGCGATAGCTATGCTCATCTCTGTGGATGCCGTCATGTTGTTCGTTGCGTCACACCTCAACCCGCCTCAAAGCCAACGCTGATTGGACGTTCGTTTGGTGAACTGCTCCAAATTTTCTTTAACGGAAAGTATCCAGACTGATCTGCGAGTGAAACCCTGAAGCTCGCGAGATCAGGATGGTCTCGACTTTGTCTTGGTCTTGACTCAGTCTGTCTTGGCCTTGGTCTCGTCTTGGTCTCGGTCTTGATACCCTCTGGTCTTGGTAGTGTCTTGGTCTCGGTTTAGGCGGTCTTGACTACAAGTCTACCATGTAGTAGAATTAAGTCCCACCTGTCATGCCACTGGCCTCTTTTCTAGACCCTTGTCCTTACCTTCCAAGTCTCTTGATCCTGCTATGTTGTCCCATGTTCCCACAGAGTACCTGGATTTGAAAGAGGTTTTCAGTAAGAGCCAGGCCGCTGCACTCCCAAATCATCGATCTTATGACTGTGCTATTGATTTTTTGCCAGGTACCATGCCTCCTCAAGGAAGGATCTTCTCTCTCTCTCTCTCTGTCCGAACGCAAAGCCATGGACACCTACATAAAGGACGCTTAGGCCTCAGGCTTCATTCGACCTTCAAAGTCCCTGGCTGGAGCAGGATTTTTTTTTTGTCGGCAAGAAGGATGGTGGACTGCGGCCCTGTAATGACTATCATGGCCTGAATAAACTAGCTATACGCAACCGTTACCCACTCCCTTTTGTCCACTGCCTTTGACCTCCTGCAGGGTGCTACAGTTTTTACTAAGTTGGACTTGCGCAATGCCTACCACCTTGTCCGCATACAGCAGGGTGACGAATGGAAGACTGCCTTCAACACGCTTTCGGGGCATTATGAATATCAGGTGATGTTTTTTTGGTCTAACCAATGCTCCAGCAGTTTTCCAAGCCTTATCCTTAATTAATGATGTTCTTCGAGACATGATTAATATTTTTGTTTTTGTTTATCTCAATGATATTCTAAAGACCCTGCAGGACCACCATCAGCATGTGCGGCAAGTTCTCCAAAGGCTCCTGAGGAACCACCTGTATGTCAAGCCTTCTAAATGTGAGTTCCATGTTCCAGAGGTGTCCTTAGGATGCATCCTGAGAGGGGGTGAGCTGCAAATGGATCCTAAGAAGACCCAGGCGGTGCGGGAACGGGCCTCTCCCAAATCTGTTAAGGAGGTCCAATGCTTCTGAGGGTTTGCAAACTTCTATCTTCTTTTATCATTGAGGTTGACACTTCAGATGTTGGGCTTGGGGCTATTCTTTCTCAGCACTCCTCTGCAGTGGTGTAGTGGGGATTTTTAAAGTGGGGGGACGCTATTTTAATCATTGCAAAAACTGACTCACACCTCCACATACATCGGTACGTAAGGCCAAGGCCAAATTGTTACCAGCTTTCGTGAACATGAAACCGAATTCAAAAAAACAATTAAATGACACATGGATTAGCTTCAAAATGTAGCCTAATGTCTTCACCCAAACTACACTTTTCCATCAAAGTCTATGAATATGGTTTGTAGCTTTTCATTTTGTTGTATCATACAATCAACAGACCCATAATGTAGCCTATGTAATCTAGCATAGTCTAATCTCCTTGATGCATAACATGCCGCGGCATGCTTCATTTATTACCACATGTAAACCATAGCAATAACAATAGCACAAGCAGGATTCACACGCATGTTACGCTGTGTGGGCAGTGTAGCTCAATTTGAGGGGGCGTCATATGAATGTCATTGCGAATGATTAAAATGCAGAGGTGCACAGTCAAAAAAACAAAACAAAATAACAGAAAGAACATTGGGCAGGCAAGTGCCAGTCATTTGAAAAGTTTTTGTTTGGTTTAATAGTTTTTCCTGAAGTTGTTCAGGTTACCATTGGGTCATTACTTATGGTTAAATAGCCTTGTCACTTATATTGGAGCTCCCTCGATATAAATCACTCGTATTACTCACACATGCTTATCGTGTCATTTTGACCACTGGATTAGCCTACCTGCTTTCTGCAAAACACAAACGAAGGAATTGCAACAGTGGGCCATGAAGATGCTTGCTAGATTCGGATACAGGCAGTTGAATAATCTATGGTTTTCTAGCCACTGTCTAGCTACTTTTGGGTAACACGGAACGATGAGCTGCGTAGTTTTTAATGTCTTTACGCATGGTGGAGTGCTACAGCATGACAGTCATTCTTGTAGGTTACGAATTTTATGACAAAGAGGCCTAATTGGAGACGTTTGCGCGATGTGTTGTTATCACTGGTAACACTTGTTATATTAATAAATACTTTAAAATGCTCAAAACAATGCTCCAAGAAGTGGGGGGACGGCGCTCCCCCGCGTCCAACGCCCACTACACCCCTGCTCCTCTGGAAAATTGCATCGCTGTCCAACAGAGTCCAGGTATGATGTGGGGGATCGTGAGCTTCTGGCTGTGAAGATGGCTCTTGAAGAGTGGAGGCACTGGCTGGAGGGGGCTCAACATCCATTTCTGGTGTGGACTGATCACAGAAATTTGGAGTACCTGCAGCAAGCGAAACGTCTGAATCTCCTTCAGGCTCGCTGGGCCATGTTTTTCAGCCGTTTTGACTTCACCCTCCTGTACCAATCTGGCACTTAGAATGGCAAGCCTGATGCCCTGTCAAGACAGTTCACCACCAACAATCAAGAGGATGAACTGAGGCCAGTCATCCCAGTGTCCAGAATTGTGGCTCCTGTTGGGTGGGGCATCGAATCCACAGTTAAACAGGCACAACGACAGAAGCCAGACCCTGGAACTGGTCCAGCAGGACATCTGTTTGTTCCCCAACGAGTGCGGTTCCAGGTCCTCCAGTGGGGACATTCTTCCCATCTCACAGCACACCCAGGGGTCTGAAGAACGCTGGAGTTTCTGAGAAGAAAATTCTTGTGGCCTGAGATGGAGGAAGAGACTAGGCCTTTTGTGATGGCCTGCTCAGTGTGCACCCGCAGCAAGAATCCTCGTCAGCGTCCCCAAGGATTGCTGCACCCTCTTCCCACCCCTAAGCACCCCTGGTCACACCTGTCTGCTGACTACATCACCGGTCTGCCTGAGTCTGAAGGTAACACTGTTATTTTTGTTGTGGTCGACAGGTTTTCCCAGAGTAAATTACCTTCTGCCTTTGAGACTGCCAAACTAATGTTCGATCATGTGTTCCGAGTGTTTGGGCTTCCTCAGGACATTGTGACAGACAGTGGACTCCAGTTTTCCTCTCGGGTGTGGCGGGGTTTCATCAAACACCTTGGGGCTACAGCCAGCCTCTCATCTGGCTATCATCCCCAATCCAACGGGCAAACGGAGAGAGCCAATCAGGAACTCGAGGCCACCCTGAGAAGCCTGGCAATGGACAACCCATCCACATGGTGCTCCCAGCTGCCGTGGGCGGAGTACACCCATTACACCCTCCAGTCCTCTGTAACCAAGGTGTCTCCGTTCCAGTGCCAGTTTGGCTTTCAGCCGTCTCTGTTCCCTGAACAGGAGGAGGATGTGGGAATGCCTTCAGTGAGCCACTTCATGAGACGCTGCAGGAGGACTTGGAGAAAAGCTCGTCAGGCGCTTCTGCGAACATCCAAAGCAGCCCAGGCCCAGGCCAATCAACGACGACACATACTAAAGAACAACCTTACAAATGTTCTGTATACGCAATATAGGAAAGGCTTTCTCTCAAACATTGTACCTCAAGGGACACGAGAACGTATACAAGTAAGGAAAACTCAATCAGCATAATAGGATCTTGTTCTGTTTTTCTTTCTTTTCTCCATTACTGGATTTAGCATGTTGTTCTCTAATAACAATTACCACCAACATTGTTGTGTGCCAATTAAGTGTATGTATGTATATATATATATATATATATATATATTTATTTATTTATCTATCTTTATTTATCTATCTATCTGTATATTAGGAGAGATATATAAGAGCAAAAGACGACCAATCTTTTCAGTTTGGAAAGCCATTGAGAATCCATACTGGGGAGAAACCTGTGCACACACACACACATACATGTTCTCTCATACACACACATATATTTACATTGAAATGTATTGTTTATTTATATCATTAATTGACAATGTTTTTTGCATGTATGGAGACTGAACTTAATGCTGTGAACCACTGCACAAACCCTCTCTATATAAAGCATCAGGAGTGAAATTTGGATGCCTAATGGCTAAATAATTGGGAGTAAGAGGAATGGCAGTTCTATTTGACTGGCGCTGGTGGAAGATTGAGTGAAGAAGTATGAACTTGAAAAAAAACATTGATGTGTCACATTCACTCAGTGTGGGGCTACATAAAGCTGAATACATTATTTGCAAAAGCAAAATAATGTGTTTAACACAGATATTTATTCAACCCAAAGTGGCTTTTTTATTATAGCCACAAAATCAGCCTGTCTTTTTCCATATTGTTTTGTTACTGTTCACTTAGCACAATCCAGTTATGTTTGATTTAGGTCTGATCATGGACGTCCTCCCATATCTTCTTCCTTGCCAATGTGGTCGTTAGAATGTAGTGTCTTTGAGCCTTTTTCTCCCCAGTGGTAGGAGCACTACATTGCACAATTTCTAAATGTCAGCACTGTTACAGCACCCTATGATAAGTTTAGGCTATAATGATCAATACCACTGACATAATAATGCATATAAATGTATCATAAATGTGTAAATGTCTCATGGCTACTTAGGCACTCAACCTTTGCTTGTCTCTCTTCAAGCATTATGATGCATCACCTTGCAACTTGTAAAATCATACCTGGCTTATGCTTATTTAAAGATAAGCAGATATTTCATCATAAAAGGGTGTAGACCTGGATTTTTCTCTTTTTTTCCGAGAGTCTCTGTGAATTTAAGTGCATTTAAACCTGCAATATAGTCTACACCCATTGTTATTTTGTGTCACATATACATGTATGCCATAACCTCAGGGCTACAAATATTCCAAAATAGTACACTGTACAAAAGCCTTCTGGTCTTGTCTTCCTCCTCTGGGCTACATTAGCCTGTATACAATTTTACAAGCTATGAGATATATATTCTAACTTCTATCATGATTTTAAATATGCACTAATTTACAGTAGGTGCCTGGATTAGGCTCGTATTAGGCCTATCCTAAACAGAACCACTAAACTGAACTAAACTGCTTCTGCCAACTGTGCTACTACAAAAACAAACACAAAATACAACAGCTTACAACAGGCCAACTCAAGACTACGACCTTATTTTCAAAAACATCAAAGTAAATGGAACGGAATGGAATGATTGTATTTGTTTTCCGAGCTGATCACACTCTTTTTTCCGAGGTTGGAATTTTTAAAGTCGGGTGAGTGTGTCTAGGCCTATCTGTAGTGTTAATTTAGTGATAAATGACCTTGCCTATTTGTAATGAGACTGAAATTCGCCTCTTGTGTTGTTGCAAGGGAGCCCGTCGTGTTTGGAGAATATGATAGTGATTTCCTCTATCGGAAGTCAGAATTTCTGAATATCCGATGTGGCATGAAGACCCTATAAAGAAATGAAATACTCTGCCATTCTTGCCAGATAGCCTAGGCTATAGAGCAAACAGTCTGGGGTCTTATTAATTGTGTGTTTTTCATTCCAAGAGGCACCCAGTGTGACGTCTGGACTGCAGGCAAGCCACTTTAAGTAGCCTGGGTTATTTTACGATGAAGTGCCTACTATTATAATATTTGCAAAATGCAGTTAGGCCTAGGCCTTGTTTTCCGTGTCCGACAGATTAACAACAGAACATCAAATAACAACCAAAAAAGGCATGACACCTCTCAACAGAGATAATGAAAGTGCATATGTAGAGCTGGTGACAATTTGTCATCCAGCCAACCAAAGTCTTTTTTTATTTTTTAAAAATCCAGTTTATGGAAATAATATGATAATACAAACACATATTAACACAGATACCTTCACATAGTAAGTAGGTTATGAATAATCAACAGAAAAAAATACAAAACATAATTAGTTAAATTATAATAAATAAAAAAAAAGTTAAAAGATAAAGGACAATCTTCACTCCTCTTTAAAGGCCTTAAAAATCTTCTGGCAAGTCTTTATCGTTTTTTTTTTTTTTTTTTACAATTGACGCTCATCCACCGACGTGTTTCCGTCATCGTACTGTTGCCAGAGCCTTTTATTCTTACAGCGACACCGTGCGGTACAACTTATGTTGGCTACATAGGCTACAGTAGGCTCCGGGGCCGACATGTGGCCGGGATACTTTCTGATCCGTGCCGAATTTACAGTTACGTGCACCCGGATAAATCTAGTTTCCATTTTCGCAGAAGAGATGACTATGTCTCTTGAAATCAACTGAAAAATCTGATTAAAAACAACTAGCTAGCTTGAGAGCTAGCAAATCCGTTCAACGGTAAGTCTGGAAATCAATTCAGTTAGCTGGCTAGCTAACGTTATATATCTGCATTTAGTCATTAAGAACTTTTAAACTTAGCAAGATGGCTAGCTTACTTTCAAGCATTTGCACGGGCCTGCTAATGGTCTGCTAACTAGCTCGCTAACGTTAGCGGGGAACCAAGGCTGTCGCTAGTCAGTTAGCTACAGGCACTTGTTTTCATGTTTTAACCTTTGTTAAAATAGTCACATTAATCTGATCAAATTAAGCGGAACATGTGTGATCACTGCTTGTGCTCTTTGTGGACCCAATCCTGTGACCGGTGCATACATTTGAGACTTGAAGTTAAGTTTTGTAAAAAGCAACGTTACACTTAGGCTAGCCAACTAAGCTAACGTTATCCGATGCTACTTCGGCCTGTCCAACTGAGTTGAAAGGTCACGTTAGTTTACATGTGGCAGGGTGCAGTTAGCGAGCTAGCGTGGATAAATTGTGTACCCTTCATCAGTGACGAATTAAGCCTGCAATGGCTGATGCATATGATAACAGGGAACAACATGTTTAGAGTCCATTAAGGGAGTCGTGGATGTCTATGCTAGGTGTCAAATTCGCCATGTTTGTTGCAGTTGAGGGAGCCTGGCTAACGTGCTGACAGGGATGGCAAGTGCTAACTTAGCATAACAAATGTTTCTGCAACAGTTTGGTATCTAGCTTCATAACTGCTTAGCACTGTTGCACCATTGATTGAAATGCTCACCGGTTAAGTGTGTTTGCTGATTGTTCACTAACACTGGATAGATGTAACTATTGAGATAAATAAAGGTTATTGCGCCTCGTCGGTCTATCATTAGTTCCCTAGCTAACGTAAGCTAACGATAATATTACCGTGTTACGTAGAACACACATAGTAGCCTACGATAGCTGTCTAACGTATTATGTGTGTCTGATGGTATGGCTGTTGATAAATTCAAGTAAATGTGTTTTAACTGCCTAACTTTAAGTCGTTATGTTGGTAGGATTGGCTACCTTACAAACAACAACAAACGTTAATAGCTAACCACATGAACGGGACAACGTTAGTTGGTAAACATTGCTGCAGTGTGTTAACCCTCCTTTTGTGTTCGCGGTCAAATATGACCGTTTGATAATTATTTTCTTAAAAAAATATAGTTAACTTATTCTGATTACCATGAGGCATCTGAACACACAAAACAAATGTTGATAATTTTCATAACAATTTGAGTGTTTTATTTAACTTTAGAACACCCATGTGTATTCCCGGTCAAACATGACCGGCCATTAAAAATGAATGGGTGAGAAAATGGTCAGTGTATAAAATTTCAGGCACAATCCAGGCACATACCTATTGATCAGATGGACTGTATGTGTGCTTCTGTACATTAAAATACACACACACAAACACACTTTCACTCCCCCTCTATGCCAGCCCCCACTGGAACCTTTCCCCAATAGAATCTTCCCCTTTCTGATTTGCATGAGCTCAGGTCAGTGAGGCCTGCAGCCATACATAGCAAATGGAAGTTCAAAACTGGTCATATACAACAGAAGAGTTGAGACAAAGGTCTATCACAACATTAGATGATAATATATGTGTTACTATGGATGTATAACAAGTTATAATGCAGCGGTCATTTTTGACCGGGAACACAAAACTAGTAATTATGAAATGAACACAACAGGAGGGTTAAGCAAGAAGATAGTCGGTGTTCATTTGATCTATCACTGCCAATGTCTAAAATAAACGAACTGGCTAGATTCAGGATAACTTTACTCAGCTTTTTCCAACTGGCATTTGTGTCATCATGTCAACGTTATACTGATCTGTGTTGATATTACTGGCGCCTGATTGCCCCTAGTACATGTCAAACATATTTTACTAAGTGCATTTTGAAGCTCTTGTGTTGTGTTAACTTAAATGCAAAAACACACTGCCCATCACTTAGTGCCTGAAGCCAATTTCAACTGTTGATATATACCAGTGTTTCTCAAAGTGGGCTGCAAGCTATCCTAAGTGGTCCGCGACCAGACGTGGTCAAATGCAATAGAGATTAGTTGTTTGCAATATTGAACGAACTTGTATTTAAATCCAAACAGTTCAGCAACACTGCCTATGTAAACTACGCCAGTTTAAATCATATGAATCCTCTGACACAATAAGCAAGGTGCAAAAACCATAACCAAGGTGCTTCACTGAGTAGGCCTATTGTGTAATATACTGTTGAAGTAGGTCTACTGTTATTTTTCTTTTTTAGCTAGGTGGTCCATGAGTTTTGTTTTATTAATTATTATTGGTTGAGTGGTCCTTCGTCTGAAAAAGTTGATATGACTGATATATGTTAATAACCTTGAAATTGAATTAAATTAACAACACTATAGCACAATAACTTTTTTTACTGGCCCCTACAGCGTCCCACTTGATATCAAAAGGAGGGCTCATATCCAAGATGACTGGTGGTGAGTAACATAAATGAGAACCATGCTCTGGTCAAAGTCTTGGTTGCCCGAAAAAGATGCATACAATAATTCAGTATATTATGCATGGAAACTCTACGCTGAGGTGTGCTTACACTGCTTTAATCATCACTGCACCTTGACAGTCAGTGCTCTGCATTGAAATTTAAAATGTGCCGTTGGCCCACTTGGTCTACATGATGCAGTGATCAAGTTTCTTGAATTGATACTAGTTTGTTATTTGTGGCTAGGAGTGAAACACTTGAAATTCTCTATGATGTGAAAATCAATCATTTTGAAACTTCTTAAAGGTGTCCCTTCCATTTTAATTATGTCAGTAAATAGTTCATTAAAAGTATTAAGCTTATATTTGTAATGTAACCAAACAAATGTTTTTTAACATGTTTTATAACTGTGGTGTTTAGCCATGGCTACTCATCAGCATTCATTGAAACAGTCTTCTCTGAATAGTGATGAACAGGATCATCTTGCATTTTTTAAAGCTGAAATGGAGGCTTATATCCATTCAATTTGTCATTTTGCCCCATAATTCCACTTTACAGTCTCTGCCATATCTCCAAGGGTGGCTTTGTGATTGTGTGTCAGGATATCCCTGTTAAACATTAACTTGTGTGATCATGTACTGTAGGTGGGCAGAGTCCAGAGGATTCGGTAGATCCAGACCCAGAGCACAACCAGCGTTGCCCCATCTGTTTGCATACTCTTGGGCAGTCAGATCTAGGTGTCCCTGAAGGCTGCAGCCATGTATTCTGCCTTAGCTGTATTATGCGCTGGGCTGAGGTAAGACTCTTCTCCTGGCCGTGTGTTCATCTAAAGCGGTGGTGTCCCAGGTTTGGGACGGCCCTCACCTGGGCTTGGGTGGGATGCACCGACTTACGACAAGGGGGTGCAGGTTGAGGGTGACCATGAACATAAACTTTAAACAATAAACTACTTCAACTACTATTTTTATATTAGCTGGTAATCTGTTTGGTTAAAGCAAAGTCTATAATTACATTCAGCAAAGCTGTTGAAACATAGAAAAAACATAAAACAAACATCAAACAATTGAAGCCTGAACAAGCTGTACATTCAAGTTATTGTGTCCTTACTGCTAAAGGGGGTTTAGGAAAAGGTGTATTAGCTTGCGCTGTTGGTATGAATCCCACACAGTCAGTGCTGGTCCAATGGTGTCCAAAGTCAAGCAGAACAAAAATATTCTTAATTTACAAACTTGCTCAATCCCTATAATGCATATTGTTTGTTAAATGAAATAAATAATACCTTCAATAGTGTATTATTTTAGACAAGCATAATGAGCATGACCCTGGATATAATAACAAGTAAAAGGTGGCTCAACAAACAGTAAAGTAAACAAAATAGTTGTTAATTGTTAATTCAATAAAAAAGTAAGACATTAACAGAACAAAAAAAAAATGTATATCAAGACTTCATTATCTTCACTTATTTTAATAACACAAGTAGCATGTATTTTCTGTATTACATTTTTGATATTCTATCAAACAACTTGTCATATCAAGTCCTAATCACACTCTTCACTTGAAAGAAACAAAAATGTGAGCATGTATTTGCAAGACTATACTTCTATGACACTCCTTATCCCTTTCCTATTAATAGGCCTCATTCAACAACAACCAATCTTTTTTTATTATTTATGCGATATCCTGAAACTCTAGATTCATGGATGTGTTATTAACTGCACATTTAATGGCTCTGAAATGGAGGTACTGCTGCAGGAAGTTGAGCCGTCATATTTCGTAGTACCATTAGTGGATATAAAATAAAAAAGATGCATAATTGATGTAAATTGAGGTGCCAAAATATTATTAAAAATATAAATGTAATTTTGTGTGTCCCACCAGATCATATTTTGACAGAACAATGCAGGCAATGACTATGCAGTACTATCAGTAATTGTTTGCAAAGAGAGCGGGAATGCATTGTTCAGCAATATTCATTTTTTATTTCTTAGTGAAACCTAGAATCCTATTGAGACATAGCTCATCATTTTTACCTTGATAAATTATAAAAGAATCTTTATATTTTTATCTCCTCCAAACAGCCCAACCATATCAACTGGTTTAAGTAAAAGTCATGGCCATCTTATTAAAGATAGTCACCTTTTTTGTGTAGAAAGGTCAGAAGCACATAGGAAAAAGCATGATGACATCATGAAATAAAATGTGTACTTTAAAGATGTTACTCTTACATTTTAATGTCTAATGACATTTCACGTTAAAGCTGGCAGACTCAGTGACTAAGTGAACAGACTTGCCTTGCAAGCACCAATAACACCTCAGTTGGTACTGATGAAAACTAACCAGCATGCTAACTGATGTACAGTATGTTGGCAGTATATTTGTATTTTTAAGTTGTAAAAGCTGTTTTTGCATATCTGAGAAGATAATGGATGTAATTGTATTTATGTTCCATTTGTGTTCTGTGTAGGTGGTGTGCTCTTGTCCTGTTGACAGAAGAACTTTCAGTGCCATCTATAAATGGGATTCCCAACAAGGTTACATTAAGGTATGCCAACTACCTCTTATTTTTATGTATTTTTTCTACAAAATATTACCAATGCTTAAATGGTTTGTAAACAATTTCTTTAATTCCCTTCCAGATTTCTGTGGTGTCAACAGGCCTGACGAATATCAATGCTGACATGAGTAAAGTCATAAAATGGGAAGAGTAAGTAGTGTAGTTGTATGTAAATGTATATGTGTATACCCATTCCTTTAAAATGACCTTATGTATTTAAAGTACAATTATGTTGAACCTTAGGAAAGAGAAGAAAGGGAGAATTGACAACGCCAAAGCTAAATGCCTCATCAGAAAGGGTATGTTGCTCTTAATTCCATTAAAACAAAACATTTTTCCCCCATGGTTTGTGGTATTTGCTAAATCACCTCTTTGATATTTAATTGTACAGTGTTAGTATTGATCACCAATATTTTCTTCCATCTAGGTGACTCTGACAGGACTACTGCTGTGAGGAAGAAAAAGGTTTGTTTTGTATTTCGATGCATTCTATTTTTGATACAGTACCCATATTTTCAAATGCATGGCCAGTCTTTTGTAGGAATTGGTCTGCCGGATATTGCTTGATGTACTCATGTGTACAGTCCCAAATGTACATGTAACACTGACCTAATTATTCACTGAACATTTGTGAAAGCATCGAGCTGTGGGTTTGAACACAGCTGTTGCCAAAGTAGAGCCCATGAACAGTTGATTGATGTCACCAGCCTCTAGACAGCGGACAGTGCATGACCAGAGTTTGTCACAGCTGCTTATGATCTCGCATGTGGTCAGGATCAGACAGGGACCCAGGCATGGACACAGAAAGGCTCGCAGGTACATCATGAACTGGGATTAAGGAAAAACAGAGCTAAATGTAGGCAGGGCATGTTTTGATAGTGTGAAGTTGTTGTCAATCGTATTTGCCCTGTTGACTGAATTCAAATGTTTGTTTAGGCCAGACAAGGATTCTGCTGCCCACGGACAATTCCCACACATCCCTCTTCCCCTTCATCCTCCCAGACAGGAGTCCCACTTGTTGCACTAACCCCCTTAATGTGAGTATGTTGGGTAAAATTGGTCAATAACTACAAATGAAGTGTTAGTAAATTTGTTGCAATGTTTTTGAATTTTTATGTCTACATCATAGCATATATACACAAAAAATAAATGTATAAAGTAGTACCATATTACTACTTTTATTTTATTTATTTTTTTGCTGTTGTTAGTGCTGGACCTTTCATGTTGTCTGAAGAGGAACCTATTGATGAGGTTCCAGAACTGTCTCGGATGGAAATTCTAGACTCTCCATGGTTGTCTACCTCTGCGCCTGTAGCCTCCAAAGGTCTTTTGCGGTGAGTGCTTTGCAGTGCTGATTTTGGAAATGTTATGATGCATGTCTGTAGACAGACAGTGGGATGTTAATGGTTATTAAGTTTCATTGTTTCGTTATTTACAGGCATTCTCCCCATCCCCATATGTGGAGTGGCAAGTTGTTTTCTGAGCGGTCTGTCTCGCTTGTGTCTACCTCTCACGTACCGCTGGCTTCAGGGCAGTTGGGTGAGTCTAAGCAGCAATGCCTGAAATGCAGTAGTACTTCAAGAGTAAATTATCTTGTCCTGCTTGGAGTTGTAGTTCTTCAGATGAATGCTGTTTTTGCAATCTCATCGTCTATTTTTATTTATGTTTGACAAGGACATGCAGTCTAGTAGAGTGTAGTAGTTCACCCCTCTCTCTCTCTTAGTCTTTCAGGGAAGAGTTTGTGCAGTCACCTGTGCGAAAGGAGAGGATAGGAAAGGCAACAGAACAGCTGGTCCCAAAGGCTCTGGTAAGCAGCAAACCAGGAGATCATCTCGTCACAACAAAGTTGAGGAATCTGCAGCTTCCCAACCCTCACAGTCTGATTCTGAGCCTTCCTCCTCTGATGATGGGTCGGGAAAAACGGGCAAAGTCTCACAGTTGAGTGAGGTGACTCCTACGACAAGCAAGTCGAAAAAGGCACCTAAGCAAAAGCCTCGATCAAAGCGGAAAGGAGGAGGGGGAAGAGGAAGGGGAAGGGGCCGTCGGCAAGCACCAAGTAACCCAGTAGAGAGTGAAGAGGAAGAAGAGGAGGAGGAAGAGCAGCAGAAGAAAGAGGAAGATCAAGAAGCAGCTCCTTCAGAAGAGGAAGCGCCTGAATCTGAGAAAAGGCCAGATGCAAGCCCCAGTCCAACTCATGATTCTAATGACCAAGTGGTGTCCGATCATGATTCTGAGATTGAAGAGAAGGATGTCGATCATCCTTCAAGTCCTCAAGAAGGTTCTGTTGAATCGCCAGACACCAAGGGAAATCAAGAGATTGAAATGGAGTCAGTGAATGGTGCAGAGTCTCAGGATGGTCTTCGGGACCATTCTGAGCCTGCATCTCCACTTGTAGGGAACCAGAGCCCGGGCATAACCAGCCACAGCCCTGAAATGTCGGAGGAAGAATTAACTTCACGTGAGGAAACTGAAGAACCAGAAAGCTTAGCTTTACTCGGTTCTGTTGAGGATGTGGCAGAAGCAGTGGAGATGGCAGAGTCCCAGACGACAGAGGAACCACAAGACATAGATATACCTGACGAACAGCCAATTACTGATGACGCAGACGAGGTTACATCAGAAACGGACCTCCCTGAGGAGAAACCCAAAACCAGTTCTGGCAGTGACGAAGAACCTGAACAGAATCTGTGTCCCTCAGATACAGAAGTGGAAAAAGACCCAGAACTGTCAAATACAGAGCCCTCAGAGCAAGACTTCCATCAGGACAACACTGATGCTGTCCCTATGGACTGTGACTCGTCACGCTCAGATTTTGGTGACCCCGTTTCTAATACACCGAAAGAAGATAACATTGAGAGTGCTGACACAGTGACCCCATCTCTTTCTGTCAGCCATACCTCAGCAAAGGAAGAGAGTACAGAGGCAAGCCAAGATCAGAAATTGGAAACCACAGAAGAACAAAAGGGCCCAGATAAGGGGGGACAGGACAACCGTCAACGCAGATCACGGTTTCATTCACCTACTACAACCTGGTCACCCAAAAGAGAATCCAGGCGGGAATCTTCACGGAGATCACGCTCAAGGGAGCGCCACCGTGGTGCCAGCTCCCCATCGAGGAATCGTAGCCGAGAACGAGATGGTGATCGAGGCAGTTCAAGGCGGCATCGCAGCAGGGACCGGAGCCGCGACCATAGCAGAGACCGGAGTAAGGACCACAGCCAAGAACGGAGCAGGGACAGAAGCAGGGATCGGAGTCGTGATCGAGGGAGAAAGAGGCGCAGCAGAAGTCGTTCGAAAAGCCGATCAAGGTCCAGGTCCAGAACTAGACGTGGTCGTAGGAGTTCTCCTGAACGTTCTGATCATGGGGGACAGTCCCCAAAGAAAAGGGATTCAAGGGACAGTTGGAGAGGTGGCAGAGATTACCGTGAAAACAACTGGAGGGGTGGAGCAGAAAGGCAGGGCAATTTCCCCAGTAGGGATACAAATACCTCGGACAATGGCAATTTTCCAGAGCGGTCACCAGACAGGGGTCGATCGGAAAACCCAGACTGGGTAAAGGAGAGGATTAGGCCAGAGCCTGAGCCTAGAGATCGAGAACCTCGGTGGGAAGATCAAGGAGGAGATTCAGCCTCAGACAACTGGACCCAGGGCGATCGGGGTCAGAGTGGCTGGAGTTCAGAGCGAAGTGGAGGTGGTCTGGGTCGTGGAAACTTCTGGTCTTCCAGCCAGCAAGGTGAAGCAGCAGATAACCGACGACCGCCTCGGAGTTTTCCTGGACCGGCAAACAACTCAGGGAACGATGCGTACAGCCGCTTCAATGAAAACCGATTTGGTGGAAGGAGGAAGATGGAACCAGACTCTGGTGATAATCAGTTGGACCGCTCGGGTTGGTCCTCCGCTTCCAACTGGGCGGTGCGAAGGACACTTCCAGCTGACGTGCAGAACTACTACTCAAGAAAGGAGCGTGGGCCAGGCACTGGAAGTGTATGGAACAAACCGGAAGAGGAGCAACCAGCAGCAGGTATTTCTAAAACTATTCAGAAATCCTGTGAGTGTTTGTCTTTAATGATTTAAGTTTACTGAGTGGAATCAAGAACTTTAAGTAAGGAAGCTAATCCAAAGACGTTAAAGGAGAACTCTGGACTAAGAATAACCTAGGGTTTATTTTTAGTTCCTGGAGCTCTCCTTTAATTGTTATCCTTCCCTGACATTTCAGTTAATAGGAAGTATTCAGGAAATATTACTTTAATTATGATGTATCCTTTCGTTTTATCATTCCTTTATTCTCTTCCAGATCCCGCCAAAAGTGAGCCAGCCCCCCACCCACCCCCTGAGGCTCCGCCTGCCCCTGTGAACGTGATGGCTCCCCAGCTCAATGTCCTTGGTTATCCACGGTACCCAATTGCTCAAATGCCCCCTCGTGGCCCGCCAGTCAGCCTCCAGCCTCCCCCCTTTGGGATGCCTGCCCATGTTCCTGTACACATGCACCCTGCTGCACCTCTCCTCCAGGTGCCTGCAGTGGCTGCCCAGGGCCTGCCCCCGCCTCCACCACCACCACCTCCCATCCAACAGGCTAGTCTAACAGCTATGCAGGACAAGCTGCAATCACAGGTTTGTACCATGAACATGGTGACTATTAATGTAGGCAGTTTGTCCTAAAAATGTATGTTAATTTGTTTAATATATTACTGCTATAGTTAGCATGGCAATAATGGAAAATTATTTCACTGCCCATATTTACATTGTCTGGTCTCAAACGTCCTGTAGTAGTTCTGTCCTAACACTAGTTTGCCCCTATCCTATCTAGGCGATGAGTGTCATCCCAGGTCTTGGTAAGGCCCCCTTCCCACTCAATCCCATCAAAGCAGCGGGGATCCTGGGCCAGGTACCTCCCCAGGCCATGCCCAGTCTGGCCCAGCCCTCCTCCACCACCCAATCGTCCACACACAGCAAGGCCCATGCTGACAGCTCCAAAAAGGAGAAGGCGAGTACTTTTTAAATTAGTTTTGGAAATTTGTTGTAGCAATTCCATTCTTCCACCTTTTCAATGATCTCTACACCAAGAACTGAATGCCCAGTGGAGATGCTTGTAAAGCAGGCACAACAAAAGTTTTTTTTTTTTTTTTATGTGCTGGGATGCAGCAGTTGTTGATAAGCTTACTTGTACTTTCAGAAGATCCAGATTCAGGAAAGAGCCATTACTGAAGTTAAGACAGCTATCAAGCCATACTACCAAAAGAAGGATATCACCAAGGATGAGTATAAAGAGATTGTGCGCAAAGCTGTTGAAAAGGTATGCTTGATCCCTTTTTCCAAACCTTCAAGAATTTTATGTTGTATTTATTTGTTCATAGTATTCACACTATTTCAAATGATGAATAAGAAAAATTCCACCTTTTTGCATGTGCAGATCTGCCATAGCAAGAGCGGAGAGGTGAATGCTGATAAAGTGGCCAATCTTGTGAAGGCCTACGTGGACAAATACAAGCACAGCCGCCGGGGCAAAGCAGACTAGTGTTGAGAGGGGATTCCATCGCCCCTCGGCGCAAGTGCAATTTCTTTTCCCAGCAAGGCCTCCCCACATGAGCCCAGTCAACTGGATTTCCTGTTTTCGTATCTCTGAACGAATCAAGATTTTTTTCTATAGATTGAATATTTTTGTTTAAAGTGGATTTGATATAGCGCTGAAGCCCTTTATTTGAATAAGATGCAAAGGGTGTGTACTACTGTAAATCCATCAAGACTCCTTTGCAGTGGGGTGGGGGGGTGGGGTTCTGGAGAGGGGAACATGGCATTTGGAGGGAAGACCCTTTGCTTGACATGGTGGTCTTGGTAGTAGCGCAGGAGAGGAGAAGGACCTAGAAGGATTCTGAGAAACTGTAACGCCCCTCCTCCCTCCCTCCCAAGGCTGCAGTTGACTGGTACGAGTGGGCCTGACTTTACAACTGTGTGCCCAAGGACCTTTATCAAAACGCTGCGGCTCAAGTCTTTATTTTTTTTCTTTTTATATATAAATATATATTAATTATAATAATTTTGATGAAATCCTAAAGTAAATGTGCATTGCCTTTATTCTGTCACCGTAGCTGCAGAGCAGTGTGCTGGTTATGTCTTAGTGCAGCTGTGTCTGAGACGTGATTAGTTGCCATTTGGTTGGGATCAGGTTCCCATGCCAGCTGTTAGGTCTGTGGGGGGGAACGAGGCAGATCAGGTGGTTGCCTTGGCCACAGTCGACTGTGCTGTATAACCACTGTTCATGTGTTAACCCCCCCCCCCTCCTCCTCCTCCCCCCCCAAAAGCAATGAAATAAATTGGCTGCTTCCATGATACTACTTGTATGAGTTTTTTTGTTTGTTTGTTTGTTGTGGTTTTACTTCTGCTTTTTAGCTCATGATCTCGCAAAGCCTTCTCAGATAAATGTCATTCTACAGTATCTCATTTGGTCTGTAGCAAGGGAACCATAAATCAGTTTGAGGTCAAACATTTTCTTTTCTTGACAGGATTTTGATTGTAATGTTTACATTAGAAGAGTTGCGGATGCTCTATCGTTGAATTCAATGGGACGTAGTGTGAGTTGGGGGAGGTAAGATTGAATAAGAATGAGGAAGATAATTTTGTTAACATGAAAATCTTTATTTTCATTGTTACTCGAAACTTATTTTTAACTTATGTTTATATATTGTAAGTCACTTTGGACAATTGCATTTGTCAAATACCGTAAACAAGATGTCACTTCTGGAAGAGAGCAACACAGGGAGGTCTTGTTTTACCTTTTTTCAGTTTAGCTTTCTTGTTCCCCCATCTCTACTACCCTAGCACTATTCTTTCTTCCCATTGCTTACTGTTCTCTCCTGTATGTCTGCTCCTTTGTTAGAGCCACTATGTAGTATGTGGGATGCAGTTAGCCAGTCAGCAGCGTCATTCAACCAAGAATTTTTATCCCCTGCCTCTCTCTTAATTTTTTTTTTCATGCGTATTAAATGGCCAATATCAGCAAGTGTATATACTGTGTCTCAACTGAGGAGAAAGGTGCATGGATGACCCTTAAGTGCACACGAGAAGTTCACATACCTGTTAAGAGCAGTCATTGGAAGGGTTTGCACTGGAGGATAATCCTTCCTTTAACTGACCTTACAGGTGGGTCTAAAAAAATTAGGATATTGTGAAAAAGTTCATTTTTCCCCTTAATTTAGTTCAAAAAGTGGATCTTTTATATATTCTACAGTCAGTGGTTACAGCTTACAGGTCATGAAAACCAAACATGAGTATGTTTGAGGTTATAATACAGAAATGGCAGTTTCCTGAGCTAAGTCTGGTTCAGTAAACACAACCACAATCATGGGAAAGACTTGATAGTTGTCCAAAAGGCACTCATTGACATCCTCCACAAGGACGGTAAGCCACAGAAGGTGGCCAGGGTGTTCACGGAGTGCTGCATGAAAGAATATTCATGAACAGTTGACTAGAATGGAAAAGTGGTAGGAAAAGGTGTGCAAGCAACAAGGATGACCGCAGCCTTGAGAGAATTGTCAAGCAAAGTCGATTAAAAAACTTCACAAGGAGTGGACTAGCTGGAGTCTGCATCAAGAGCCACCATGCACAGATGTGTCCAGGAAATGGGCTACAAAAAAAGCATATTCCTGTCAAGCCACTCCTGAATCAGAGACCAGGTTAGAGCGTCTTACCTGGGCTAAGAAGAGACAGAACACCATTGCTCAGTGGTCCAAACTGCTTTTTTCACATAAAAACAGAATTTGCATTTCATTTGGATATCAGGGTCCAATCAATGTCCCAAGAGTCTGGAGGAAGAGTGGAGAGACAGAATCCAAGTTGCTTGAAGTCCAGTTTGATGTTTCCACAGTCAGTGATTTGGGGTGTCATGTCATTTGTTGGTGTTGGTCCAATGTGTTTTATCAAGTCCAGAGTTAATACAGCCTTCTACCAGGCGATTATAGTGCACTTCATGCTTCCATCTGTTGACAAGCTTTATGGAGATCCTGATTTCCTTTTCTAGCAGGACTCTGCACCTGCCCACAGTGCCAAAACTGCTAGTAACTGGTTTGTTTACCATGGTACTGTATTACTGTGCTTAATTGGCCAGACAACTCGTCTGACCTGAACCCCAAATCTCGTCTGATCTGAATCTATGGTTTATTGTCAAGAGAAAAATATGGGACACTAGGCCCAACAATACATACGTATGACCTTAAGGTCGCTATCAAAGCAACCTGGGCTTCCATAACACCTCAGCAGTGCCACAGGCTGATTGCCTCCATAATAGGTCACATTGATGCAGTAATTTGTGCAAAAGCAGCAAGAACAAGTATTGAGTGTATAAATGAGCTAGTTTAGATCAGTCAGATTAGTTCATTTCTTTTCAAAAGGTCGTCATTTCTGTATTATAACCTCCTTAGTCTAACATTTTGAGATACCGGTTCTCATTTTTGATCATCAAGATAACAACAAAAATGGCTTGACATATTTCACTTTATATCTAATAAATTAAGAATACATGAAATATCCACTTTTTGAACTAAATTAGGGGGTAAAATGAACTTTTCCACAATATTCTAATTTTTTGAGACTGCACCTGTACATTTTGTAACACTTGTACACAAAAGTTATCACATCATGACTGACATCAGGGGATTCTAACAAACCATGATTTGTGAGTTTTGCAAACTGCAACTGTACATTTACTCTTATACAACTCCACTGGTCATATGGGAGCTTGCACCATCATACTTCTCATCACTAAATAGGCCTATAATTCTCTTGCTGTACATTTCAGAGTTCATTAACTATTTGGCCATACCATCCAGTGTTCCAGCAGCTGGCCAGTTGTATGCAATGACTGGATGCAAATATATACTATCAATGGTTGCATGCTGCTGGATGATTTCAGGAATGGATCCTCATCTTGTGTGCATTATGTGTATTACCCTCAAAGGACTTACTATAACCAGCTATAGCTAAGCAGCATTTTATGCAATACCACGCTTGCAAACCTTAAACGATGACTTCCTGCAAATTTTGAGTTGTCTTAGTGTAAAAACGACTTATGTTGGCTGAGGTCACAAAATACCTTTTCCACAACAATCCAGAGATGCATGTTCTGCCAGGGAAATGGGATACTGAGGGAATAGGATAACAAAAAGACATCCTGTTTTTTTGGCAACTGCTCCCGGCATTACCTGCATGCATGGCTAAAATGATGGGGTTATGGGATATGTCTTTTTCAGGTTGAAAACCCCTTGACTAAGTGTTATAGTAGAGCTCTTCCTCTTAGGATGTACTATGGAGCCTTAGGTTTGGCTTTCAGTGGTCCAATATTTAAACATGAGGAGGGGTCCTCTGCCTTATAACACGCCAGCGCCTCCACCAATCTAACTTTGGTGATGTCTGAGAACACTAATGCCTCCTCATTAACTTACCAGTGTACAGTATAGAGCCCAAAACTAGATTAAGGGGAGATCTCTTATTACAGATCTTCAGTGATTTCCAGTATCACAGGGAAAGGAGTTGAAGTACAGTATGGGTTAGGACAAAAACATCAACAGTATAGGTGTTTGTGGGCACAGAACAGTGCACAGTAAAATACAAGACTCTCATGCATTCATTTTGCCCACAAGATAGTGCTCTTGCTTCATAAATGTTTTTATAGGGACTTACTTCATGCCTATGAAGACAGAACATCACAATTTCACACACTGAGATGAGGAAGCGTAGCAGGCATTAAGCAAAGTGAGCCACCGGACTCTACTCTGTCAGTCTCACTGCGTCTGCACTGATGCACCCCAAGATATTCTTTGCTGGGCTCTGCCCTTTCTCCATCGGCCGCTTCTGCTGACAAGGCATTACCATCTTGACTCAACTTTACTCTTGTCATGACAAAATTAAGTATAAAAGACATAATACAATAATATTTATTTATATTTTCTATATGCATCTAATGCTTTTGACTGCATTAATCATGGTAAACTATTTATTAAACTACAAGAGTAGTGCAAACTAGATGGGGCAAGACAACATCAGTCTCTTTTCCAGTTCCAGAGATATAGAAGGTGGAATATTGCCATCAGTTCTCTTCAATCAGTATGGATGATCGTTCTAATACATTCGAAGATATAGCCTGGATGTATGAGGATATTACTCATCTGTTCTATGCAGATGATTTCATTGTTATGTCTCCCTACAGTGCTGTCCTACACCTGGGTTTGTTCAAAATATAGGGGGCAGTATGATGTCAAATTCAATCCTAAAAAGAGTGTTATTGATTGCCTGAACAAATCGCAATGTAGGTTCCCCCTCTTTTTACTTGAAAGAGCAAGAGCAATACGGGGACCAAAGAAAGATATGGGGCACATCATCAGGGATGATTCATGTGATGGTGATGACGTACAACACCAGCTCTATAAATTGTATGCAAAATTGTAAAGCATACCTACTCCACTTTATACACCTCACCTATGGCATTAATTTAGTAAAGCAAAGATGAATAAGATTAAGGTGACATATAATGACGCACTTACAATCTTGCTGAAGTGTTCAAGATGGTCAAGTGCTAGCAGTTTGTTTGGGACCTGTAATGCACCACTCTTTCATGCTGCACAGATTCATGTCAATTGAGTCAAGGAATGCAATTATAACGGCTTCAACTGATCTTGATATTCTTCCTTCTTTTGGAAACATTGGAACAAACACCTGAAAGTTTTAAATCACTGTAGACAGTCATTTGTATTCCTGTATGTCATTATGTAATGTTTGTGTTTTTTTATCTGGACTTTGTCTGTAAATAACATTATATAAAAGTTATATATATTAGCCAAGTCAGAGTCCGTACCTAAATCTCGATCGAAATGCTGAAGCCAGGTGTCTCAACCTTACTCAGTTGACTGAGTTCTGCAAGAGACTATCGACTTCAGAGGTTCACATAGTCTTGTGAAATCCGAGTTTTTATTCAATCAAAAACTTTTGTTAAATAGTGAAAAGATGTCTTGTCTCTTTGTTGGTGTCCATTAATTGGTATGTCTGTATTACATATGTAGGCTTATATGTACACTGGATAAAATGATCTGCCCCCCCCCCCCCCCCAAAAAAAAAAATTATTATATCTTTAGGGTTCACAAACTTCCAAGCAGCACTGTATATTAGTTTTGTCAACATTTTGATTTTCTGATACACAACTGTGCCACTCTGTGCCATGGTTTTAACGTTTGCATATTGAATAAAGGGAAATAAAGAAAAATAAAAGGAAGGGTAAATTACACAGTACGTAAATGAAGAATTGCTTTGGTTGAACCTTCACCTGAGTCTGAAACAGATGTTCTGCACCACAAATATGCAGACAAGCTTTATTAATGCTATGAACATAAACAAATCAAGTTAGAAAAACAAAATCCACAAACAAAAAAATTACGCACCACTGGCACAGTGCCGCACAGGAAGAAATATGTGATGCAAACGTGTTCGCTAACAGTAGTTCCATGACAAACAAACGAGAAACAAAATTGGAAAAAAAAAAAAAACAGGCCAAAAATGTTCAGTCTTTTATTTAAAAACTATAAACAGTCACCAAAGTAAATAAAGCCAATCTATAACAGACTGTTAGGTATATGTATATTCGCACACCCTACTGACACTGCAGAAATGGTGATGGGGAGGGAGTCCCCTGCTTGGATGCTAACACAACAGGCAGTTATAAATGTTACACAACACACCGCAGAGAGGAGACAGTCTGAGAAGCTGGGAGCCGGAATGTGGCATGGTAGTAAGAATGAAAAAATAGTACAATAAAACTCCACACTATATTAAGATAGAAAAAAGTAGTGAAGAAAATATCATACCTGCACATAAAGCAAATAACACAGGAGAAAACCTGTATAAAACTCCATGTATTTAAACCAATTTACAAATACAAAAAGAATTTGGTACGGGCACATAAGCTCGTACTATGACCAAAAACGTTTACAGTGGATACATGTTAAGGGGGGCAGGAGAAAAAAAATACCTTCAATAGTTTTTTGTTTGTCTTTTTTCTTTTCTTCTACAAAAATGACATGAGATATATTATTCCATACTCTTACTCATACTCTTACTCTTTCAGCCAGCAAAATGAGTTCTACAAGGTTTTAAAATACAAAAAAAAGGAAAAAAAAGAGAAAAAAAAAAAAAAAAAAAAAAATCACAGTTCCACAAAAACTGTCCCTCCCCACCCACCCCCGAACTTTACAGCATCAGTACCTTTGCAGAAATATTTACAGGGTTTACGTACATTCATCCACTGCTGAGTATAGAATCACATTTCATACAAGTAACCAGGGATCATAAAAAAAATACAAACAAAAAACTCCCCTAAGTGAACCTACCAAAGTAATGCTATTATTCCACAGAGTGACTCCTCCAGTGGCTGCAGCGGCATGAAAGAGAATTTATCTTCTTTTTTTATACTTATTCACAAGTATTTACAAGATTTTTTACTCATTTAATCATATTGGTATTTATTTCAATAATAAATAAGTGAAAATATAATCGGCTCAAGTAAGAAAAAAACCAAGCTATCAAGTTCTAAAGAAAACAATCTAGCCAGTCGTCCGCCTGCGACCTACCCCCTTTACCCCGTTCCCCACCCATCCCGTGTCTCTCCCTCACCCCCCCCTACCACCACCCTGCATCCACGCCAGAGCCAGAACCTTAACTGGGCCGCCACTCATCCAGGATTAGAAAAAATGTGCTCGTATCTGGAGACAGGGAGTAGAAAGGTGGCTTGATTGGAGAGTGAGGAGCAGGTGGCTGGTTTCTGAGTGGCTGGTGGAAGACCCCATGGCAGTTTGTGTTTTTTTTGTGTTTTTTTTTCCTGTTTTGTTTTTGTGGGTGTGGGCAGGAGGGAGGGAAGAGATGGGTGTGATTGTAGGGGTGGTCCAAGCAAACTGAGAACTGAAATGAAAGGGGGGGGGGGAAGGACGGGGCCTTGGGAAGCTTTGCCCCACGTGGCCACCATGAGACTTGTTCGCCAGCACTATGGGAAGTGTGGTTTTCCTCTTTTTCTTTCTTTTTTTCCTTAAATTTTTTTTTTGGGAATTCAGCTTGGCTCAAGCCTGTAGGGTGTGAGTCAGTTCGTAAAGGCATTTGGCAAGCGTCGTGGAGACTTCCATGTTGCTGAGCGCCAGGACCGACAGGTGGCACTCATGTCGTTTTACCAACCTACAAAGAAACAAGTGTCAGAATGGAATCTCACATGTATACCTTCACACCTAAATGATTTAAATTTCAGTCCTTTTTCATGTTACCAATGTGCAAATGATGAAATAAAACTGTTTTTATTTTAGTATTAACTGCATTCTCTTACCTTCGCCCATCGTCTGAATACTTTGCGACGTTCTTTAATGTTAAGGCAGCAGTTAGTCGTATGTGTTTGGTCATTGGTCCCTCTTTGTCATCCTGAGTAAAGAAAGAATTATCAAATTAATCACAAACATATAAATTAATGTTATCAGAGGTCTGTGAGGGGCACCGTGGTGATACGTACAGTAAAGTCCCTGAAGACCAGGTTCCGTGACCCCCTGCGCAGTGCCATGAGGGCGGCACTGGGGTGATTGACGATAGCTTTCTGTGCTCTTGGGGTCGGACTGCTGGCAGCCACTGGTGGAGACCTGTAGAGAAACAGCAGCAATCTCTCAGTCGGCAAGTTCATTTAAGCTCCCTTGGGGGACTGCTGAAGTGTTAACCCTGGGGTGCTGAAAACCAGGAGAGCCATGAACATTAACAAGCGCACATGGTTTATTACAAGAACCAGACATTGCAAAAAGACGGGCTGACACTGATGCGGTCACACAGCACTGGTTTCTGAAAGGGATTATCCTGTCGAAAAGCAATCATTTGGAATGCTCTGCTGACAAGGGCTAATAAATGTTGAGAAATCAATTTTCTTTACACGACTCGGCTTTTTAAATCCGACTTCACTCAGATAATTTATTATTCAGACTGGACAGTAAAAATTCACCCATTTTTGTTACAGCTTTCAAATTCACCTAGACTAATCACATGCTTAATGACTTGAACACACAATGGCAATATACTTTCATTCTCATTGCACCAAGATTAAAATGGACAAAACATTTGGACAGAAAGCAGGGCAGTGGGGTACATACTTGGAAGTGTTCTGATTGCCGGCTTGCCTCTGCTCCTCCAGTTTCAGGCCAGCGATTAGAGCGTCCCTTGAGCAGTGCTTGTCCTGTGGACAGCCGTAACCAATACGTTTAGAGGGCAAATCTGAAGACTGACTGAAATCTAGGCCATCAAGCCTTTAGAAGGAATGTGAACGGGCAACAGACTGCAGGAAAATAATTGAAAGTGACAGAAGAAAACCAGTGACATGGTATGATGAGGTGAACTTGCCTGTAAGTGAGTGATGAAGGATAGTCTTTGCCGTGAGAAGGGTTCACAGCCTTCCCAGAGGCATTGCCCAGGGTACACCTCCTTCCCGCCATGTTGAGTGGCGGCATGGTAGAACACCTGAGATGGTGTCTCAAACCACCTGCGGAAGATATGGTGGAAGGTCAGGGAGAGCATGGTCATATAACAGCCCCTTAAAATAGCTTTAAGGCAGGGAAAAAAACATCAGGAGGATCCACCATCTCATCCACAGGGATTGAAGCCAAAAAGATAAAAAACAGAAAACATTTTCTACAGGCCAAAGTCAACAGGCCACAACCAGGGTTGTTTAGGGGTTGTGTGTGTTGATAGCTTACTCTAACAAGCTGACAACAATGAATTTAGGCCATCAACTATCAACATGTATTTTGTACCACATGCCCCTGAAGAAACACATATTTCTCTTGGTTTCCATAGCGGTCATGATCCAAATCGACTGATATCCGCCATAGCGACTGAAAACTTAAATCCCTGCGTCCACCCACCGTTTACAGGACTGCCAGAGACACTTGAAGTTCTGGCCAGGTTTCCGGGCCTGCTCCTGGGGTACCGATGTGGCCTGTGGGCCTTCCAGAGACGGACTGGGACTGCCACTGCTGCCCTGCAGGGGCTGGGGCACCGCGGGGGCCACGGGCATAGCTGCCGACACCGACTGCTGAAGAACCACAAAACAACACCAGACAGTTGAAGACCGACCTCAGCTGCAGGGTCACAGTCTCATTCAGCGGTTTGAAACCTCTGGGGTGTTGTAGCCCACATGTTGAATCTAGGCAATGGAATTTAAGACTTGACAAGAAATGTTTGAGAGTTAAATGAGCTATTTCAAATGGGTTTTGCAGAGTGATTCATATTGGCTTACACAATAAGGTAGTCAGACTGGTCACAAGGCAACTTCCTGAGTAGCCAGGCCAGTAACCTGGCTCTTCATTTAGAAATATGAAGTATGATATGAAGAAATATATGAATATTTCCACAATGCTACTTTCTGCCAGATATGTACTTTCTATCGTGACCTACATCGCCTTAGTTTAAACACGTTCACACTGAGGGGGCAAGTACTGAGAAGTCAACTCCCTGAGTAAAATCCACTGTGATTAATGATCAACAACAGTTCCTACAATTGGCAAAGTCAGCCCAAATCCATACAACTTCAGTTTCATTTGTTTGATTTGATAAACAAGTTTGCTAAATTTATACTTGTTTATACTTTTAGTAGCTGGCAACTGGAGCCATCTGTTAAACTGCACATAATTTATGTACATGCCAACGACCAGAAGCGGCACCCCCTTTCCTCACATCATGAAAACAAATAAGCGGAGGCATGGCATCTAGGAAAGCACCAAAACGACCACATCAGCACTCCAAGCTGTGATTTCACAGAGGGCTCAGAACAAAATGAATAGCTAATCCAACACAGAAACACACAGGCACTGGCCACAAGGGTTGTCCCTTTGAAAGTTGGGGGAATTCACATCATCTGAGGCATAGGCTACGTACAGTAGTTAAGTCACTTCATTTGTGCTGAAGAACATTTTCCTGCGTACTGATGCTTCAAAGCTTTGGTTCGGTCTTGTTCCTATAGGCTGCCTACAGAGTCTACCTTCTATTCACTACTGTTTCAAGTACCCATAAAAAGGAGGTAGGACTGAGGACAATTCCTATCCGTATCAGAAAAGCTGCTCTAGGGCAGGACACTATTGTTGTTATTTTGATCATAAAAAGAAGCCAAAATAGAAACCATGAGTTCTAATTACACAAGAACGCATTGATAATTGAGCTAGGCCATCCCTAGCTGACACTAAATAAAAAAAAATGGCGTGTGTGGTAACTGTCAGTGTTAGTGCAAGCAACAAGGCTGAGCGCAACAGTAGGAATAAGGTGTGTATGTGTTTGTGTGCATGTGTTTGTGTGCGCATGTGTGCATGTGTGCATGTGTGTGCGTGTGCATGTGTGTGTGTGTGCATGTGTGCATGTGTGCATGTGTGTGCATGTGCATATGTTTGTGTGTGTGTGTGTGTGTGTGTGTGTGTGTGTGTGTGTGTGTGTGTGTGTGTGTGCACGTGTGTGCGCATATGCACGTGTGTGAGCGTGTGTGTGTGTGTGTGAGCCATACCTGAGGGAGCGTGTCCTGCTGTGTGGAGGGCGCGCTGGGCTTCTGCTGCGCTGCGTTCTCTATTGCTACTTTCGCTACTGTGCTTGGGTCGGCGCCGGCCGGCACGGCCACCATGGTGGCGCTGTGGCCGGCGTTGTTGGGGTCGCTGATGGTGACTATCCGCACGCCCACTTTGCTGGGGATGCCGGATTGGGGCCCCCGCTCCCCGTCTTCAGCCGGCCGCTTGAGCGCCCGGCTCTCGTTAGCTCCGTTTGCTGGCTGCTGGGGCTGGGGTTGGGACTGGACCTCCGACCCCTGGGGAGGCAAGATGGGGGGCGAGTGGTGGTGGTGGTGGTGGTGGTGGTGGTGGTGGTGGGGCTGCTGGAGGCGCAGGTGGGGCGTGGGAGCGTCATAGTTCTGGCCCGAGGGCCCGTTGGAGATCTCGACGCTGCGGACGGCGCTCTTGGGCCCGTTGGCCACGCGCTCCGCCGGCTCTGCTTTGGCAGTGTCCTGCTGAGGTTGAGGAAGAGAGTCCGCACCGGGCGCCGCGCCGTGCCCTCTGGGGGCCACCTCCCCGTTCCCCACGTGTTTGGAAGCTTTGTGATTTGGAATGTTTTTGCCGAGGTGGGCGCCAGGGACCGCGGCGTCCCCCCGGTCGAAATCGCAAACCCCGTTGACCAGGAGCTTCCGGGGGTCCGGAGTCGGACCGGCGGGGCTCAGCTTCCCGGCGCTGGCGGCGTCGGCGGCCTCCGTGGCGGGCCCATTGAGAGCCTGTGCGACCTGAGCACCGGCCAGCTGGCTGTTCCCTGAGTGGTACGGAGGTAGACTCGAGTCGACGCACTTCCTCCCGTTGAGCAGCTTGGCTCCTCCAGGGCCCTGGGGCTCCGCCGCGTCCCCGTTGCTGGTTTTGGCGGCCTCGCCCAGGGAGGAGTTCTCCACCACCTCGATCTTGCGCTCGTGGACGTGAAGCCCCGTGGCGTCTTTGGCCTCCTCCTCCTTTTGGCAGATGATCTTGTCCGCCCGGAACGGCGGCGTGGCCCCGGCGGGGGGCTGAGGTGAGGTCACGGGCTGCACCTGGACCCCGAGCGCGCTGGGCGGGGCTCCGCTGACGGGCAGGCCCGTCTGCGTCGTCAGCGGCGACGGCACGCCCTGGGCGACCCCGGTGGCGGGGAAGCCCGCGTTTGGCACTACCGTGAAGGTGACCTGGTTGGCGGGCGTACCTTGGAGGATGGCCGGGCTGCTGGTGGAGATGAGCTGGTGGCCAGGCAGGAGCTGCAGGCTGGAGATGGGGACAGTCTGTACGGCACCGGGCGACGGCAGCGGGCTTTGGACCAGCTGCACGTTGAGCTGCTGGGGCTGCTGCTGCTGCTGCTGCGGCTGGGCCATGCTCTGGCCGCTGCCGCTGCTGGACACCTGGTAGACCACCTGCGGACTGGGCGCCCGCGTGCTGCTGGGGGGAGGGACCTGCGGCGCCGGGAGGATGAGTTTCCCTCCGGGAGTGGAGGGCCCGCGCTTCGGAAGCAGTAACTGTTTGATCAGGCTGGACTCCGTGGAGGTAGGCTGGCCGGGCGGCGGGGGAGGCGGGGGGTACGTCTGGAGGTGCTGCTGCTGCTGGCGCTTGACGGAGAGCATCTGACTGACCGTGGGAGGGGGGCCCTGGCCCGGGTGCGAGGGCGAGCCCACGACCTGGGGCAGGGGGCTGGAGGCCGGGGGGCAGTGCGAGGGCGGAGGGGTAGAGGTGCTGGACGGCTGCCCGGCCAGCTGGATGGTCTGGGCCGTGGGCATGCCCGAGGGGTTGGTCAGCACTATCTGGTGGATGGCCGGGGCGAACGCTGGGTTTGGCTGGGGGTTGGGGCTGACGATGACCACGTTTTGCTGCGGTGGCGTCTGCTGCTGCTGCTGCTGGGGCTGCTGCTGAGGGAGCTGCTGCTGCTGCTGCTGGTTGGGTGCAGGCTTCGGGGCGATGTTCTGGAAGGTGACCCTGGAGCCCTGTGCGTTCTGGACGCCGGCGACCGTGAACACCTGCCCGCCGGCCACTATCGAAGCCGAGCTGACGAACTGCGGCGGCGAGGCCAGGACCACCGACGACTCCTGGGAGGCGCCGGCGCCGCCGCCGGGCTGGGGCAGCCGCTGCTGCTGACCGGCGCCCGGAGGAACCACGCCCTGGACCCGTCCGGCGAAGATGTGGTGGGCCTGCGGCGGGGGCCCCTGCTGGAAGAGCGTGACGGGAGCGTGGTGCAGCAGCTGCTGCGGGGGCGCCATGGCGGCCGGGAGCCCGCCGTGGTTGGGCATGGTGGGCGGCACCGACGCCGTGGGGATGGAGCTCTGGATCATGGCCGTCTTGATGATGTCGCCGGGCCGGGGCGGCGGCATGGGCGCGACCGCGGGGCTCGGCGACTGCTGGGGCAGGCCGGGCGGGTTGGCCGGCGGCGGGAAGCGTGGAGGAACAACGGTCATGGCTGGTGGCGGGTGCGAGTGTGGAGCTGCCTGCACGGCGTAGGCCAACTGCGGTGCCGCCTGGCTGGCTGTAAGGCTGGGGACAGGTGGCCGCACAAACTGCCCACCCATGCCAGGGTGGAGGCCTGAGACGGGAGATAAAATGGACACAAAAAAAAGAACTCATGAGGGAAAACAAAAATGCTAATTTCTGACTGGAAGTCAGAGAGAACTAGTCTCTCATAGCACTTCACACTGCATCCAAATGGCCTAAAGTCTACATGCATTTAGCATAGACTGTATGAATGAGTGGACAAACCCTCCGTGGCATTACCTGAAGAGTGGGTATGAAGCTTGAAATAGAAGGGCCATGGGCGCAGCCATGTTTGTTATGCCAGCTGATGTAAGCTCACAGGCTAATAAGCAACTTATAAATCACATCAGATATTATTGTTTGTTAGTATTGTTACAATAACTGTATTATTGCATAGCACAGTGTCTACTTATTGCTAACTTCCAAAAAATCTCAGCGATAAAAAAGTCTAACATTATATTTACGCTGTTTCTTTAGGTGTTTCTCTTTTCAAACGTTCAGCTCATTCATATTAAATGCAATTTAACTTGAATATACCATTTACAACAGGTGATGTACAAAACAAGTCACCTACATCACAGCTGTCATGAACAGGGGAACTACTGGTCCAAAACCATTTGTGCACCAGGCTGTAAGTATATCCATTTCTGCTGTGAACTTGGACATGGTTGCATGGGAGTCTATGGAAATCGACTCACTATTGGAGCCTGCCCTTGATGGACATTTAAGGTACTGCAGTTTTTTTTTAACTTCCTTGTTGGATTCATTGTTTGGCATCACATTTTGCCACTTGGTATTTACACTTGGTAATTTCCTGCCTTACCTGTTGGGGACGCCTGTGGGTGTTCTGAGGGGGCTTCGTGCTTGGTCACGGCCACAGGGCTGGGCTGTTGCTGATAGTATAGCTGGATGGGGAGGGGGATGGATCGCCTCCGAATCCCAACCACGTGGATCTGCGCCTGGGTATTCATCTTGCCATCGTCCATGCGTTTGACCGCGTGATTAGGGAAGATTGTCCTGGTGTGTAAAGAGGCACAGCTTATTAGTCAGTCAGTGCTTTACCCAAAGACATGTGGAGATATTGGAAAAACAAATGCTTTCCTATAACTAACCAGTGAAACCACCTGTCTGATTAACTATGCCTCTCCACTTCCACGTTGTGACTGTTTGACATGTAGAGCATTTGGTTACAACAATGTATTTGCATACCCATGTGTGCAGAGATAACTGTTCATAGAAAGAGTAGACAAAGCCTTACGCACAAGCAGTCTCACTCTCAGTTGAGTTTGATTTAGGCAAGAAACAGGCACACCACAGTTTAATTCATGAGTCCAAATATTCACTTCATCTACAGATAATCTTGTGCCACTAAATAAATGCATACTGTGTGCAGATTGCTGTTGCAAACAGACACTGTGGTCAGGCTATTCAACTGCTAAAGGGTTAGAGGTGCAGACTCTGCCTCTGACTTTACCTCAAGCACTTGTAGAAGCCAGAGGAGGTGAGAATCCCGCTGCGGGCCATCTTGCTGCAGGTGGCCAGGTACTCAGAGTACATCTCGGACCTCGACACCGAGCCCTCCATGTTCACTTCAAAGTGAGCATTCAGCCTGTGGACCAAGCAGTGCACATTACAAAGTTATCTGGACACATGAACATTTAACATATATTTAACGTGCATGATTTAGCTGTGTGCGATATATATCGTCTAAGATGTCATAATATCATGATTGTTGTTTTAACGATGAGCAAACTGACATTGTAGAGTATTTAAATTACTTTGAAAAAAACACTTGAAAATATGCACTGAAACCCGATACATTCATTAAATCAGGAAGTGCGTTCAGCAAAAGTGGGAACAGAAGCCCTTGGCTGCAGCAGAGCAAGTCACATGATTGCTAGTGGCTCCACGTGGTCACACGCAGTTAATGTTTATTTTTTTGTGCCTTCAGTTCAAGTGGCATTGATGAGTTAATCAGTCACGTTTTTTTCCTACTCAGTATGATATGGCCAGAAAAGTATTTTGATTGCCAGTTGTTTCGTTATTGTATACAAAGAATTATTCATATGTAAACCTTTGTTAATAGACTTCGCTCTAAATATTTAATTTGATCAAATGTACCAACCGTTACCATCTCTATAGATTAGAATGTCTCATATATATTAGCCCCAAGCTAACGCATTCATTTCAATTCTTTTACACTTGTTGGCTAATGCTACATGATTGCTCTTAAAAATTGAATGTAATCGATGGTAATAACTGAGAGATATGTCTTCTTAGTTTTAGGTAAAAGTTTGAAAGGAACTTCAGCTGCAGACTCTCTTGGGAAACTTCTCTATTTGCTCATCTCAGTGGGGACAGAATTGGAAATGTGTCAGAGTGTCAAAGCATTGGTTGATTTGGTTGAAAGGTCACATGTTATTGATTATTATAGTAATAATGCTATGCATAAATAATGAGCTGTGAGTAACTCAAACTTTTAAAAACACATTTTTAAAGGATATTGACCAATTATCGTTATTGTCAAAAATCACAGAAAATATTGAGATATTATTTTTTGTCCATATTGCACACACCCCTATCATGACTGAACTGCTTTAACATCAAACAGTAAAATGTTAGCCTTCCAAATGGGAACAAAAGTATTGATGTAAAGATCTAAAATACTACTACACCTACTATTTGAATGCTACTGTATCAGTTACTGCCAGTAAACACTCTAATCATAACTGTGTCAGACAATAACATTAACAAACATTTTTTTTTCCCTCAAGCTAATGTGTTGAATGTAAACTACTCACCACTGAAGGGTGAACTTCTCCCCATCTAACTCCACAATACCAGGTGGAGTAGACTGAACAGGGACTCTTGGTGCTGTGAAGAGTGAACAAGATGAAAAATGAAAGATTAACAAATGCATGGATGGTACAAAAAGGTTATTAATTATTCAACTTTCTCTGCACATCTCCGCTTAATATGCCAACTTGCACACTCCCAAGTCCAATCACTATGATCTTGCTGAGCTAGGCAAAAATTACACCCTTGTATGTACAGAGTGCAATACTACATTGTGTCCATCAGGTGGCAGTGCTAAAGCAATGATGAAATTTGCCGACACTTTTCCCATGCATGAGACTGCCAATGATGACATAAGACCTACCATCATGAGTCAGGCCTACATGGGGGTTTACCAGCCACACTCACCTGGTCCAGGTGGGCCCTGCATGGGGGGAGGGACATGCTCGACGAGCTGTGGCCGCACCTCTGCCACTTGGCTGCTGGACGCCTGGTGCTCGATGAGCTTGACAGCAGTCAGGGCGTCGGGGCCAAACGTGTGCAGATCAATGGACACTAGCCGTACAAGCAGGTCTGTAATGGACAAAACGTATGTAAAAAAAAAAAAAAAAAAAACACTTTGTACAACTTGCAAACGCCCAAAGGACCATTAACCGCATTAACCGGTCAAATTCATTAACTTAATCAAAAGAAAATGAATCAAGTAAAGTCATCTTCAGAGGAGCTGCAGGGAACCTTCAAATGGTCCAACTAACAACTGGCCCTGCACAGGGGACTGCAAAGGAGCAGTAATTTATTATGTCTGGCCAGGCGTGCCTTAGAAACGGAGGTCGGGATAATTGATTCCCCAAAGACAGCAGGGAGAGTCAATTAAGCTTCAACTCAAGCAGCCGTAAGGTGCATTAAAACAGAATCGCTAAGAGGCAGGTCATTCACATGGTGAAAACCGTGAAAAAAAAAAAAAAAAAAAACTCAATAAAGACTAGTAAAAAAAATCCATCAGAGACTAAAATATCCAGGTGATGCCACCCTCGGCGACCACTTTGCATGAGTCACTACGCATAAGCATTTTCTCCCACATAACTAGACATGCGAGACTGCTATTTCTAGGGTGGCCATTTTAAAGTGCTTTCATCATGCTATGACCTTTAGGGAGAAGAAAAAAAAAAACAGAAAAAAAAAACAGCACATAAACACATCCCTCATGTGGCACCACAGAGGAGAGCTGGGGGTAGCCTCTGATGTCCGAGCCTGAGACGGCACCCATTGGACCAAGCTCAGCTATGGGTTACCATGACGACGTACCTATACTCCTCTCCACGGAGGAAATCTTGGAGCAGGTGACCTCGCCGAGCTCGGTGAGCTGGTAGAGCACCTCGAGGGAGGAGATGAGGAGCATGACGTCGGGCAAGGTGAGCAGGCTGATCACTTCGCGGTACGAGTCCTGGTCCACGTACTCGCAGATCAGCACGCCGTTGTCCTCCGCCTTGCTCAGGTTACCCAGGATCTCCATTGCTGAGGGAAGGGAGGGAAAAACAACCAGGAGAGTCGGGTCAGGACTATTGATGACTTGGGGTGACTTTAATGCGTTCATAGGAAATATTATCTCCGCTTTCTTACAAGCCCTTCATGAAACATTACAGAGAGCGCCACGTTATGATGGATACTGACCTCTCATTTTCAGGAAGCGGTCCCTGGACATCAAGCATTTGGTGATGGTGTGGAACATCAGGTGGGTCGTCCGAAAATCCACTGGATCAAGCTGGAGCTAAAGTGGGAAGAAATAAAACGAGGTTAGAAAAAGTCTAAAAGCCTTCGACATGCCAGGCCGGAATTAAAAAAATACACCATGACTATCAGTGGCAAACACCCTCTAACCATTCAGGTTCAGAATAAATAAAGCGTGTGGGTGGACAGGCTCTTCCCTCCAAGGTCGTACCGGCCAGTGAAGAAGTACACAGTACAAAGTTACAAGGATACTTTTATAAAAACATTTTTTTTTTAAAAGCACTCATACACACTGCAATTCAAAAACTATCAGTTTACATAGAGCCCTCAGTGCCACAGAGATGCAGCCTTCCAGCTTTGGAGCCCAAACCAAACAACCTCACGCTGACACTCAACCCTCCTCACCACCCAGGTGATCTGAAACCAGACTCAGGCACTTAGACCTTCCTCTGACTGCCAGGCCAAATCAGTTTTACTTTTTTTTTTTTTGCATACCCAGATTGCATTCAGGTTGGAAAAAATTGACTCTTGCTAATTGGATCTAAACAATATTTTGGAGGTGGTTGGAAATGTGACTCCAATCAGATTACAACAGATGATTCTCAGTCCAGACACTCCGGCCACTGAAATTGCAAAACCGTCTATTCAGTCACTTGCAACGAAACGCATAACGACGGCAAATCCTTTTCTCGTGCAACCATCTTGGGCAGCTGTGTCACCAGCGTCTCTACATAGTTATGGCTACATCACTGCCAGAGCAAGCAATGCCCTTAGGTCAGTGAGAACTGGACACACAAAGCTGACCTCATGGCTTGTACGTAACAAGTGTCACAATCTCAAGCCTCAAAAGACCGGAACTGATTTGCCTCCAGTCGGAGCACAGCCAGAAATGAGGCTACCACAATGAGGCAAGAGTGGTAGACAGCCATAAGCGCTGCTTAACTTCCCTACACTGAAACACCAAACTGGAGGTGGGCGTATGGGCCACACACACACACACACACACACAGCTCCACCACACACACATTGCATCCAACGCGTCTCCTTCCCCCCCTCTTTCTATCGAGCCCTCCTTCGCCATCTCGTACCTCTCCGGCAACGTTGCCCAGCGTGTCGAGGCCCAGCTGCCGCAGCGAGACGAAGGTGCAGTGGGCACAGAGCAGCAGGAAGCGCAGGCAGGTGCGGTTGGTGGCCAGCAGCTTGACGTTGGCCTCCTCGAAGGACAGGTTGCGCAGGATGAGCGCCACCTGCAGCACGCGCTGGCCCTCGGCATCGCCCAGTCCCGGGGAACGCGCCGGGTGGAAGAGCACCTCCTGCCGCCGCCGCCGCTCCTCCACGTGCTCCACGTCTGAGAGGAGGAGGAGGAGGAGGAGGAGGAGGAGGGAGAGTAGGAGGAGGGAGAGGAGGAGGAGGGAGAGGAGGAGGAGGGGGAGGAGGGAGAGGAGGAGGGAGGAGGAGGGAGAGGAGGAGGGAGAGGGAGAGGAGAAGGAAAGAATAAACTTTATCATGAGCCTTCAAGCTGTTACGATCTTCTTTAAAAACAATGTTAGGAAGATGTAGTGCGATTCTGCCAAAAGAGTCAAATTACACCCCTCCCTTCCAGGCATCGTGTTGATTGGCTGGAACTGTTTGTGTAATGGATGCCACTATGTTTGCTTCCTACTTACAGAGTCCACAGAACAGACAGCTTGAGGACAGGGAGGAGTAATTTGCTGACTTTGACTAATGTGGATTATTAGATTAGTGTATTGGTGCGCTAGTGTATTGGATAAGAAATACAGAATGTACCTTTAAATTCTAATGTTGGCTTCCCTATTCTTACAGTAAATTTAGCACCTCATATGAAGTTTTGAGGAAAGGAACAAAATGTTCTTTTTTGACCCAAGAATACAGACCTGGTGAGGTGGTGTTTCTGTTGTCCGAGATGAGATCTCGTACTTCTGTGTCCTCTATGACATCCTTCCAGAACTGTGGAAGACAGAACATTCAGATAGAGTCTAGCAGGAGAAAATCTACAAAAACACAATCCCCTGACAATATGGCTTTTTCACAGATGCAAAAAGCTAAGGGCTGATATAAATCATTAACAATACATGTTTTCCTGCTGTTGGCTGGTTTCTCTCACCTTGTTAAAGTCCCGAGACGTCTTCTCCTTCCAATCCATCCCAAACACGGCAGAGAAGCTCCCTAACGCTGCATGATAAAAGCACACACACATACACACTAGAGTAAAAAAAAAGGGTGTGTGCTCATCAAAACAACGCACACATTTAATTGTTAATTAAGAACATGGGCACTGTTGCATGACTCCTGACAAAGTACGAGCTAATTCATCAGTTTGGTGCTGCTGCTTTTAAAACACCTTTTCAACCCTGCTGCCAGGCAGGCAGGTATTTATTCTAATGCCTGCCTACATCTATCAAGCGAATACTGCCAGAAAACTCCAACCAACTCAGATACAGCCAAACGAGACAGCAAACTAGGACAAGGCCCTTGTTGCAGGAACAAGCAGAGCAGCTGGTAGTGCTCAGTATGCTTGTCCATCTCTTTAAATCACCTCCCTGCAAAGCACATTTCTGCTGCAAACAGACAAGCGGAGGCACACGGCCGAGTTCAGTGGCGGTTCAGGCCGATGACGGCGCTAAGAAGAACTTCCAGTGAGAAAGCGAGCCCATCGCGCACCTGCGCTACTCTTTGGGCTCTTCTGCTTCTTTTCACTCTCGCAGTTTCCACATCTGTGAGGTAGTCAGCTGGCTGTTGCGAGTGAAATCCACACAGTGGGTAATTCTGTGAATGTGGTCTACCTGTCTGCCAACAGACTCCCACTCAGGGGTCAGAGCCGAGAGAGAGAGAGAGAGAGAGAGAATGGCCCTAATCAATCAGGCCCCTAACAAGGCTCTTGTTTAAAGAAGGTAACGAGGCAAGCGGGCCCGGTCCTCCCGTTTTGGATGTTTTGGTGTTTAATTACAACACGCATGGCTGTGGAGTGCAGATGCTCACGCTGCCCTTTGGAAGGTCAACCGCGGCAGCTTCCACGTACTGTAAGTGTCCTATATTCCCCGGGATGGAAATAGCCTCGCTTAAACAGCACGAGAGCCAATGCCCACAGACATAGGCAGGCACACACACACACACACACACACACACACACACACACACACACACACACGCTGTGAGCGCAGCAGCAATGGTGTGAGGTCCCATTCAGACTCACATTAGAGATTCTCACGCCTGACTGCTTAGCCATTCAGCGCCTCAACACACGGCCCCGAAAAAGCGAAACAAATAAACACGGCAAACGTTGACAGCTGAAGGCCGACACACCGGCTCGTGTTCAGTCAGTTCAGTGAGCAGCAGTGGCAACATGAGGTTTAGCTCTGTGCTGCTGCATGGCAACAATCACCGACAGCGTGTTCAGTTTTGTAGCCAACGGGGGCTATTGAGTGACATGCAGTGGGAGAGCTGGTCTAGCAGCAAGTATTTCACCGGGTGCTAATCGATAACAAGTATGCCGTCGCCACTAGGAATGTGGGAATGTGGCTCTGTGCGAGGAGAATCCTGGGTGGAACAGTGCAGCGCGTAAGTGCGTGCGCGCGCACACACACACACACACACACACACACACACACACACGCACACACACACACACGCCTGGCAACGGGGGGAAACCTCAGGCACTGGCAGCAGCAGAGCGGGAAGTTGCTAGCCGCGCGCACAGGTGCACAGGAAACCGGCTTCTTTCTCTGACGGGCGCTCCGAGCGCCGACTCCCACCACCAGCAGCAGCGCGTGTGTCAAAGAGTCAGGAGGATCAAAACACGGCAACTGGAGCAGCGGCAGGCAGGCAGGCAGGTGGGCGCCAGCACCTGTTGGCCGTGACAGGAACACCGACACACAAAACACGAGAGTATGCACCGGGGCCACCGGCTCACACACACACACACACGGAGCTGGCCTCAGTTCGCACGGCAAATACACAGCCAGCCATTCCCATAAGGAAACCAGACTCGCAACTCTCCCATGGTGGCAACCAACTGCTGGCTTTAAAGAGCACTTCAGCACTGCAGCGGGGGAACACGGAATGCAATCGCAGTAAAAGAAAGGGCAGCCGTGATATTTTCACAGGAAGGGGGAAAATAAAAGGGGAAAAGGGCATTTGCTGTTGCACAGCAGGGGGTATTGAGCATATGTTATGGTTATTAGAACATGTGAGGCTAGATCTGTAAAACCACAACAAATACTGCTCGTGATGCGTTCATGCGGAGGTTTTAACACGTACATTTCCCATGTGCACGTACATTTCCCATAGACTTTTTGGCCCTGAAAACTGAGCGTGTGACTAGTAAACCAGAACCTGCAAAATAGCCTGACTTTTCCCCAGTCGAGCGACAGGAAGTGTAGCAACATAAGCACCTCTCTGGCAAGGCTCTCGCCGAGTGCTGTAGTGCCTCCACTTTAAGAAAACTATGAGCAGCTCTCCTGGAAAAAAAAAAACAAACAAAACAAAACAAAACAAAAAAGCTGCACTTTGCATTCACATCTCATATTTCTTCCTTGCAGTGCATGAAGTGCATTGACTGCAGAAAAGTATCCCAAGACTTAAGGCACACAATGCAGCTTGTAGCATACGAAACAAACAAAGCTTGTAGAGTGGATAATGCAATATCAGAAGACATGTAATCCACTGCACAGAACACACACCAGTCGTTTGCAGTAGGCTGTGCTCTAGGTGCATTTGGTTGGAACAAACATTACAGTTGGAGTGATTAAGTACAGCCTGCACTCTGTGCAATCAGCAGCACCTGCTCCCATTCAAACCGGGGATAACCGACTCAATCTACCTGGGAGGTAGGACCCCAGGATCTCCATGGAAACAGAGGGCTTCCAGTAACAAAACCACAACACTCAGCCAAGCAGACAGACGAGGGCATACATTGGGATTTGCATAAGCACTACACACGCCCGCGCACACACACGCATGCATGCATGTGACGTACTGGGTTAAAAAAAGAAATCGTTTATGTATGAAACTCACAGTATGTGTGTGGTGGGTCTATGCAAACTCATCCCAAAAACACCAACACGAACACATACAGGGTCAAATAAAAAGCTGCCAAAGTACATAACGGGTGTGACAGGGTCATAAACACGAGGATGCACTGGAGGGTGCTATAAGCAATAACATCCATTAAGGTGCACACACACAGCATTTCTCCAGATATTCTAGCATTCTGTCCATCTAATGTTCTTTTCATGGCATTCAGTTCATTCTCTCTTCTGTTCCATCATGACTGCCAGCAAAGATCAACAAATCAGATGCAGCACTTACTAAAAGTCCTGCATGCCATGTACAAACATATGGGTTTGTGTATGAGCACATGTTTGTGGTTTACACATTGACTATACACCACCATATCATGGCCTTGTGGTGTAAGAGTGTGTGTGTAATTCAGTGTTGAGTATGTGCCTGTATAGAAGACTTTGACCGTGAGATGCACCTATTGAGAATCCTCATCTTGAGGACTATCTGTGTGCGCTTTTATGTGTTTGTGTGTGTGCGTGCGTGCGTGTATATATGTGTGTGTGTGTGTGTGTGTGTGTGTGTGTGTGTGTGTGTGTGTGTGTGCGCGCGTGTGCGTGCATGTGAGAGTGTGTGTGTGTGTGCGCTTTTATGTGTGTGTGTGTGTGCGCTTTTATGTGTTTGTGTGTGCGTGCGTGTATATGAGTGTGTGTGTGTGTGTGTGTGTGTGTGTGTGTGTGTGTGCGTGTGTGTGTGCGTGTGTGTGTGCGTGCGTGCGAAAGTGTGTGAGAGTGTGTGTGCGTGTGTGCGTGCGAGAGTGTGTGAGAGTGTGTGTGCGGGGCATGTAGGGGGCTGTACGTACAGTCGTCGAAGACCCCCGTATGGGCCAGCAGCAGTGCGACCAGCTTGGGCTCCTTCTCCAGCTGCATGGCGTGCTTGCTCTCATTGGACAGCAGCGTGCACACGTTGATGGCAAAGTCCACCTCGTTGGGCAGGCCCGACAGCAGGGACAGCACCAGCTTGTTGTAGTCGGACGGCGCCACAAAGTCCGTGGACAAGCCATAGCTTTGGCGGAGATAATCTGCAAGGCAAAGAGAAAAGGAAAACAATAAGACCATTTGTCAAGCGCAATACAATTTCACACACCTGGGAATGCCCCGGCTACTGTGCTGTGCTGATACTGTGTGCTGTGCTGATACTGTGTGCTGTGCTGAGGTGTGAGCATCCCTGAAGCTGGGGACGGGACTGACACAGCAGGGGTGCTGAGAGCACACGGACATGAAAACAAGCTGGACTTGTTGGAGGGGGGCAGCATGTTGTGGTGTGCTCAAGTCTGACTGGGAGCCTTGAGTGCGCTGTATGATATTACTCTCCTTCACAGCGGCAGGGTTTTAGCCCGAATGTGTCAGTCAGCGCGGTGGTCGGCTCGAACGTGGCCAGCGGTGAGGGGGGGGGGGGGGGGGCGGCGCCAAGCCTTGGGGGAGAGAGTAGTAACTCGCCGTCGGTCAGGAGACAGATTGTGAAAGCTCTACGGGAGCGTGAGAGGCACTGAGAGCATGCTCCCTCCACGGTGTAGGAGACGCTTTGGTGGGAGACAGACAGACTGTGTGTGTGTGTGTGTGTGTGTGTGTGTGTGTGTGTGTGTGTGTGTGTGTGTGTGTGTGAGTTTGGGGATGGGAGCGTGTGTGCGGAGGCTACTACAACGCGTGGCCGTTTCTGGTGAATAGCCGCCACAGCTGAACCGGCAAAGCGTTTTCAAATGTCCGCATATGAAAAGAAGTAGCAACGCTGCAAGTCTGCTGCGTGCAGGGCAGGCAAGCCCGCTCTCCCTCTCTCTCCCTCTCGTTCTCTCTCTCTCCCTCTCGTTCTCTCTCCCGCTCTCTCTCGTTCTCTCTCCCGCCCTCACTCTGTCTCTCACACACACACGTGCGAGTGGAGGCCTCCCCGTCGCCCCCGCACTCCGTGGTGGTGGCACAGAGTGTAAGTGAGCTGGCCCAGCTCCAAACCCGTCCTGACCCAACACGGAGCCATGGTTACGCGCTATTACACATCTTGTGGTGAGTCACTAGCGCGCACACACACACACACACACACACCCGTTTACCTCTTCCTCACCACCAAGCTGGGGAAACACACTTTTGACTGCCAGAGGGAGAGTGACACCACAGCGCTTGCACGCACACACACACACACACACACACACACACACACACACACACACACACACACACACAAGTGAGGGCTGTCAGATGGTATTCTGCTTTTGAAATGGTAAGAGCAATTCACATTGGAAAAGCAAAAAAAAACAAAAAACAACACACTACATTCTAATGATGCAGCACTGTTATATCACCAGTTCAGTTTCCAATGCTGAAGTACCCCGACTTTAGCCAGTGTAAGTGGAAAGTGAACCGATTCTGAAAAAGAAAAAGAAAACTGTCCAGAATCTAGAATACTAGGGCTACCCCTTCCCAGTAGCCAGCAATTCCCTCAGTTCTCTCAGTCACCTCTCTTTATCTCTCTTCATCTAGTAGTTGCTCCAGCAAAACACAATCACCTAATGCCCGTTGAACAGTACTCAAACTTTGGGCAAACACTTGCTTAAAACACAAGTGTGTCTATGTTTAGACCTCATAGGTGTGCATAGTCTTGGTGGTTGTAATTGAGCTATACTAGATACTGACTAATAATCTTTTAGTTAAAATTATAAATTGAATCTTAAGACACCAAATTGCAGTTTGTGGCCTAAATTAAACTTGTTATCATAGCATATTTTATGGCATCTGTTAGCTGCCGAGGCCTGACCATATTTGAACAGACCATTGCTGGTTTTGAGTGAATTCCAGCACCACTTTCAAGGAATTTGACCGCTGGCTCTGTTTTAGTCGGCTGGACAGCGGAAATAGGTGGTCTACTAGCTGAAGCAGAGCGCTATCCTTACGAGGAACAGATCATTTGTGGACATAAGCAAAGCAAGTGGTTGCACAGTTTACACCTACGCCAATCCCTTTTCATCTTTATATCTGCATGCATCTGAGAGACAGACAGACACAGGGCCGGTCAGTTGTGAAACGGGTAAGCCATGCAGCCTGCTGCTACACGATGAGCGAAGTGCAATTCAGGTAACCCAAGTGCCTTGGCTGTGTCCCTTAGCCTTACACAGTGCGAGATTGCACTATTGTTGGGCAGAGCTCAGGCCAAGGGCATTAAGGCCTTGGCGTGCTTTTCCTGCAAATTCCTGACATTAAAGAAAACTCTGCGGGATCAAACAGGGTCAAACAGAAGCCTTTGAATGTTGTCATGCGTCTCGGTGCTCCGTACACCAACCTCAGACAAGTGCAAATGTTCCTAAGGGCTTCTAGCAGCTTCATGCACTCTTGCTTAGAAAGACGCTTGGCAGGGTTGACGGCGGAGCGAGGCCTGTTCATTTGTCCTAACGGCGTGTGGTTAGCAGACAATACCATTAGCCTTTCAGCCGAGTTTACTCTCCGCAAGAACGCCGACAGGTGTCAGACAAGTGAAAGAAACAGCCGGCACAATTCCAGTTCTGCAAGTCATTTATTTACACTGACTAGTCCGGGGAGGGAAATTCATGCATTAAGCTGTTTATACTGACATCTTGATACTGACAAAAACAAAATAAAAAAAAGAAAGAAGGAAAGAAAAGAAAAGAAAAGTCACTTTCAGTTGGGCCACAGGCGTTTCAGTTGAAGTCTGGCACCAAGGGCAATGCAAGGAGCACAAAGGAGATCACAGCTGCCCTGTAACATGACTAATTCTTCACAGGCTTCACAGGCCAATGAGGACAAACATCTCCAATCTACACTCATTTGACAGCTCATAAGAGGCCAGTGCCCTCCAATCCCACACTCTGCTGACTATTCTCTTGGAGAGAGGAAAAGAGAGCTACAGATACAAGTCTGAGAGAGAGAGAGAGAGAAAGAGAGCGAAATAGAGCGAGAGAGGTTCCGGCATGCTTAACACATCCAACAATATCAAAGATGTGACATGAGACCCATGCTGGGAGAGGGGAATAGAAAGCATCCTGTTTGTTCTCTCTCTCAGAGGTTGTTCTGTGGGTCTGATCTGAGAGACAGAAAGAGGAGACACATGCCGTGCTGGACAAGACTCCCCGGCTTCATCTGTCGCCATGTGGAGTGCTCACCATTACCTCACCATGACATCACTTGTGTATGTTCCACCAAGTGAAACAAGACCCTCAAGCTTAACATGCGGACAGCTGAGAGGGGCCTCAAGGAGAGGGGCCACTGTGAGTGGAGCAACCTGTGTGTGTGTGTGTGTGTGTGAGGGAGAGGCTGAGAGTGAACATCTGTGTGAGCAGAGAGAGGAAGAGAAGCCAGCTTACCTGATACAGAGTGTTGCTGGTAGTTGTAAGAGCAGGGTATTGCACCAATTGGAAGAGATGGTTTGGGGTTGCCCGGCTGGACCTCTTCGTCATCTTCACCGAAGTGGTGGACTTTCTCATACTTTTCTAAATAGCTGTAGGGAAGGCAAAGGAGAGAGAGAGAGGAACACTGAGTCACTGTCAACAAATAGGATCAGCTAAGGAGAGCAAGCAAGACCCATCTGTGAAAGACCCATCTGTGAACCTAACACAAACACAGACACAGACACAACACTCACAGAGATGACAAGAGAAAAGAGTCTCCAGTATTAGCGTTTTAACAGCAGCAGCTCCCATGTTGCCCCTCTGGAGTCTAGTTAGCGTTAGCATTACCATTCAGAATCACTGATCAGAGTATCGACACGTGAGGGCATGACCAGCCCGAGCAGAGCGAGGAGGGCAGCGAGGGCAGGCGAAACAAAGAGCTTAGCACACTGACCTACATAATGCTACTACAGGAGCGCAGTGCCTTGACAGACTGGAGGGACTCCTTACCAGCCTCGCACCAGCATCATTTGCAAAGAGGGAGGAAATTCAAGTCTAGCGTAACAGATAAGACTGATTTGGTCCAAACTGCTTTAGGCTCAGCATTAGATGTGAGCACATAACTTCATAACAGAAATCTTGAAATATGAGGGTTTTTTTTTTTTTAGTTTACTGTAACAACAGAGAGAAATGTTTGGTCCAAACTGTTTGAAAACCACCAGCCTGGATGAGGGCATGGGCTTTCAGTCCAACAGTAGTCTAAATGTTTGTCTGAGGAGGCTGCATCCTGATGCCCACCCTGAGAGAAACATATTAGAATTGATACTCTGGTTCACTGCTCTTGGCTAGAGAGGCCAGTTGGAACAATCTTTGGACAGTGAATGTGACCTACAGCTTGAAGTTACAGCGCAAAAAGTTAGCCCCAAGTTCCCTTCCATGACATTTTATTTATAGCAGAAACTCCAAATGACACCAATTTTCATCAGGAATAACTACAATGACACCACAGACATGCGAAATGAGCAGACACGCAAATTAACTGCTTCAATTAGCACCTTAAGATGTCACAGCGCAGTGAAGCCTTCACATTTCATATGGTGAGAGACAGACATTCAATTCTTAGAAAGGTTTGTTCATTAACAACACTGGTGAGTACAAGCAGTGTGATGGAACGTGTGATCGCACCGGTATGGCCGACCAACACACAAATCACTAAATCAGTGGGTAGACTCTGCAGCCAATATCCTCCCTTCAGTCACCTTGAAGGAAAATGACAGGCTCACTTTCATGCACAACCCACCTCTTTAATTCCCCCTTCTCCAGCCTAGAGACACACAGTGAGTTCGCTGTTATCCTACATTCACCTGATCTGGAAAGCGCTAGGCTACTAAACGCACACATCAATCCTCATCCCTGTGTTGGATGGTTTGTTGAATGCAAGACACCACAAACACAGATGCCATTCCTGCCTACATCGAGCTATTCTTAGAAAGGCCTCACTTAACAGCAATGAACTAAACGTGTGCCCCTCAGGGCGTTTGGGGTCATTCCAGACGCTCGTCCACCAGCGGTCCAGAAGTCCCGTCTCCGTTGGCGCTTGCGTGTGCAAATGACGTGTAACATCCCGCTTATTAGGGAGGGAGGAGAGCGGCTTCAATTTACATTCCACTGGTAATACCTGCAGGAGCCGCGCCAGCAAAGGTCAGACAGCGCTGTGCGGCATTTCACTATCTGCTTCTTGTGGCTTCAGCAAAGGAGGGGAAATGCGAAGGGACATTTCTTGTTTTTTTTTGCTTTATTTCTCTTTTTTTTCTGAGGGGTGGGCAGTTGGGTCACGTTGTCTGACAGCAGGCCCAAACAGTACGACATTCAAGATTTAGTGTCCGTTTACCTCAAGTAACTCCATCAATCTCGCAAATCTCAGCGACAAACCTTTGAATTTCCACACAAAGGCAATGCATACAAAGAGAAATAATAAGAACAGTCGAAGGACCACAATACTTCTGTATCTGCAACAATGTATCCACCGACCAATGGTTAACAGACCCTGGAAATATCTAAGTCACATGCCCAATGTCAGGTTCCATTCCTTACGTTTAAGTGAGACAGTCATATGACATTTGTTAACAATGAAAACACAGCCATCCCTTACAGCAATGCTTCAGTCCGGCTACAACACAACATCAAATGCATGTGAGGAACTCGGACCAGATGTCGCGGGAAAAACCCAGCCAGGACCAGAGGTAAAGAGTGATCCCTCCTTAAGAAAGAACAGGATCCTCTCCCAACTTCAGCCCAAAGAAAAAGGAAGGCAAATACCTGCCAAACCCAAGTTTCCTCATCAGCTAGCCTAATCATGCCACATCAACACAACACACCAAGTCACACAACAGTATCCCTTATCAAAACTATTAATGACCAGTGAAAACCAAGACAGACATTTCCCCCCCCCCAAACACACATGGAGACAGACATACACAAAGACAGCAGAGAGAGAGAGAGAGAGAGAGAGAGAGAGAGAGAGAAACTGGCTCACCGAACAAAACACCGAAGCCCATGTGCAGCATGAGCGCCATGAGAAGCGCCGCTACTCCGCCGCCGACGACTGCAGGCCCACTGCCGCGTTCGTCCGAGGTAATCCCTCATTCACGAGCGGCACGCTACGCTCTCTGGACTATAAATACCCTCCACACTGAGGAGCGTCATCAAACGCCGTCTGGCGATGGGGGAGGCAGCTGCCATATCTTGCGCGTGTGTGTGTGCGCGTGTGTGTGTGTGTGTGTGTGTGTGTGTGTGTGTGTGTGTGTGTGTGTGTGAGAGAGAGAGAGAGAGGGGGCATGCATAGTGTCTGTGTGTATATCTGTGTGCATGTGTTCCTGTCTGGCAAAAAGCATGCATGACTAGGAGTCTCTCTCTCGCTCTCTCTCTCCCAGTCGCCCGCTCTCTCTCGTGTTAACAGCAACAATGAGCGCTCGCTCCCAGATCAAATTTGTGCTTCCACTGAAGCCAGCTCGAGGCGAAACACATGAACCCTGTAATAGTCCAGTTCATCTCTGCCTGTCTAGGCATCAACAAGGGAGGAATGACTAAAGGCCCAGAGTTAAAAGCAGCAAGACAAATTCACATTTAAATTTGAGCAATACCCCAGAGCCATAGGGTGTTGATTGGGAGTCAGAACTGGAGATTTATCAAGGAACTGTCAATCTCACGAGAAAAAATGAAAAAGGCATCTTAATAAATAAGAAATAAATAAAGCCATAAATAAATATATTTTATTGTTTGCCTCTGTTCTTGTGTTGCTGCTATGGTTTTCCAATTGTATTAATGAATCGGTGTTGTTGTTCAAGATATAGAAGTTCAAAGGCTATTTTCAGAAAATGGTCTATTTTAGCACACGCTTTAACACATTTCTTAACAACGCAGGAGACTGAAATATAGGTTGGTTAAAGCTAAAATTAAGATGCAGGACACACAGCTTCAAATGTTCCCTGCTGCTATGCACAACTACGCTCAAATGCACAAGTGCTTCTGACAAACGCACGGATGGAATCTGTCAATCATTCTGCTTACACACAGAAAAACATCAATACAGCTACCCAGATGTCTCGAGGTGTACTTTGGCCATAAACAACAGCACAGGCTGCCCTCTACTGGGCACATACACTTGCACATGCACACACACACACACACACACACACAAACACACACACACAAATACACACAACACTTACAGTCATAACCATGCATGGACAGCACACTCATTCAGACAACAGCAAAGACGATCCTACAATCCAAGCATATCTATACAAGCTACACAGATCCACATCCAAGCCTCTAAATTTAGCCTACCCTTTAGATCGCACTCAGCCACCAGGGTCAATTAAATCACTAATGTGAAGGCATTATTAAAGTGCCAAACACTTTCATATCCAACTCTCAAGCATAGCCATCTTTGATCCAGGCTCTCCAGAAAAGTTGAAGCAGTCACACCATAGCATAGCATACTTCTGACTCACTGGAGAGGATGGCAAGTTAACTTCATAAAAGAGTATTGAATCAGATGTCTTGTTTGATTTAGCCAGTGCAGGACTTAGCCTAACTTTAGCCATCAATGATTAATTAGCAATAATTATTTGTTCATTCAACTCACTTTGAATAATTAAAAACATTCGATAACCTCTTATTCTTGACAATTAAAGCCATGACCTTGGCATTCCTTCCATCAGGCTACTAGGCTTATCATATAACAGGTAAGTAAATGAACCACTTCCTCCTTGAAAGGCCTTATGCCCTATATACATCAACTCTAATAAAACACAGCAAACTATCCAAAGGCCTGTGGACACTTGGCATCTCTTGGCAGCTGTAGTCCCCCAGTCGGGCCTCATCTTCCCTCAGTCCAGAGTTACGGCCCAGACGAATTACAGGTGTGTCACCTGGCTCCAACAACCTCTGAAACTCGCATTGGCTTAGATTAGCAAGAACAAAGATGCTGTGCCTAACAGCACTTTGCAGCTTTGACTGACAAACGGCAGATGAAAAGCCTCTGCCTCTACTGACAGTGAACCACATAGTTAGGAGTGATTACTTGAAATGGTAGTACACTCAGGATGAAACCTCCACCAAATCCCATGTTGGAATTGTGATCACACTAATGTTTTTAAACTCCTTGTTACTTAAATGTATTGTAGTTTAGTTTAATCAAATTTTCTTGACTGTAAAACACTTTGGGTCAACTCCTGTTGTTTTAAATAGGCTACACATACAGTGACTTACTTGCCTTGATGTTGGGACAGAGACACTGATGTGTCCTCGTGCTTGCTCTGGTAGCAGTGCAGCGCGTGTTTACTGAGGGAACTAACCCCAGAAAGCCCAACTGAGTCTCTCAGGTGCGATGCTCCAGACGGTGCTTGTGAATACCCCGGTGCAGAACTACAGAACCAGAACCAGGAGCAGGAGCAGGAGCAGGAGCAGAACTGGGACTACACTGGGCGAGTCCAATCTGACCACTTGACACTTTGCATTCAGCAGGCCTGGGCCCTTTGAAATAAGATGCTTCATAGCTCTGCCGACAGCCCACAATCTTGCTTAACACAACCCCACGGGCAAGACTGCCAAGTGCCTACTGAGAATACCAACACTCCTACTGAACAGACTGATCCAGCCCCACTAATGGTCAGTTAGGCCTGTCATTGCCTGTTAGGACCTAAACGCTGAATAACAGCCAGCCCCAGTGGCTGGTAGCTACATCAAGACAACCTAGCCTGTGGAACAGACTTCTGGAGTGGAGAGACATTGAGGACACTGAGCATTCAGTGACCTTTCCTGCTGTTAAGGCTGCAATACTTAGCCGATACTGTATACTGCCAGAAAACCAGAGCAGATCCAACAGGCAGTTCACACAATTGATTCAAATTTCACACCATCTAAAACATTTTTTTTAAAAAGACAGTAGAAACTTTGCCCTGTACAGAGTCACAGTGGCATGACCGGTGGCCGTCCCACTCCCATCAAAGCGGGCCCATCTCGACACACTCCACCTTCCCCCGGAGACAGTGATCAAAGCGAGTAATAACAAACAGAAGAAACCAGTGCCACTTTCCTTGCCTGCCCACAGCAGCTGTGTGGTCGTCCCCCCACAGTACAACAGACAGCACTCAGCCCTGCTCAGGAGGCTTGGAAGTCAACAAGGTCCCCTTTAGATCATTCAAAGTTTTTGCCATCGATGACTACACTAAGCACCACCTCCATGGTTTCACATTCAGTAGGTCTTTCAAACGTGTAATATCACCATCTTCATCCAAATTTCAAAGGATCCACTCTGTACACAGAAAAAGTAACAAGAGTAACTTCTGTGCAATTACGCATTGTGCACACTGGGTAAAGCCTCGGGTAAAACCTCACAGTTCCTGCTTGGTGAGGAATCCCTCTGCCCTACAACTAATGGCATCAATACCCCACAACACAATTTAATCCATGCACATCTGCCATTGCACTGCAAACAGACGGGTCCTTTCCTTAAAAAAAAAAAAAAAAAAAAAAAAAAGATAAAAAGCCCCTGGCCAGTCCAAGAAATTATGATATGACTGATGGCAAAATCTTTCAATTATGACATTGCTCCGTTTTCACACCAAATACTGGATAGTAGTAGACAGCGTACTTGAGCAAACCCACAGCTAACTGTGCCTTCAGATTCAAAAGGCTTGCACTCTCTGTGCTGCTGTGTAATTGAGCTGGTCTTTTCCTACTGTCATCATCTGTCAGGACAAGAGGCACTAGCAGGGACACACAGGTTGACGAGTGCCGCCGCCGAGGCACGTTATTTAAGGACCTCTGTCTGCAAGGCGAGCGAGTCAAGCCGCGCGTCTCCCGAGCCAGCCGGGGAATACGGGGCCCGCCAACACAGTTCCACTTCCCTGGGCATATCTTACTAACCTTCATAAACCTGCACCAGTGTTGGCAATTAAGGGCACAAGACAGCACCATCGCTGTGCCACTGGTAAATATAAATTACTCTGGCAGTCAATAATGCAGTCAGAAGCATCCGTCACTTTCTGAAGCGGGAAGGGAACGATGCTAGATCACCATGCTGCTACAATCTGGATTTTTTAAGTCACTCGCACGCGACCACGCACACCCTCATTCAGGGATAACAGACCTCCTCAGAGAGGATAGTCAAACCTCAGACTCCGACACAGCAATTATAAAGCAATAAAGCTGTGCTTCTATCGAGACTCGCTCACAAGTTTTATTTTGCATTAATCCTCCAACCTGTGCACAACAACAGGAGTCAGTGGTTGAAGCCCTCTGCTATTAACCTCCAAAAGATGTTCAGGAAAACCCACGCGAACACAAACACAAACCAAATGCATGCCTCCAGTACATACTGCCTTTGAATAATAATATCTGCTGAATAAATATATAGCCAAACCAACGAGCAATTTCTACTACATTGTGCGAAGTATCTGCTGAATGCATCCAGCAACTGTAGTGAATCATTTGAATATGTCAGGAGTACCATGAGCTAGAAATGCAAGGGATTTCAAGAAACCCTGTTATTTAACACTGAACCACTCAGCTGATACTGAGCCATTAATTCCATCACACGCTGCAACAAAAGTACATATTCTAACTACTAACCGGTAATGTCAGTGATTGATGCCAAGCTTTGACATAAGTTGGAGGGAACTCTTGTGGCACTGAGGCAGCCACCCTATCATGCCAGGTCAGACTAAATCATTCTGGAGGGAAAAATGCTGTGGGCAAGATGGAAGTTGTTGTGCAGTGTACACAGACAGGCCATTCCCATGTGTGCACTGCCTCCAAAGGCCATCAAGCCAGACATACAATTCAATAACTATGAAAGATGAGGGAGAGTGCTGCTTCAAACTCTTCAGGCCCCACAACACATACTCTTTACATTACTTTACACCACAACCAAAACTCCCATAAGCTATGAATGAGACAAGGAGACTGTAGTGAGCAAGAAACCTTTGTCCATGGTTGAGTCTGCTTAATTGGGTATTTCAGTTACATGACAATTACACGCCTAAAATATGCCTACAAATATTAACATAAGCATTAAAATTGTGACAACCAACTTAATAAATAACAAGGCAAATATACTTTTACGCCCTGTCCAAAGACTACATGCTTACCACATGCTCATTTCCTACAAGCGGCATCGGCTACTTTGTAAACATTTGCCACATGTAGCGGAGTTGTAGTACAGTGGAGTGCAAGGGAGTGAGACTTACCGAAGGTAGTACTGTTTTAAAACAAAAGCAGCATTGGAACAACTCCTTGGAAAATTGAACTCTTCGCCAAGTTCAGACCACTGGTTTTTATCAGACACCTAAAAACAGACAATATGATACATAAATCAAATGAAAATGTCTTATAGTGAATCAATGTAACTGCAGGTGTACTGAACAAGTTCACAACAAAATACATTCTAATAGTGTTTTCATGTGTGCATGCTTGCTACGCAGGCTATACTGTTTGAATTGGGGAGCTAGCTAACTAATGCTAGCACTTATGCTAACATTACTTTAGGTCTAAACTAACAAGTGAGCTGATCTGAAACCGAAGCCCCATAATACGAATAAGCGCTCCAAAACACGAGGCAATCAATATGTTAGGTACCGACTTGCCTCGTTGGGGTCGTTTGGAGTGTTTGCTGTATTCAATAAATAGGCCTGTGTGAGGCCTACATTTACTCTTCAGCCATGAAGCCAAAGATGGCTATGGCGAATTACTAACGTTAGCTTTCCAGAGAGTTATCGCCTAATCTACGAAAAAGCCACCATCCGCGGTGAGGAGTGTTTCCTAGCCCATGCTCTGTGCCGATAATCGATGTTAAACGTGCCCGCTAATTTTGAGTTGCTCAAACTGCACTCAGACTCCGAGTAGTGCTCAGTCGCTAACGTCCGGACTTTCAATTCAAACCGCACTCAACACCAGCTACCACATTGCACTGAGATGGCAAGCGAACACAAGGCCATCCTCATTCCTACAACATACGGTGAAGAATCAGAAACAGCCACGGGATATCAAAACCAACAGTTTTCTTGAAGTGCAGACGAGGCAACACCGAGTCCTAGAGTGCGAAAATCCACTTTTGGTTCCACTCACCTTAGCAAATCCACCTAACGAAACGACTCTGATATAGAGAGCATTAAGATCCAGCTCTTTGCCACCCACGATTGGGATCTTCTTGAACGGCGATCTAAAAAGTAAAACAGATATATACATATAGGAATCCCTTCTTGAGAGTCTAAAATCACTCACATGTTAATGTGACCATGGTTTAAAGTTACATTTTAAGATATAAATCCACCCCTCTCTTACCCTCTGCTTTGGTGAAATTGCCGCAGCTCGTCCAGGAAAGCCAGTCCTTTCCTTCGCTGATCAGGTAGATTTTTTCCCGTCGAATTTGCCATCGTTTAGATCCTTAAAAACGGTTAAAACCCCACTCATTCGCTTCCTAAGACACCAAGGATCCCATACTCCGCCGGCGCTCAGTCATTCGCGAGGCTGAGTGTTTAAAAAAGTTAAAGAAATAGCTAATAGAAAGAAGAGCGCCAGCTCGCTAATAAAGACTGATACAGCTACACAGAAAACAAGCCGATTCACCCTCTACTAAGTTCAAATAAACAATTACAATATCGATCGATTATACCGACTAACAAAAATTGTCATGGTACTAGATGGTAAATAAATTGTATTGGCTGCAATTGTGTTCGTTTGGAGTGGTTTGACAGTGTGATACAGACGCGGCTCCAAGCAATCGCACACACTGTAAAGCGGCAGCGGGATCCAGTTCTCAGACAAAAAGATCCGAGGCCGTGAGCCCTCTATGCTACGCAGCGCCCTCTACTAGAAACAACGGTATTGCACTGTCCAAAGCGGTTTATTGGAACAATAGACAGTGTTTTCTTTTTTAGGGCTCATCTGAAACTTCCGAGACCCATTGAACAAAGTAATGAAGGCCGATGGGGGAGGGGAACCCCCAAGACATGAGTTCACAAAAACCGTTGAACGAATTTCTGCTAGTACAGATGTAAGATGGGTGTTGGAGCTCAGTTCAGTTCAGTTCTCAGCTAATGTGATTATTCAACCATGTGCAAGTAATTTAAACATGCAAGATATAACAATGATATTATGTTAGCGTATGCCTGAAAACAACAAATTGGAAATAAAATGAGTGCATGAAGAGTTTAAAATTATAATCTAATGAAAAGAAACTAATGAATGAAGTATACATACATTTTGACAATAATGTCTATATAGGCTTTACTCTGATTCCAAATGGAGTAATAATGGTAGTGTTTCTTACAAAAACTGAAATTTTAATCAGATAACATGTTTTTTAATCTAGCACTTGTAGAACGTTGTACTATAACTGGGTGTAAAGGAAAACACCCGTGGCTATCAGTGACATGCACATCCATAACGTATTAGTGTCGAACTACTGAGGGCAGTAAAAGTAATAATGTCAAAAATGTAATATTGTCTTTTAGTGTTTTGTATTAAACTATACATGGGTGTGCTCATCATTTGAACTCTTGCACTACTGAGAAGTAAAGTGTGTTTACGAGGATTAATTGAAATTGCCCATGATCCCTTTTTATAACTGCCAGGCGGATATCTAGCTACTTGACGGGGTTACTACATTCAACCATTACACGTACCCCCTTTGAGCGCCGCACAGACTGTCACAAAATGGCGGTGCGTAACGCTTTAAGACCCCATTTTGTGGAATTGACACCGCAGATCTGATTTTACTTGAGGTTTTCCGAGTTATGAATAGAACTGTCACGATTAGGTTTCAGAATATTTGACGCTTAATGTCAAGGAATATGATGTTGATTTTTGCAAACGCTGTTGCATTCGCCGCCATCCTCCTCGTGAGACTGGTCATCCGTCAGCTAGCTAACTTTGGTTAGCGACGTAGGACACACTCATCCAGCCTATCTTTTGATTAACATTGCGTGAACGTGTTTGTGCGGTAATTCTTCCCGAAGTGCGCTGAAGAGAGTCACCTAACGTTAACCCTCTGTAAGCATAGGACGCTGTATTTACTCGCGTCTATCAGACCAACAGAAGAATAAATGTTACGCATTGAATAACGTTAGCGTTACCCGTCATAAGCCAGCTAACGTTAGCTTCTGAAATGTGTAACGTCAGTGCCAGCTTGCTAGCTAGTTAGCAAACCTCTAGTAAGCTCAGTCGCTTTAGACAGATATGTATCCTGCATGGAATTATAATGTTAAAAGTGAGGTAACTAAGCAGCTAATTAATGGTTACTGATCAGCAATGTCAGGTAACGTTAACGTCCTATTGGGTAAAACACTAACCTAGACCGTTTTAAAAGTTTTATCGTTAGATAGTGTTGACGTTAGCGGAACATTGACGTTATTTAGGCATCCAGCTGATTCGTTAACTTTTATCATGGTTGGATTAACCCGACTTCATGTATAAACACTTAACGTTTCTTAAATAAACAAATTAATCTAGCTGACTCATTTTACCTTCACTCACTCTAGCTATATGAAGCCTTTCACATCCATGCAACTTATTAAGCAATAGGTGAGTTATCCACAGATTCCACACAGGTGCAGAGAGCTTTTCCCTCCCTAGTCACCAGGAATGGAATTGGACAGCTTGATGTATCAAACCATTCTCGAATAGTGACGTTAGGTAAGGCGATTGGTATGATTTTGGGTAATGGACCACCAGAGCCGAGAATGAGATAAAGAGTTACGCATCCGTGTTGATATCTATGTGAGTTACTTTGAAATCGCCCTTCGAAGTCATGTTGCGATGCGTAGCCCCCTCTTGCGGTCTTCTGTTACACCATCGTAGGCCATCAGTTTATTGTGATTATCAGATTCAAATAGCTGACCGATAGCCTTATTCACTGGTTCTGACCGTGCATGTCTTATTTTTTTTAGTGAAATTCACTAATGCTGACAATGCACCAGGTAATCAGTTCTATGCAGGGTTGCCTACAAACGTTTGATGATTATTTTGTTGATTTGGCTTGGTGGTGTTCAGTTTGGCCATGGCCCAGCCTATACGAAAGTTGCTGAGGAATACCCTCAGTTTAGATAGATAGATAGATACTTTATTGATTGTTTATGGCTTGAGGAGTAATATAGACCGGATAACTTCAGCCTTAGCCTACTGTAAGACAGCTACTGCAGCGGCCTAATTGGGGAGGTTTTGTCAGCACCCCCAGTTTACAGGTCTCTCCCCCCCCTTATAAGAGATTTTCAGGGATTGATATCCGTTGCATCTGTAGGCTACACATGGAACTTGGCGTGCCCCCCCTGGAAGTTGTGTAGGCCTAAATACATTTTGCGGAATAAGCCAATAAACACTGATGAAGTACATGACATTTTAATGGTAAATTGGCCTATAGGACCCAGGGTAATTAGGTTTCATTTGTGGTGTTAGCACCACCTAGTGAGTGACACCAATAAAATAAATCTAGTACTGCAGGGGCCAATATCTTGTGACAAGAAAGTAAAAATTTTACAGGATAAGATCACTACAATATTCCTACATGGATATTCCTACTCAATTCAGTAAAATTCCATTCATATGTGCTGCAAACGATACATGGCAATATTGCATAAAGTGCTTCAGCTAACATACATTTACTCATCTCCCAGTTTAATTTGGGTCATACACCAAAATGGCTACAAACAGCTAATACAAATTTTGCAGCCAATATGCCTATCCAAATGTCTGATGTATAGGGTCAAAGTTAATAAAATTTTACATATTGATTTTCAGAACAGGTGCGATTTTCTTTTTTTGCAGCAGCAGCAGTATAGCATCAGTGAATAATGTTTCCTACTATGGAAAAAAATCTAACAACATTCTTGCATACAACTAATCTATTTTGGATTACAGAAAATATATACCATAACCTACCTACGTATTTCTCCTTAAAGGAAAATTCTGGGGGACATAAGATCCAATACACAGGAAGACATAGGCTAGCATCTCTCACAGACTTACATACAGACATACACACACATGGATTCGCTTGGGTATCACCAACTTTCTCTGCTGTTGGGCCATTGCATGGGCTACTAGTTTAGACACATGTTGGTGCTGTATGTGTGTATAACCTGTGCGAACCCAGACAAATCTGTGAGTGCATTTGGATTTGTTCAGCAGATCTGTCTGGCAATGTTCCCATTCGAGCAAATTTCTGAATCACCTAAAACCCAGGAAGTAAATAACAATTGCATATAGGCAACACCATCACCATCACACGGTTATGACATGTACGGCAATGCAGTGCATCTAATATGAAGCACTATTTGTGATTTGTTGCACACCTATTAGAAGACAGATTATGGCCTTCTGTGGTCTGTACTGCCCTCTACAGGTCAACTTTTATAACAAATAAGGAAGTCAATGAGTAGAGTGCACCTGGAACAACTACTGTATTTGAGCAACTGCCACAGGGTATCGAAAGCTTGTTCAAGCTATTAATTGTATATTCTGTTTCTTTTTAGGACAACCAAAGGACCAAAGAAATTGGGAACACTATTATTGAAACCGAGAAGATTAAGGGAGATAAGATGGTATGAGATTCCTGATCAATTCTGAATAACGAGGGAAGTGTCTACTCACAACATAACACATTGGCCCTTAATAAAACTCACAGGGGTGCTCACTTCACTTTGCAGAGATATTTCCCCTTACCTAAAGGTATATTTATTGTGACCGGAATAAATACCTCTCTTTGCTAGAGGATGACATATGTCTTTTGAAACTGTTCTCTTCACCTGAGCACAATGTGGCCAGCCTGTCTAATTGTGTGTACAAAACAATGCAACTCAAATGTGGTCTTTACAATGCAAGCATAGACTTTAAAGGAAGGGGTTTGACAACCATTGGTTGGAGGATTTGCCATTCTTGGACTTTTCATTCACTGTCACTCGGGAACTCTCCAAAGGGATATGTTAGAATTTGGGGTATATCATAATGGCAGCCGTGGCCCACTGGTTAGCACTCTGGACTTGTAACCGGAGGGTTGCCGGTTATTTATTCCGGTCACAATAAATATACCTTTAGGTAAGCCCTGACCAGTGGGCTGCGGCTGAAGTGCCCTTGAGCAAGGCACCTAACCCCTCACTGCTCCCCGAGCGCCGCCGTTGAAGCAGGCAGCTCACTGCGCCGGGATTAGTGTGTGCTTCACCTCACTGTGTGTTCGCTGTGTGTGTGTTTCACTAATTCACCGATTGGGTTAAATGCAGAGACCAAATTTCCCTCACGGGATCAAAAAAGTATATATAAAAAAAAAAATAATAATGACAGTGGCAACATTAGTTCAAGTTCAAGTTTATTATCATGTACTCATAAATAAGCATTTATCAGCATTGAAATTCCTTGCATTGAAAGTGTCCATTCGAGTGCAATAAAAAAAATACTATAAAAAATAGGATGGAGAGAGAAGGAGGAAGAGGGTAAAACAAAATCCAAAAAAGTAAGTGCCATTATGTGGGGGTTTCCAAGGACGGTGCTGGTACGGGTCCTTATGCTCTTGTATCGTCTGCCAGAAGGCAGGAGGGTGAAAAGACAGTGGCTGGGATGACTGGGGTCAGAAACTATGCCTTTCTTCTGCAGCGCTGGCTGCAGAGGTCCTGGATGGATGGTAACTCAGTCCGTGTAATGCGCTGTGCTGATCTGACAACTCTTTATAGCGATTTTCAATCCTGGGCAGTGCTGTTACATGTTGTTATGCCACCAGTCAGAAAGCTCTCTATTATACAGCGGTAAAAAGTCAATATTTTGTAGTCCATGCCAAATTTCCGCAGACGGCGCAGAAAGAAAAGCTGCTGTCTTTGTGACCACACCAATATGGTGTGTCCAGCTCAGATCCTCACTGATGTTTATACCCAGGAATCAGAAGCTTTTGACTCTCTCCACAGCTGCACTCCCGATGTGGTGGGTGCGTGTTCTTCTCCCTGCAGCCGTCTGTAATCCACTATCAGCTCCTTGGTTTTTGTTATATTGAGCAGCAGACTGTTATCCTGACACCTCTGCTTTGTAGGCAGACTCATCACCATTCTTGGAGCCGATTATGGTGGTGTCATCAGCAAACTTAATGATGGTGCTGGAGCAGTCAGTGGCTGCACAGTCGTACAGCGGGGAAAATAAGTATTGAACACGTCAACATTTTTTTCAGTAAGTATACTTCCAATGAGGCTACTTGCATGAAATTTTCACCAGACAATTTGTATTAACTCAGATAATCCACCCATATAAAAAAATCCAAACATTAAAGTCCATAGGTAGAGTTATGTGTAATAAAGTGGAATGACACAGGAAAAAAGTATTGAACACGCCTGCTGAAATTTCTTGTGGAAAAGCCTTTATTCGTAATGACAGCTTCAAGGCATTTCCCGTATGACGAAACTAACCAGTCACAGTATTCTGGTGTGATTTTGGCCCATTCTTTTCAACAGATAGTCCTTTAATATTGAAGATTCCAGGGGTCCCTCTTGTGAATTCTGATCTTTAGTTAACTTCCAAAACTGTTCAATTGGATTGAAGTCAGGGCCTTGATTTCCTTTCTCTGAAACCAATTGAGAGTTTCCTTTGCTGAATGGTTTGGATCATTGTCCTGCTGGAAGGTCTAGCCATGTCTCATCCTCATCATCCTGGTGGATGGTCAAGATTCTCCCAGACCAAAATGACTCAATTCATCATTCCTTCAACTGTATGAAGTCTGCTAGTATCATGAGATGAAAAACAACCCCACACCATGATGCCACCACCTCCAAACCTCACTGTTGGTAGGGTATTTTTAGGGTGATGCACAGTGCCATTTCTCCTCCAAATATAGTGTGTAGTATGACATCCAAAAAGTTCAATTTTGCTCTCGCCTGACCAGAATACATTCTCTCAGTATTTCATAGGATTGTCCAAATGTTGTGTAGCAAACTTTTAACGAGCTTTGACATGTTTTTCTTCAGCAATAGAGTCATGCGGGATGAGCGTGCATAGAGGCCATGGCGGTGGAGTGCATTACCTATGATTTTCTCTGTAACAACTGTACCAAGTCTTTCTGGAGCTTTCTCCGAGTGGTCCTTGGCTCTTGGGCTACTCTTCTGACTATCCTTCTGACTTTCTGGTCAGAAATCTTGCAAGGAGATCCTGTGCATGGCCAGTTGATGATGTAGTGATGCTCCAATACTGCTTTCTGGATGATTCTGAAGTTTTGAAGTGCATCTGTAACCAGTTCCATTGATATGTTTTGCAACAGGTTGCAAAGGTCTTGGGAGAGCTCTTTGCTTTTACCCATTATGAAATGTTTCTTGTTTGACACCTTGGTAACAAAAAACCTTTTTATAGCCCACCAGTATGTACTAACCCAGCTTATATCAATTTGCACAGATAGGAGGGATAATTTCTCTAACTACTTATAGATTCCAGTTTGTTCCTTGCCATTTCTTGCCTTTGAGTACTGCTTTTTCTTAGCGTGTTCAATACTTTTTCCCTGTGCCATTCCACTTTTTTACTCATAACTCTACTTTTAGACATTAATGTTTGGGTTTTTATATATGTGTGGATTACCTAAGTTAATACTAATGTCCAGTGAAAATTTCATGCGAATAGCCTCACTGGAAGTATACTTACTGAAAAAAATATTGACGTGTTCAATACTTATTTTCCCCGCTGTATGTGAACAGTGAGTTAGGGACTAGGTTCAGTGGAGATAGGAGTTCTTGTTGAAGTCCAACAGTTTTTCCACCCTGTTTTTAAATACTGAACATCCATTTTGTTGTCGGCCAAATCGCTTCCAAAAGCTCACTGATTTACAAATCCGTGTTCAATCAGTTCTCTATGATTAGACTATTTTCCAAGATTTAAAAAAAATAAGATTTTATGATTACAAAAAAAAGATAATATTATGTCTGTCTAATCATCAGATACATGATCAGAAATCTCTGTCCTGAGATGGACAATATCCATGAAATATCAACATGACCATACAGCCAGAAGAGGGAGCTGTGTACAAACAGCTATCTGTACATGGTTAACAAGGCCTGCATTCTCCTTTAAGTGGTAAACCCAGACCTGGCATACACCTAACAGCCAGCTGGCACTTGGACCCTCTATGAGAAGAGTTTACCAAGGAGGTCTGCCAAAGAGTACCTCTGTTCCCTATATGAACTCTTCCCTGTAGACTATTCAACTTCCCTCTCCTATCTTGGCCCAATGTCTTGTTGCATATGAGACACTCAGGTCAATGATGTGTTGTCATCAGGAGAAAAAAAAGACACAGAGAAATTGTTTAGTAGGCCTAAAGGAGATCTGACTTCATAGGATAACGGTCGTCTGCTCCTTTCACATTTGTGGTTAATGGATGTTTTTTCACATACCAGAGTGCATAGTCTGCTGAGATGGGGGAGGAGGGAGTAAGGGGAGATAATACAATAAGAGCATGTTGACTGCAGGGTCGCCAGTCTCGTATTATTGAGGGTGACTGGTAACACATGCCTATTGAATGAACTCATTGTCCTACACGCTCTGCCAAAGCAGGTGACTGTGCTTAAGTTTGAATGCACAATTGGCAATCATTATTATGTGGGCTATGTTTAAATTCACTGTAGCCAAATATTTGTATAGCCTGTTCTTACATGTTCAAGTTATCTATAACCCCGACTGATTAGGTCCATTTTAAAGAAAAACAAAAACTAGCAGAAGTTAATGTTAGTTGGAATAGGCCTACCCGGAATAGGTTATTATTTTTGAGAGACTGGCCTACCTACCTGCACGATATGGCCACGCCCCTTATCGACAGGTGACTTATGCTGAAGAAGAGGAACGCCCACTGCCTGTTTCCAACAGAGCCACGCGCTAGACGTGCACTTGTGATTTCTGCATTGCCGCTCTTGACTGAATAAGGAAATACCTTGGAGACCAGCAAGCGCACTCATTACCGACCTACGTAGCCTGACTGCATAGTTGACGTCCCATCAAAACAGAAAACATCTGTAGAGCTAATGACCGGCGTCTGCAGCAACCAAGTTGACCTGGACGGAAACTTATAAAATAGGCTACACTCGGTCCAACGATCGAGGATTTTCTTATCGTTTTCAACATGGGGAAAAGAGGAGCGGAGTCGAGAGACGAGTTCAGCTTTGTCAGCCCAGTTGTGAAATACGTCCTTTTCTTTTTCAACATGATATTCTGGGTAAGGAGGATGGTTCTTGTCTTTGTCACTCTGTTAGATAACCTAGGCTTACCCTTAAAATTGTCTTTAGAATTGTGGCGTAACCTATGCCATAGGATAGGCCCATAGCCTACCTGATTTGAATTATGTTGGCAAGGGCCTAGTTTATGCATTTTAAAACTTTCCAAAATAAATTTCTATTGGTTAAGTTAGGCTAATTGTTAATCGAATTTAAGGTTTTATAAATTCTAATTTAGCAGAGGAAGGATTTCATGTTCAGGAAAAATCTAGCACAAAGCCTATAGCCTACCTATAGTTCTTTTTTGTTATCTGGGGGACCATTTGAACTAGTAAGATGTTGTATTGTCACATCTGACGTAGGCTATCATAATGAAACTGTTGATCTGATGTGTATGAATCAACTTCCTCTCATTTGTTGGTTTTAGTTGTCACTGAGCTCTTGCTGAACTCTTGTCACCCCCCTCAGAGAAGCCTATGTGAAACTGAGCAAGTTGTCAAGGTCCTGTGTAGGCCTGTAAAATTATTCTAATTTAAAATGCTAGGCCTAATGAGTTTACACCTGCTGGCTTAATCAACAAAACTCCAATGTGTTTTTTGCACAATTAAGCTGGACTGTTGCTAAGTAGCAAGTTTCATTTATTCACATGCTGACAGTGTAACAGGGTTTTGTGCAAAGTGGACCCCATGCACACTCTTCCAGTCTCTAACATGGAACAAAGAACATGAGCAATTTCAAATGCTGAGAATGTTTTCGAAGTTATCAAAATGAAATGGAAACTGTTTGTCTCAGCATATGTGGGATGACAGGAAGTGATTTAATCTACCAGTAGTTGCAGTTCTCTACTCATTGTTGGGAGGATGCAGTTTTTTATTTATTTTTTGTCATTGCCCACTTGTCTCAGATTGCCCTTATCACGTGCTGACTAAACAATTTACCTTCTTAGGGCATGGGCTACATATTAATGATCTTTTGTCACACTCGTAGCTTACATTTTACAATTCCATAACTCAGTGAGCTAAACTGAAAGTCTGTTCATTTATGGTATCACTGTCTATTCAAGGTCAACATTTGCTTGTTGTTGAATATGCATATTATGTCTAACAAGCCCATTCAAGTTAAACATTCCACACTTTCATCTGTAACCCCTGTGAATTTGTGATCATGCTCAGGGTTGATTTTGAAGTCATTTATGCTCTGGTAATTTTCTAAACTGAATGGTGCTGTGGCGTTACACCATGATGTCAGGTGCACCCAGAACCCCATGGCCATCTATAAGGAGATTTGGAACTAAGACCCAACAGAACAACAGGCCTGTTATTGCAGATTTCTTCAACAGATTATTGCTAGGATCTATTAAGAGGAATTCAAAAGTTACTCCAGACATGCAGTTTATGTGACTGTTGTGATGTCTGGATAGGATGTGTAGAGCCAGGAAGTGTCTTCTTTGTGGTCTGACCAAAAACAAAATGGCAAGCTAGAAGCGACTAGGATTGTTTTGTTCATTTGCAGAACACTGGTGGCTTTGTTTATCTTGTTTGCTAGTTAATTGTTAACTCTCCCAAGTATGGTCATTGACCGCTTGCTTGCATTATTACTGCTTCATGACAAATGAGTAGTAAATCAGTATAGTCAATACTGTGACCTATTCTTGATTACATCCTGAGGATTTTGGTCATTCACCATATCAAGCTGCGGTGTAATGGTGTTCATGACAACCATTAATTACAGGACGGTTTTTAGCATCATATATTGTCCAGAGCAATCCACCAAATATTTTTGCACATTGTTTTGTTAAGAAAAAGCATGTAGCTGCTTGCTGTATTTCTGACAAAACCCTGTGGAATGTGTACTTGACATGAGACTTCAAAGTCCTGTGCAAAAGCAAAGCTGAGATCATACTAGGCTGGAAGGATAGGGACATGCAATTTTTCTTCAACAACCAGACTTCTAGCAAGATAAAAGTGGGAAAGAAATATAAAAAAAATTGATGTAGCGTCTGTTCTTTTTTGTAATTTTCAACCCACAGTGTAACCAAGCAAGGCTTGGATTAATGGCTGAAAGTTTCCAGTGTCAAACACACTGCTGGTGTTAACTGGAATTCATGAGTCTTGCTCTTTATCAGTTCTCTGTGCTTGCATTTGTTGAGATGTATTTGTCCATTTCAAATAGAGTCACATCGATAAAATAAATCTGGCTTGTCCTGTTTGTCCAGAAACTCACTTTCTCAAGTCCTTTGTTTAGTAGGCCACAGATACTGCTTTGCCTCCCATGGGACCTGGTGTTTCATGGTAACCTGAGAGTCATTTGAGGGAAGGATTTGCTAGTTTCCTCATATTGTGTTGGGAAAGCTGAGTGTGCCCTCAGTGGACAGGGATGTGAAAGCGTCTTTCAGTCACTGACCAGACTTTACCCTATAGCTTTTTTTTGCCAAGTGCCAATCTGCTTCCTTATTTGAAATTCTTAAACAACCATACACACAGTATAACTTTAAAAAACATTATTTTTGTGATTTTGCTGTTTTCTTTCACATTGAACTGTTTATGTTTATGTTCACAAACTCTCAAAGAAACGAAAACATGTATGTAGCAGCTTTGTTCAGGGTTAAATTGAGGCCATACGTCTGAATTTTAGACCTTTAAAACAAATATATATTAGGGTGCATCATCCGCCTTGACATATGCAAATTAATCTGTCCCTATGCTTATGTTCAAATGAGCAAAGAAACATTCCTGGTAAATTTTGAAGTAAATTGGATAATATTTAGGTGGCCCACCATTAACCTTTATGAATGGTCGAAATTGTTGCCAAATTCAGCCTGGCAATATGGGGGACTATGGGGTATAGTTCACATTATTTCACTATTATCAATTTGTTAGCCAGTAGTTATTTGAATAATAACTGTATTAAGGACATAAAGCACACAGCTCACTGGATAAACATTGGGTTTCTTTATGTTGTCATACATATTTTGGTGATTTTTCTCAGAAAAACATTTGTTTTATATATTTTGAATAATATGTCATTTGATGAAAAACACCTTAATGTGTATTGTAACACTTGTCATTAATCTTTTATTTTAACTGCTATGGTGTTATAAAAATCTCATAATTCCAAATCAGATATAGGCTACATGCATGGGAATGTTTTGTTTAGTGTAGAGTAGTAGTTGTATCACACAGGATTACATGAAATATTTTGCAACTTTTAGTGGAGAATGTATTAGTAGCCTAATGCCATTCCACAGTCATCAAAATGTACTCTGTCTACAAGACAATCGTCTTGGATATTTGGTTTGGGTAGTGGCCTTGTTCAGGATGACTCGATTATCACTGGATCCCGTCTTCCAAACTGTCGTCAAGTTCTCAGGTGCTTCATGTGGTATCTTTCGGATGGTTCATCAGAAAACAGAACAAAGTGGGAATCAGCAAATATCGTGTGAATGTTAAGTGATAATGACTGATCGGATTATAGTATAAAGGGCAACTTTCAAATATGATACGTATTTTACATCAACTTGGTGGGCCACATACTGTATATATTGTTTTCCAGCCTTCAAATTTGGTACTGGGAAAACCCATGACAGCAAGCTTTTATTGATAGTTTACTTTCATGCTGTTTATTAAAAAAACCTGGCAAAGGCAAATTTTATTGCATCTTCCAGCAACAACAACACGTTACATTTATATAGACCTTTACTCTCTTTCACTTTCAGTTTCCAGATTACAAATACTTTGCTGTTAGCAAATGAAACAAATGGCATTGATTATTGATATACACTGTATCCACACTTGAACACCTGAACAATAGGGTGTGAAAGTAATATGGAAATCCATGTTCAAGTTTCTCTAAAGGTAGAGTTAGTGTTTCAGTTTGGCAAAAGGTTTGAGCTCTATGAAATCACACCTCTCTCTTTCGTGCTCCTGAATCAACCAGTTGGGCAGCCGTGGCCTACTGGTTAGCGCTTCAGACTTGTAACCGGAGGGTTGCCGGTTCGAACCCGACCAGTAGGAATGGCTGAAGTGCCCTTGAGCAAGGCACCTAACCCCTCACTGCTCCCCGAACGCCGCTGTTGTAGCAGGCAGCTCACCAGGACTAGTGTGTAGTCTAGTGTATAGTATTAACAATATATTGTTTAGGTATAAATAAGGAATAGAATTATATCATCACAGCGGTGTAATTATTTTGGAATGCAAATACAGTTAGGCCAATGCCTGCCAATAACATAAAAAAGAGTTACTTAAAAAAAAAACTGACTGAAATATGTCCTTTTTAGTACAGTTGAAAGTGCAGTAATAGTTGTCATATAGTTACCATAAAGTGTTTCTCCCCTTAGGAAGCATGAATGCTTAGCCAATAAGCCTTGAGAGTCTGTAGGTTAGACTCATTATAGAACAGCTAAGGGGTGTTGCATGAGGCACAGCTGAGCTCGACAGCACCTATTTCCTGTTTCTTTCATCTGTTGTATACAAATGTTGACTTTGTTTCACACTGAACCCCACTCTCGTCTTTCACAGGTGATTTCACTGGTACTGATATCAATTGGTGTTTATGCACGTATGACGAAACATGCAGGTAGGTGATATTAATCAGCCACATGAATTCTACACAAAAGCTCCATGCGTCTCACACAAACAGCCTGCAAGACTGATAGAAAAGTCATGTTATCATAATTCACAAGAAGAAATTCCTTCCAGGAACAGTGGCTCTTTTTGCATATCTGGAGGACTGGAAATGAAGGCGTATACGTCTGTTTGAACATGCTTTAGGAGGTGTGGTTGTAATTTTGACAGGTTACAATAGCTAGTAGCTAAATGGAGCTCTGAGCACTGCCTGTTTTAGTGTAGCCTTGGGGCATGACTTATTATCAAGAGTTTTAAACATGTACAATCAGTCAGCCAGGTCATAATCTCTCTCTCTCTCTCTCTCTCTCTCTCTCTCTCTCTCTCTCTCTCTCTCTCTTTCTTTCTCTCTCTCTCTCTCTTTTTCTCTTTCTCTCTCTCTCTCTCTCTGCATGCATGACTTCTGTCCACTCATTCTCTCATTACTTTCTTTCCCCGTCTCACTCTCTGTCCCCCCTCAGAGGCAGCCATGGCGCACCTGACAGTGGACCCTGCCATCCTGCTGATAGTCGTGGGCTCACTCATGTTCCTCATCACCTTCTGTGGGTGTATCGGCTCCCTCAGGGAAAACATCTGCCTTCTACAAACAGTAAGATGCCACTCCTTTTTCCACAGCACCCAGAGAGCTTGAGGCAGCTGTATCCATGGTGACAGTGTATTATATCTAAGTCATATTCTACAACCCCAAATCAGAAAAAGTTGGGACATTGTGTAAAATGCAAATAAAAACTCCTAGGGCTCAAATGTTCGACTGAATGATTAAAAATCCTAAGGATATTCATACCATGGACAAGTCATTGCCTGGGAGTGGAATTCATTGTTAAGGGCTGCTTACAGTGCGCCTTCAAAATAGCTGTGCTTGTATGTGCTTTTCGCTTTAGACTGCTTGGTCAGTGGCGTAATGATTTTTTGATCATGCGCCTGACCACACCTATTTTTGTAATTGACACGCCCATGGCCGCAATGTTCAATTGAGCTAGAGTGCATAGTAAAAAAACGTCATCAGTGCCTTGGGTATAAGATAGGAATAAAGGCCTTGGGTATAAGATAGGAATAAAGGCCTTGGGTATAAGATAAGAATAAAGGCCTTGGGTATAACGTTGGGTATAAGACTGGCAGTGTGCTTGGCAACACATAATGCTGGGTGCAAGATAGGTCCTGCAGCTGCAAAAAGGACATATATAACATACTGAAAGTAATTGTGGTGAATAATTACTTAATATTAATCTTAGACTGGCGAACTTCAGGAAAACTCAGGAATCAGGTTTATTCTGTTACAAGCTGAGAGGGTACAAAAAAGGTCTATGGTCTATGTAGGCCTATCCCAGGCCTGAAAGGCCTAGGTTGGCCTGTAGCCAACTCCTCCTCTCTTCCACTCTACATCCTTAGTCTGACAATCCAAAATCTGACAAACATTTCAGTTTAGTTACTTTTAAATGCTTTAAACAAAGAACAAAATGGCGCCAAGAACAAGCCCACATGATTGGTTCTCCAGTTGGCATCAGACACACCTACTCACACCCACTTCACACCTATCTGAATAGCATGAGGAGAGATATCTTATATATCAGAAATATCACTTATAGAATGTTCCAAACATTCTCACAATCAAATCATTACAATCCTTGTACTGAGACTATCAGAATGATACCAAACATGAATACATTTACATTTCATGACACATGGATACATTATATCAAGGTAACATCCTTTGTCTTGTGTACCTGATAGTCCTTAACCAGCACATTAGCATTCCATTGGGGGAGGGGAGGGTGTCTTTGTTTAAACCAAGAAGGGTTACATGGCTAACTAAAAGCAGTCTTGAAGTTAAATTATTATCCATTTTAACCATAAATTTATTGCTATCAATACCAAATGTTGAAAATGACAAATTTGACTATTTCATGAAAAATATATATTCATTTTTAATTTGATGTCAGCAACACGTATCAAAAATGTTGGGACAGGGGCATGTTTACCACTGTGCTGCTTCACCTCTTCATCTAACAACATTCTGTAAATGTTTAGGAGGAGACCGGTTTTTGAGAATGAAATGTTGTCCCATTCTTGCCCGATATAGGATTTCAGTTGCTCAACAGTCTGGGGTCTTCTTGATCATGTTTTTCATTCCATGATGCACCCAATTTGACAGGTCTGTACTGCAGACAGGTCATTTCAGCACCTGGATGACTCTTCTAGCCATACTGTTTAAATATGTGCAGAATTCATTTAGGCATTGTTTTCCTGAAAAAATCAAGGTCTTCCCTGAAAAAGAGGTCATCTGGATGGCAAAATATGTTGCTCAAAACTGGGATGCATTCAGAATTGATTGTGCTTGCTAGATGTGCAAGATATCCATGCCATAGGCACTAATGCACCTCCATGCCATCATAGATGCTGGATTTTGAACTGAGCACTAGCCTGTAACAAGTTGGTTAGTCAATCTCCTCTTTAGCCCAGAGGATATATAGTCCATGATTTCTTAAATGAGCTTGGGCCCAGATAAGATGGTGGCATTTCTGTATTATGTCTAAATACAATTTCTTCTTTGCATGGTAGAGTCTACACTAGCATTTGTGAATGGAGCATCAAACTGTTCCCATAGACAATGGTTATCTGAAGTTTTCCTGAGCCCTTACAATGATTTTCTTTGCAGAAACAGGTCTGGTTTTACAGTAATTTCCTGTGTATTAGCCACATTGTGTATAAGCCGCAGGACAGTGTTTTATGCAAGTTAAAAAACAAAACCGTATTAATACCATATTAACTGCACCTGTGTATTAACCTTATAGCTGAAGACATTTTGCAAAATCAATGTATAAGCTTCGGCTAATAATTGGGAAATTACAGTAATGCAGTACTGTCTGAGGACCAAAAGACCACGGCCATCCAATATTGTTTTTCAGCCCTGTCCCTTGTTTGCAGGGATTTCTCTGGATTCGCTGAATATTTTAAAGGCCCCCTATGTAACATTTTCAACCTAACAGTTTAGATGGTTAAATGACCTGTTGTGGCGAGAATCATGGCTTTCCTTGCTCCCTCTACCGCCTCCTAGCGGAAATCTGCACTAGCGTCTCGGCAGTGTCTGCAGGAAGTCCCGTGAGAAGCGAGAAGGAGCGAGAAACACGAAATGCTTAAAATTCTCTGGACATATACACGCCCCCTTCAAGCATGTCGGCTAGCTATTAGATGGCTTCATTTTTTAGATGTTCATCATGGCAGAGCTAACAAAAAGAACAAAAAGACGGAAAATGAATTTGTCATTTTCAACACTTGATATGTTGTCTGTCCGTTTTCTGCTAAATATAGGTTTACAAGATTTGCAGATTGTTATTGCAGATTTTATTCGCAACTTCCTGATTTGGGGTTGTAGATTGCATTAAGAGTGGAAATGTGTGTCATGCTTTCTGCACACAAGAAGAGGATGTTCTATTTGTGTGTGTAAAATGAAGTTGTGGTGCAGCTGGCTGCAGTGCTCATACCACATGCGGGTCTGGGTGGTCACAGGGTCCCAGGTCATTTCTTTCTTTTATATATATATATATATATATATATATATATATATATAGGCTATATAAGGGGCTTTTATGCCTTTAATTGACAGGACAGTGGAGAGAGTGACAGGAAGCAAGTGGGAGAGAGAGATAGGGTGGGATTGGAAAATGACCCGGGCCAGACTGGAACCCCGGTCCCCGTGGACACCCCACCCCCTGCCGTGGCCTACTGGTTAGCGCTTCGGACTTGTAACCGGAGGGTTGCCGGTTCGAACCCCGACCAGTAGGCACGGCTGAAGTGCCCTTGAGCAAGGCACCTAACCCCTCACTGCTCCCCGAGCGCCGCTTTTGTTGCAGGCAGCTCACTGCGCCTGGATTAGTATGTGCTTCACCTCACTGTGTGTTCACTGTGTGCTGAGTATGTTTCACTAATTCACGGATTGGGATAAATGCAGAGACCAAATTTCCCTCACGGGATCAAAAGAGTATATATACTTATACTTACTTACTTATCTCTCTCTCCCACCAGGGCTCCAGAGGGCGACCTAATTTTTCAAAAGTGCGACTAAAAAAAATCTGAGGTCGCACCGGTGCGACCAGCTATTCGAGAGAGGAAAAAGTGTCCGCATTGAAACTCTACCTTTGGTTCAATAACAGACACATATTTGGTCAATATCGTGGTTTAAACAAATCACAGATAGTGAAGGGCGGGACCTCCCCTTTGATTGGCTGTGGCCCAGTGCCTGTGTGTAAATTTGAAAATGCGTGTGCTGCAGAGAGAGAGAGAGAGAGAGAGGTCAGAGACCCGTCAGATAAACAGAGTGGATGTAGTTGCAATACAGTGTGGTCGCATAGGCCGAGATAAATGTACCCTCTCCCCACTGCCTTTCGGCGGCTGGCAGCAGCAAACCGATCAGACGAGCCCGAGATGATGATCAAGTTTATCGTTGCCTACGATAGGCCTAGTGAAACTTCCCTTCACCAAGTTCAGTCCGAAATAATTATTCACCAGAAAAATAGTTTGAACGCAAACCCGACGTACAGGAATGCCACTTGCGCTAAATTTATAGGAGTCATTGCAGATGAAAAGACGTCTTAAAATTGCGAACAATGCATACAAGGCCTTCGAGAACGACAGAGATACAGATATCGCCGAAAAGGAGTGCTTCATTGATCGCAGTTACATGCAGGGAGTAACCCGGTTTTCAACAGCAATATTCGTTTTGCGCCCGAGTTGTGTAAACTCATTCTGATGGCATCAATCAATTTAATCCGGTATTTGGCGCAAACCGAATATCGCGAATATTTAAAGCCCGCATATTCCCTGCATGTATAACTGTGGTCATTGTGTATGATGAATTGAATGGACACATTTAGATCGAGCATGGCAAGTAATTGCAATAGCCTATAATAATAGGCCTAGCATTTCGTTACTGCATTAACCATAGTGATGTTCTTATTGAAAATTTAAAAATACTAAAATTAAAAAGTAAATTGCATTGTGGGACTGTCAAATGATTATTGCAATCATCATTGCAAAATCACAAAAAAATCCCCCAGGCTACTTGGAACATCTCTTTAAATTGTGCTCAAATACATTTCTATGGAAGATGCTAGCATGGCGAGCTGGTTTAGCCAAGGCCTAAAGATCATGAAGGATAGTAAGACATTGAGCCATGAGATGTGCAGTTTGAAGCCCTTAAAAGACGTGCACTGTTAATTTACTCACTGTTTTTTTTATTTAATTCATCTTGAGATGTTTTAAGTTTAAATTTCAGCTCAGTGAAGCACTTAAAGCACCAACACTTCATTAAGTTACTTTTCTTGTAGAATTGTAAATCATAAGTCATAGGACAACCTATATAGGACAGTAATTAAGGAAAAAAAGTGAACCTGCTGCGGTGTTAAATGCGATGTGGTTGAAAATTTTGGTGCACCTAACTTTTGTGCTGGTGCACCTAAGAAAAAAAGTTAGGCGCACCAGTGCAAAAAGTTAGTCTGGAGCTCTGGCCACTCTCACTTCCTGTCTGCCTCTACACTGTTCTGTCATAATAAAGGCAAAAAATATACTATAGGAACACACAGTATAGGAATTTAAAGTAAACAAGCCAGTTAAGTCCCACTCACATATACAGCGATAAGCAACAGGAAGCCATCATTCTGTAAAGTATTGAACTGTGAAACAGCCAATTACATTAGAGAGGATGTTCTCTTGATCACCTTCTGATTTCCCCTTTACCTCTTTTAGTTTTCCATTTGTCTTACGGTGATCTTCCTGCTGCAGCTGGCTGCTGGCATTCTGGGGTTTGTGTTCTCTGATAAGGTACATTATATGATACACATTATCAGTTTGCAACCTTCTGAACTTGCCGTAGCATCTCCTGCCTTTTATGAAGCACTGCAACACAGGTTTGTTAACTTTTCCTGTCAGGTCTGGCCCAATGCAGTGTCCCATCAGTGGTTAAACAAGAAAGAGGAAATAGCACAATAAACCCTTGCCAGTAATAGGCTAGACTGTTTCTTGCTGATGGTGGCAAGGAGGACATATGCCCTCTGCTGACAATTGCTTGTAATTACAGGACTCAGAAATTACAAGCAACTACAGAAATGACAAAACTCAGAAACAATAAAAGATTTCCATAAAATACATTTTGTGTGCTGTAGTCTTATAAGATATCTTAGGTGCTAGCTTTGTGACCAGAGATATTTAATGGTCTTTATAGATTTAAGGAGAATGTTTGGTGCCTTTGATTTGATAATCCAACTGAGGGAATAAAATTTAGAATAGGGATGATGTTTTTTGTTTCCTGTTTCTTCTCATAGGCCCGAGGCAAAGTGACTGAGGTCATAAACAGAGCCATTGTCCATTACAGGGATGATTTGGATTTACAAAATCTCATTGACTTTGGTCAGAAAGAGGTGAGAACTACAATTATTAATGCAGAACATTTTACTCTATACAACTTGCACTGATATTGGATAAATATTTATTTGACCTATCTACCCATCTTGATGTCATATCAGGTCTTTGTTCACCAGGCAACTATAATATGTTGCAAAAAATCTTCAAACAGAGTTTTATATCCGTATATCTACATTTACTGTAGATAAATCTTGCTACCCCTTGGCAGTAAGTGCATTGCTTGGATTGTAAACTACTCTGGACTACAATGGAACTGATGTCTCATAGCATATTTAACTCTACTATTATGGAGGTTAGAGGTGTAGTCAGTGGTTTTAGTGGTGATCATATTGCAATGGATGCCACCAGGCCTATAGGACTGGAAGAATGACCACAGTCAGTAGGGGTCAGTAGTGTCTGTCTCCTGCAGTCTGATGTAAACTATGTCAATGATCAATGTCTCAGTTTAGCTGCTGTGGAGGTATTTCCTATAAAGACTGGTCCCTGAACATGTACTTCAACTGCACCGACAGCCGCAGCCCTGAGAGCTGTGGTGTGCCCTTCTCTTGCTGCTTGCTCTCTAAAGACAAGGTTAGTAAACATTTGATTTGGTAACTTTTGCTTTGAGTGTGTGTGTTTGTGTGTTTGTGTGTATGTAAATGACATAATGCAGTTAAAGGAATATTTTTGACCAATCGTCAAAATTTCGGTGTCCACCACTCTAGTTCATCCAAAACAAACCAGAAAAGGGCCTTAAAGTGCTAAAACCCGGAATTTTCCTTCAAGGCACAAACAAATGATCTGTAAGGTGTGAAGAGGTTGTGTCTGGAGTCGTTTTCATCCTATGCCTTTACTCTTTCCATTCCAGTCCGTAATAAACACCATGTGTGGGTATGAGATGCAGGCGCTTAAAGATGATAAAGCAGGAGAGGTCATCCATACAAGCGGCTGCATAGACAAGCTGGTGAACTGGATCCACAGCAACCTGTTCCTTCTAGGAGGCATAGCCCTGGGTTTGGCAGTCCCTCAGGTAAGAGCTTGTTTGTAACAACATTTCACACATTCAGATGTGAGGCCTATCAAGCTTTCTAAGGTCACTATAAACACTCCGTGTTTAGTTCTCTAATTATTTCCTTCTTGTGTTCAACAGCTTGTTGGGATTTTCTTGTCACAAAATCTCATCAATCAGATCAAGGACCAGATCCAGCTTCAGCAGTACAGCGTGGCACACAGATCAGACCCATGGCGTTGACCTCGCTGCTTCTGTGGGATGGATTCATGTTCCATGGACCATGTTCACCACGCTTCAGAACTGGACTGAGGACCAAGGCCTATTGACTCAATGTTCTACCCTTATTGCTGATAAAGTATTTCTGATGCCAGTTGGTCAAAATGTGCACTGTAAGCTGCCAATGGATGAAAGGATGACCGATACATATTCTGATGGAGCTTCTGGTCTTTTCCTGTCAGGCTCCACGTCTTTTATATGTTTTTATTCAAGTAAACTCTGTACAGGAGGAACATGGCTATCTTTAAACATCAGTTGATGGATAACGTTATGGAGTTGCCGTTTCAAGCACTGGGCTGAGTTGAACTCCATGGAGTCAAAAGATCATCACCAGATGACAACCTCCTTATGCTCAGTAGTGCCATTTAAAACTCACAATTTGTGAGGCTTTCAAAAATTCTAAGGTCTATGGACAAAAAAGCAAATAGTGTTCTACATCTGCACATCCATGTGGAATGTGATATTCTTTTGTTTGATGTTTGTTTGAATCTGTCCAGTAAAGAGATTTTTACATGTACTTAATACAGGTTAGTGTAAAGGCTACATTGTTTTGTACTATCCTGTTAGTTCCCAGTGAGCTATTTTTATCCATCCATGCTGTTTTTATCCATTCATGATGTTTCAATCATTTATTCATTTAGAGGTTTTTTGATGTTCAATAAACATATTTACCATTTTTTTTAAAAATCCTGGTAATATAAAAATATATAAAATATCTTCCCAAACAAAATGTCTTCTGACAATGATGGGGAGAGCTATCCGTGCACTCATGCCAATGAATGTGAAGATTATTTTGATGTAGTGTTCTCATGTGTTTTTTTCTTTTCTGTTGTATCCATGGGCCACATTTCAACTTGAGGCTTCCGCAGTGTCTTAAATATCTAAAATCTCTGAAATCTAAACAATTTTAGACCTTAAAAAGTCTTAAATACGTCCAGATATAGGTCTCGAATAACATTTCGTTAAGTCTTAAAAATACATTTTATACAGCTTCCATCACATCTTTTTTTGAGAGAGAAATGTGAGAAATGTGGCATTCATAGTGAGTGCCGTGTGTTGTAGGTCCAAGATATTCGTACCCTGCAATAAAACTAACTTTTTCACATTTCATATAGGTCTGAAATGTAATTCATAATGGTCTTAATAAGGTCTTTAAAAAGTCTGAAATTTAGCTTGTTGAAACGTGCAGAAATCCTACAGCTATATGAACTAATGAGGGAAGTCTCACAAGAGAGTTCGGCATCTCACTGTGTCTGTAGTGCACTCTTCCTGTTATTACTAAAGGACTGTAATCTGTAACAATCTGGTCTTCAGATACCACAAAAATGTCATGTTTATTCTGTGCCAGCCAACAGGATGGTATTGCATGAAAAAGTTGACTTATGGTATAGACCATTTCGTGTGTTAACCAGCCCTGTACCATTTTCATGTAAACTGAGCAATATTTCAGTAGTCTGATTGCCAATTGGATTATTTGATATCAAGCACTGAGAATAGATATGTTTGGTAGCTGGCCGTGGTCCTGGGATGCCAATTAGGGGAGACGTGTGCAAGTGATGTGGGCTGACACCGCCTGTGGATAAGGGGTAATATTACTAAGAGGGGAAGAGATGGGAGGCTTTGCAACGCTGGAGCATATGATGTAGTGGGCAGGTAAAGAGGTTTCAAAATGGAAGTGATGGCTGTCAATCAACCCTAATGGACTCCTCCCAAACTTTGTTTTTAAAAAACACCATTATGCTCTGTTCAGGCAAGGCACATTTATTTATATAGTGCATTTCATACACAGGTATTTCAATGTGCTTTACATAAACAAGAGCAAAGAATAATAGTAGATAAAAGCAAAAAGGCAAAAAGTTGAAATAGTAAATTCCAGAAAATAGAATAAGTGGAATACATAAAAGACACAAAGTAATTAAAAGAGTGCATTTGAAGTGCATTTAATCAGTTAGCAAAAAGCTGAGAACAGTTTGGTCTAGATTTGAAACAGTTGGGGCATTTCTGATGCCATCCAGGAGTTGGTTCCAGAGCAGAATCATGTTTAGTTCTGTGGGTTTTACCAACAAGCATTTCTCCTGTGACCTTTGAGGTCTGGAAGGTGTGTACTGATGCATGTCTGATAACTAATTAGGTCCAGTTCCATTTATAAACAAGCAGTCCTTTAAAGTAAATTCTGTGACTACTGGAAGCCAGTGAAGGGACTTAAAGGAACCGTATGTAAGAAATGTATTTCAATTAATCATAAAATGGCCCTGATATGTCACTAGACATTAAGAAATCATGTTAATTTCAAATGCTTATATCACTGACAACAGTAGTCCGACCAGGATATTGTCATATCCTGTTGCAGCCCTCAACTGATGATGATGTTGTGTTTTGTCATGTCATGTTGTGCTTTGGCCTGATGCGCCACTCTCCACCTATCTAATAACCACGAAGTCAGTACTGTTTCGGCATCTGGGTTGGCAACCTCGAGTAAGGGGGGAGGGGGAGGGGATACACCACTCTACAGTAATTTGAAAGTGATTGCAGTACCGGTTTTGGCCACAATCTTACATATGGTTCCTTTAAGTATTGGAGTAACATGATAGATAGATAGATAGATACTTTATTGATCCTCAAGGGGAAATTCAAGGTCTCAGTAGCACAGACATCATGGGTCAAGTATTAAATAAAAAGTATTAAGTACGGTCACAATCCAGGCTGTGGAAGGGAGGGAGGGGATATGCATATGTGCTAATAAACAGTGTAGCAGTAAAACAGTAGGTTAGTGGACAGTATGTACACAAACAGACAGACTATGCAGAGAAGTCTATCTCTCCTCTACCCTTAAGTGAAGCATTGAACAGTTCAATGGCCCTGGGGACAAATTACTTCCTCAGTCTGTCAGTTGTGCATGACAGTGAGTGAAGTCTCCAGCTTATCAAGCTCTTCTGCTTTATAATAGTGCTGTGGAGTGGATGACATTCATTGTCCAAGATGTTGATCAGTTTGTTCAGGGTCCTTTTGTCTGAAATTAAAGTGATGCACTCCAGTTCGGCTCCCACGACAGAGCCAGATTTCCTTACCAGCCTGTCTAGTCGCCCAGCATCCTTCTTCTTTGTGATTGTCAGGTCTATAGATTTCATGAGAACGTTGTATCACCTCAAAATGTTTGATGGTCTTTTAGGAAAGCCCATTGCAGTAATCAACCCCAAGGCGTTCCTACGTTTCTTAATCAGTCATGGGTGTGTTTTGGGCGTAACATCATTTAAACCAATGAGAATGACTGTCATTCCCTTTAACAGCAAGCAGCGCAGCTTCAAACAGCGCACCGGTATTTCCATAGTCAGCAGCGCATAGGCATTTTGATAGTCATCGGCGCATTTGAAGGAATCTGCTTGCACGGGAGACCGTATGGAACAGTTATTCCACTAAACCAGTGTTTCTCAAACTTTTTTAGACGAAGGACCACTTAACCAATAAAAAAGAAACACACGGATCACCAAGCTACAAAATAAAAAAAAAGATTAGACCTACTGTACGTCAACAGTATATTAGCCTACACAATAGGCCTGCTCACTGAACCACCTTGCTTGTCTTTGCACTTTGCTTTTTGTGTCAGAGGATTCATATGATTTAAACTGGCATATCATACATAGACAGTGTTGCAGAACTGTTTGGATTTACATACAAGTTGGTTCAATATTGCAAACAACTCATCTATATTATATTTTACCACGTCTGCTCGCGGACAACTTGGGATAGCTTGAGGACCACCAGTGGTCCCTGGACCACACTTTGAGAAACACTGCACTAAACCATGCTTTACTAAAACCTAGCAGAGTATAGATGGATTGCCTACATGCATTTGCACTCATCTATTATTTGAGCTCATTGGCAAAGTGAAACTAACTTCACCGTGGTGTCAGTCAACAATAAAACAGTTATACTCAGTTAATTACTTTCACTATTGACTGAAAATGGGTTACCATTGAAAACATAGCCTGGAAAACGTAACACTTACCCCAATTATGTTCGAATGACTGAATAAAAAACATTTGTCCTGCAGCAGAGTTGCTGCTTACATCCTCACAGTGCGTCTTCAGCTGTGCTTCATATTTGTCTCTCGCCTCTCGCCTAATCACTTTTATCCGTCATTACCAATTTGCAAATGATGGTGAATAACTACTCATTGTGAGATGCATTTCATAATATCTTTATTTTAATTATGTTTCCCATTGTAATCATGTAATTTGTAATGTTTTGCATGGTTGTGCGCTGGTGCACGTTCCTGTGGATGAGAGAAGCAGGGTGTGTTGTGAACCCGCCCATATCACTGTTGATAATGCACTCTTAAAATAACATAAACAACTCGCCATGGATTTCTTACCAGGTTTCTCTTGGTCAGTGGCGTAATGCGTTTTAGTGTACGAGATAGACAATGGGCCAGACCCCTCCTTAGATCGATCATTAATTGCCACAACCCTTGGCGAGTTGCTCAATAAAAGAGATGTGTAAGAATAAACTTTGTGCTGGGATAATAATCCGCTTTCCGCCAGGTTTTGCGTCGCGAAAATAGGGCCCAAGACCTTTAAGTTTGTCAATGTCATTGACGTAGTAAATGTATTAGTTTCATGTGGCTGTTGAAATTTAGATGGAATTTTTTTACAGTATCCTTTGCTTTAAGTCTGTTTGTGTCAAGAACAGTGGCAACCTTAAGTCTTTAACCTCTGCTTTTACTAAATAAAATTACTTCAGTTTATTGTTTGTTCAGATGAATAAAATGTTGAGAAGTAATATGTTGTGATCAGTGTCAAAGGCTGCACTGCACTTTATAAGAACTGTTCCAGTGCTATGATTGAAAGAAATCAAAATAGCAATTTGATGTTAAGAAGGTGGTTAGAGACACATTTTTCCTATATGTGACTGATCCACGGACCTGGCAGCGCTGAATTCTTCTATGTGCAACCTCCTCCATCCCCAATACTTGTCTTTTCATATCAGCTCTGTTAATATAATCCCTTGTACAATTTCCTTTGTCTATTTGGTGTCTGTTCTCTTAATTGAGGTTTGTTTTCTACTATATGATCCTCAAAAACTGAATAGATGGCACATAATAAAGTAGCCTATGAGAGCAACACTTTCTTACTATCTATGTAACCATTTCAATGTGAAAACAACTTTTGCTTTCTTCAATGTGATAGAGAAAATGGATTATAACAGCCCCAATAGTCTATTTTGTCATAATGTCAACAGTGTCTTGCTATTTATGTAACCATTTCGATGTGAAAAGAAGTTTTGCTTTCTTCAACATGATAGAGAAAATGTCATCATGATGGATTCATAATGGCAATGCCACCACGTACCTAATCCCTAACTCCTTTTATTTGAGTTGTGATACCTTTCAAACAAATGAAAGTCATCCTAATCAAAACCGAGGACATATATTATGGCAAATGAAGGGCTTACTGTAATCAGTATGTTTACTTGATTACTGTACTTAAGTAGGATTTTTGAGTATCTGTACCTTACTTGAGTATTAATATTTTTGGAAACTTGTGACTTTTACTCCACTACATTTGAAAGACAAATGCTTTACTTTTGACTTCACCGCATTTGAAATATGAGCATCAAGTACATTTTACTTTTAACCACATTTGAAGTGATTATTAGGACCGCCGCTAGCAAGGCTAGCGAAGCGGTCATATAGGGATTGTTTTTTTTTTTTTTTTTTTTTTTTTTTTCGTCATCTACTTCCTGAAATTTTGGTCAACGATACCCGGGGCACCGACACACCGGGGCACATGAAATGTGGTGGGTATGTAGCCCCACTAGACTTTTGCAGTTTTTCCTAAATAACTACCTGAACCGTGGCACCGAGAATGAAGAATTTTTTATGCTATGTTGGTCTCAAGGGCCCACATCAACCTAGCCCATAATCACTCATTTGTGATTTGCACCCCCCCGGTAAAAAATGAAAATGCAATATCATTCTGCTTTAATCGCCCCTCTCTTCAGTAAAGACGTTCAGAACTGCACCAAATTTTATGTGTATGATTAACCTGACATTCTCTGGGAGTATGCCAAGTTTCGTAGAATTTCATCCATGGGGCGGTCTAAAAAATTAAGTTATGTGTACATTTACACATGTACACTCATTGGCCTGTAGATGGTGGTGCACACATATACACACGCACACACACACACAGGCACGTATACCATCAGTATCGGCAATTAGAATGGCGGATACATAATTACAAATTCAGTAGGATTAAAGGAAAACCAAATATTCGTCATAATAATAATTTGGCTGCATTTCCAGTATTGGCGTCACGTAGTCGTTTGTCCACTAGATGGCGCATCGTTGCAGTGAGACGTAATTTTGTTGGAAGTTAATCTAAAGTGGGTTGGAAAGACACTACGCTTCCTATAAGGACAAGACTGTACAGTAGTTTACTGCAGAGAACGTCTAAGGGTAGGATGATTTCTGCATGACATGTAATTCCCATTTCCTCTTGAAGCCGAAATAAATCTGAGAATGTTTATCGGACATGCTTGTTTTTTACTGCAGGTAGGCTACGTTAATCCTATCAATACAGAACGTAGGTAAAAGAATTACCGTTAGCATGGTTGAGTGATGGAGGCCAATTTGATTATTGATGTATTTGTAGAAAACCATAAATGCGTTTACCAAGCAAATTGATAACAGCACTAATTGTATCTTTCGACTGCATCTCATTTGCTTATGACCATAACCTAGGCTACTAACAGGGAGCTAAGTGAGTTAGCCACAACATGTTACGTGATTGTTTTTTTAATGGAAAATATATAGGCTACCTGAAAGATAACCTGTCTATGATGCATCCTAAACACCGGGCTGGGAAATTTAATTCCCAAACACCCATATAGGCTACTTCAATCCTCTAGTTTCAAAGGTGATTCAAGTAAGGAAGAGCATGGCTCAAAGTAAAGTAACTGAAACTACATAAATTCGTCAAAGTGAATATTTTGTGTCAACTCGCCGCAATGTAGAGTTATTAACGCACCTGTGATGATCTACATCTCCATTTAAACCAGATGTTTTAGAGCGCACGTTGAGATGTATTCAGGGCAGGGCCCACTTCCCCGATAACGACGGAGACACGCTCTTAAGAGGGTTTTCTACGATTCATCTTACGATCGTTCGTTTAGTTTTTCCGACTGTTTCCCGAACATGCTCGTAGCGTGAACGCGCGTGCACTGCTCTTAAGATGCTCTTAAGGGGAGCTGTCCACGTTAATAGTTCTGAAATATCCTCTGATTTGACGGTGATGTCAGGTGACTGCACGTCACAGCTATAGGCCTACCATTTAAACTTCGGATCTACACATTAATTCACATCAATACGAAAATAGAAACACTTTGACATCTGCATGTAAGCATCCCAAGTAGGTTATATACCACACAGAGACATAAATAATTGTAATTATTTTAAGATTAGATTGTTGCACCATGCAATAATTTTTCGCGGTGCCACTTAAGAACACGTTTGAAGATAAGAAAGAAGTCGAGTAAGAAAGAGAGGAAATGTGTAGGCTTAGATTTTGATGCAGTAGGCTACAGACTAAACCACATGTTGCTTTCTCTGCTTTTTACCTCATAGGCCTAATAAAATATTCACTTAGCAAAGATAATGTCAAACTATTCTGGCAACGTCTCGTTTCATAACTTGATTGCATTTTTGTCCGCTTTTCATCACATTATTATGACCATTAAATGTAGGCTATTTTGCACGCTAAAATCTGATTCATCACAGGTAAACACAATAAAGAATGGGAACGTAAGTTGGATTATGTATTCTAAGTTGTAATTCCTCTGTATGTCCTGTTGGTGACCTCAGTGAGAAGTACTGTTAAGACGCTCTTAGCCGGTAACGAGTACTCTGGAGCACTCGTAGATCTACGAGTGTTTTCACGATGCTCTTAAGCTACGATGGTTTCGGGAAACAGTCGGCAAATCTTAAGACGTTCGTAAGAGGGACTTTACGACGCTCTTAGGCTTAAGATGCTTTCGGGGAAGTGGGCCCAGGCCCAGGCCCACTTCCCCGAAAGCATCTTAAGCCTAAGAGCGTCGTAAAGTCCCTCTTACGAACGTCTTAAGATTTGCCGACTGTTTCCCGAAACCATCGTAGCTTAAGAGCGTCGTGAAAACACTCGTAGATCGATCTACGAGTGCTCCAGAGTACTCGTTACCGGCTAAGAGCGTCTTAACAGTACTTCTCACTGAGGTCACCAACAGGACATACAGAGGAATTACAACTTAGAATACATAATCCAACTTACGTTCCCATTCTTTGTTGTGTTTACCTGTGATGAATCAGATTTTAGCGTGCAAAATAGCCTACATTTAATGGTCATAATAATGTGATGAAAAGCGGACAAAAATGCAATCAAGTTATGAAACGAGACGTTGCCAGAATAGTTTGACATTATCTTTGCTAAGTGAATATTTTATTAGGCCTATGAGGTAAAAAGCAGAGAAAGCAACATGTGGTTTAGTCTGTAGCCTACTGCATCAAAATCTAAGCCTACACATTTCCTCTCTTTCTTACTCGACTTCTTTCTTATCTTCAAACGTGTTCTTAAGTGACACCGCGAAAAATTATTGCATGGTGCAACAATCTAATCTTAAAATAATTAAAATTATTTATGTCTCTGTGTGGTATATAACCTACTTGGGATGCTTACATGCAGATGTCAAAGTGTTTCTATTTTCGTATTGATGTGAATTAATGTGTAGATCCGAAGTTTAAATGGTAGGCCTATAGCTGTGACGTGCAGTCACCTGACATCACCGTCAAATCAGGGGATATTTCAGAACTATTAACGTGGACAGCTCCCCTTAAGAGCATCTTAAGAGCAGCGCACGCGCGTTCACGCTACGAGCATGTTCGGGAAATAGTCGGAAAAACCAAACGAACGATCGTAAGATGAATCGTAGAAAACCCTCTTAAGAGCGTGTCTCCGTCGTTATCGGGGAAGTGGGCCCAGGGCTGTACCTACACATATTTGTTGCACGTGCTACAAAAATCATTCTTTGCGATGGATGATTTAGTATCAACGTTACACCGGTCAGATACAGTTTTGCCTATGGCTATTCCGTGAGACTGAGGCGCTTTTTGTTTGTTCGAAGTGCGTGTTTAGGGTGTGAGAGGGGAGTCGATGTGCTTTGATTCCAGCTTGGTAGTTGTAGTCTATGCGATTAAAAAACACATGTGTGTGAAGTATCCAAACAATGATAACGCTTTCATTATGGCTGCTTTAGCCACAGACCTTGAGCTACTGTAGGCTACAGTGGGTTGGGTTCCATTTAGAAGTGTCCACTTCATTCGCCCTTTCCTAACTCCTAAAATTAACTTTTCGCCAAGAGGTGGCAGCTTGATACTGTAAGGTGTAAGCCATTGGTTCCAAAGGAGATTTTATTTGGGTCGCCAGCATAGCCTAGTGACAAGTGTTGTAATAGGCCTAGCATAGGGCCTACCTTATATAGCTTATAGTTTGTTAACAGTCACGGTTTTGTCATTACTCCCTCTATGCATTTTTGCATTTAGAATAGCTCTGAAACTGGGGGGCGAACACGTCGCAGGGGGGGCGCCAGTGCGTGGATATCTCAATCGCAAAATTAAACAATATTTCTATCGGGCGCCTACCATGGACTAGGCTGGGTGAAAATCAAGATTGCGCTTAACCATGGACCTCATAGTTGCAAAATGCAAGGGAACATGAATCAGCATATTATTTGCACAAACAATAACGGACAGTAGCCTATCTCTTCAACTTTGCCCGTTAAAATGTGTATGAACAGTCTCGCAACCTATTTCATAAAGGCCCTTTTGGACATGTCAGTTATTTGCACCACTGGGTAAAACGGCATTTTGTTTTAGACTACTGGTATTTAATTTGTGCATTGACAATAAAGCTGAATATCATTTGAACTAGATGACTAAACTTATGCATATGTAGAAGAAGAAACATTCACAAAAATCCATGACATGACCTCTCTTCTTGATAGCTGTTGAAAACTGCATGGAACTGACAGGGATTATTTTGTTTAATAATAAATAAATAAATACATTATGCTGCTACCTTCTGCTTTTCCCAAATACAATGTAGCCTACAGGTGTACCTTTCATCAGTCCAGTTGCAATGGATGGACTGTGATGAACTGCCCTACTTGTGATTGTTTAGAGATTTTAAAGGTTTTATAACAATGCTACAAATTTTTTGGCCCAGAAACAAATCTATTCACCTTTGCAGCGCCAGTAGGCTACTTTGTGTGCGGAATGTGTGCAAACACACATTCCAAACAAGCATACACAAACGTTTCAAGAGTGGGGGATGGAGTAGAAGATGGAGACACATTCATTAATATGATTTATTTTCGCGGAATGGATGTACAGGACTGAGCGGCGGTCATATTTTGTACCGCTATGCAGTACATCTAGTTTAAATACAATAATGCGATAGACCATCTTAAAGTTCATTCAATAGTGAAATTTGAACTTGGCTGTGGTTCAAAACCTGATGGTAGCAGGTTCTTCTTCAGAACAGGCGAACCCAGGTAAACCTGTTAGCAATTGAGATTTGAGAAATGGTCTGGTGTTAACCAGGCTATCCTCCATCATCATTGTGAAGTTGGAATGAAATTAAACAATCACCTGACATTCACCACAGTTAGATCTTTAGCCTACATCATAAACGATAAATAATCTCATAATTGAGTTATCTGGTTTAGTGTGACAATGTTTTAGATTTGTGAACAGAGAATGAATAATGATTTCAATTATTATTGCATCCATTTGAACAGTTGCAAAGTTATGAAAATATAGGTATAATGTTTTTGTTGGATGTAAGGAACTAAAGGTCTGTTCAAGTCCTATGACCGATCAAAGGATGTATAGCCTACAAATGACCAAATAAACATTACATTACAAAACATTAAAAAGAAAAAATACTTAATTGAAAATACTTAATTTTCAATACTTAAGTATTTTTGAAAGCAAGTACTTCTGTACTTCTACTTGAGTAAAAATCTGACTGCAATTTCCACTTGTTTTGGAGTAATATTTGACAATGCGCATCTATAGTTTCACTTAAGTAAAGGAATTGTACTTCAATTGTACTTGTACTTCGTCCACCTCTGCCTGTAATACATTTTGGAACAGTTCATTTTAGTTTTGGTACAGGCTTTGGCAGGTCTGTCACAAAGAGGACTTTCCCAACAACGGAGGCCAGATAATAAACATGATTTTCCACAAGGCACTTACAGAAGCGCAACAGGTTTAGTTTGGCACCTCTAAGATTGAGATTTATCAATTTTATCTCTCTCTCTCTCTCTCTCTCTCTCGTCTCTTTCTCTCAAACACACACACACACACACACACACACACACACACACACACACACACACACACACACACACACACACACACACACACACACACACACACACCATATACACTGTTACTTCTGCTGATTGACCCAATATTGTATCTAAGGTATTGCATAAACATTGGTTAAATTATATTAACTAGGAATAGTTTATTCAGCCATACTTATATTGTTACAGGCTTCAAAAATTACATTCTACAAATATGTTTGTATTTCCTTTGTGTTTAGTCTGTTTGGTATTTTGTTTGCTTATGTGTTGTCTCAAAATTGTATGTGCAATTGTAGGGAGAAGGTGGAGAAAATGACAGAGGGAGGGAATGAAAGAGAAAGAGAGAGAGAGAGAGAGAGAGAGAGAGAGAGAGAGAGAGAGAGAGAGAGAGAGAGAAAGAGAGAGACTGTTTTGGCCAGTTGCTCCTGCTTGGGGCCTGCATGCAGTGTGTGTGGTCCCTGGTCCGCCTCACTGAGTCATTCCCAGGCAGACATGTTGCCCTGGATTTTAAGGAGGCCCTATGTTGTGCCGAGCAACATTAAAAACAATGGTGAACTCCACCAGCCACTGTAGTATATTACAGTTCAGGCAACTGAAAACTAAGCAAGAGTACTATATTACTTTTCAAAGTTCAGCCAACTGATTAATTTTTAGAAGAGTTTGAAATTATTAACTTATTCAATTGCGGCAGCAAATATCTGTGTCTATTACGCAAAAATTTGTGTCTGATATGAAAACAAACATATATATTTTTTTTATATAAGCCTACAAATGAATGCATAACCAAGAAAGTATAAAAACAAGCAACATACCACTAGATACAGTTGAATTAATCAAGCAATAAACCACCTTAACTTTGAGGGAGGAAGTACATTTCCATTATGAGGGTCCCCTGTTGTTCCAGTATAAAATAAACAGTTTTTTCACACTAATTTGAATAGACGTTCATTTCGTGTGTGGTATTCAGTGAACTGGTAGACAAGTATAGACAAGGACAAGTATAAACTAGGCCTAAATTGAAATAAAAGTGGATAGTTCTGATTAATCATCAAATAAACTAGATACTATTAATAACTTGAGGGAAAGGATGCTTGTGTAATGATGTAAGACCACCCCACCCCCCTGTAATCACTAAATTAGGCTATATATATTCTTTGACTGAGTCAATCGTGTAAAATCTTTCTATAAGCGCCCTGATTTACTATTATTTATTGTGATGAGTTTATTGCGGGTTGATAACCTTGAATTTCGAGCATGAAGATGTAGCCAAAGCAACTGCATTCTCAGGTAGATTGTTTTGGTATTCGTATAAGGCAGATTTTTTTCCCTCTAAAGGGGGGATGGGAGCCCAGTTTTTGTTATTTTGGCTCTCCCCCTCCATGTGCATACCAGAGGCACTGAAAAAAGTAGCGGACTTCAGGGCAAGGTTGAAAACATCTCGTTGGATAGCTGACCGAAGTGTTGGATCTATACGATTTTTCTCTCTTAGTGAGCGTTAACTAACACGTAAATTGCCTTTTGCAGCAAAGTGGGAGAAAGAAGAGGGGGAGCATTTAAGGGGGGATGTAACTCATAGGTTGCGGATCGTATTACAGAGTTTCAGACTTTTCATGGCAAGAGTTTTTCGCTGCCTCTTCTGTGTGGGGGGATGGTGAATCTTTTGCTTTTTCTCCATTTGATTTGTCTGATTCATTCTGGCAAACGTAGAAGGACTTAGTTGAAGTCTACTGGAGAACAACACGCTCGAGCCATTTGTGTGAAACTTTGTGTGGAAGTTTTATACAATGAGAGATACAACGCTGGAACAACGAGATCTTCAACATGAAAAAGTTTCGGAGTGCGTTATAAACGTTTATAGCCTGGAAAATGAATTTTCGGAGGTTCTTTGATCAACTGCTTTTCTTTAGTTCGACATATTTTTAACTTTCTTGGACGAATTTTGTTTAAATCCGCGTGGATATAATATTACTCAGTTGGATCGTTCAAGATGTCTTCCCGAGGTTTTTACTCCATTGTTGGGAGATTTGGGATGCTTTGCGTTTGGGCTGCCTCCTTGATGGTCACTCATGCAGCCACAGGGTTTCTAAACCAGTCCATTCTGAACGATAATTGCAAGAAAACGACAACTTGCGAAGTCCTGAAATACAATTCCTGTCTTGGCACACCTTTGCCATACACCCACACATCTCTAATCCTGGCTGAAGACTCAAATACTCAAGAAGAAGCGTTGGAAAAGTTGGCCATGTGGTCTGGTAAGATTTTGTTTATACATTTCTGTCAATAGGCTACATAAAGGAAAAGCAATGTAATTAAACATTTTGTCCAGGTTAGCTCTTTAAACCGTAATAAAATTGATAATTTTATACATAGATAAAACGCACAGTGACAGTAATTCACGCATTAGCCTACTAATTTGTGAGCTACTGGAGTTACTTGTTGCAGGCCTAAATGAAAAACAAAGAGTTGCCATAGACAATAGACGATTTACATGAATCTGACAACTTCTCATTACAATAAACTTCACAACGTACAGCCCTCCCATCTTACACATTCACACCTAAATCCTAAAACCCTCCATGACACCTCTTATAGGGGGAGGCAGTCACATTTCCCAACCCCTCAAAAAAAGTGTAGGCCTACTTGTAGAGAACCCATAGAAGCCATTTGAATAACATTGCTGTTCTAGTTGTATTGTCACATTACTGTTTTTCCCTGGTTATATGTGCAAACCAGTGACTTTTAATAAAGATACACTGCGTGATAGTATTGGGGGTTTTGCACGGCCAGACCTGAGAGCGACCCTGAAGCTTGCCAAGATGGTCTAGTCCTGTGATTGTCTCTGTACCTTTACCAGGTTTGCGCAACGCCCCTCGGTGTTGGGCTGTCATTCAGCCCCTGCTTTGCGCAGTGTACATGCCCAAATGTGACAATGGAAAGGTGGAGTTGCCCAGCCAGATGTTGTGCCAGTCAACTCGCAAGCCCTGCAGCATTGTGGAGAAGGAGAGGGGCTGGCCTAGCTTCTTAAAGTGTGACAGGACAGAGAACTACCCCAAGGGATGCGAGGTATGATTGTTGCCGCCTACTGTTTTTCATTTTACTCTCCCATGTTTGTGTAAATGTATTAAATAATTGGAACAGTGCATGTTTGATAAATGCCAAGCTAAAATATGGATATCATTTACAACTGGTCCATGTAGAATGTAGTTATTAAATGTAATGCCAAAATGTAGTCAATTGTCTGGGTTATTCTGTGCTGACGGCTATTTCCATTGGTTCTGTGTTGTAGAGCTCCTTACAGAAGCTCAAGTTCAACACATCAGGGCAGTGTGAGGCTCCCCTGGTGAAAACAGACAATCCTGCCAGCTGGTACAAAGACGTGGAGGGCTGCGGCATCCAGTGCAACAACCCTCTCTTCACAGAGGGAGAGCACTCGGACATGCACACCTACATCGGCCTGTTCGGCTCCATCACCCTTCTCTGCACCTTCTTTACGCTGGTGAGCATCTAGTGCGCCTGTCTTCCCTGGATTATAGGCAGATATATGCTTTATTTAATCCAAGGGACATTTTACCATCCAGTAGCTTATATGACATACAGAACAAGAAAAGCAAAGCACTCACAGCACTATAAGGTTGAAAATATTTCAATATATGAAAATATGAATATGTATCTCCAGTGGTGTATTGTACATTCAGGGTATATTGTATGTTGTAAAACCACACAGAGCAGTGAGATACATTTATAGAGAAAGACCAAAGATAACACCGACTGTAAGTGCTTTTTCTGTGTTTTGATTGTAAAAGTTAATAATTATGAGAAATTCTTAAGCACTAATTCTCAGTGGGGTCTTTTTTTTGTTCTATTCTGTCGTTTAACTCACAGGCCACATTCCTCGCTGACTGGAAGAATTCCAACCGCTACCCTGCTGTCATTCTGTTCTACATCAATGCCTGCTTCTTCGTTGGCAGCATTGGCTGGCTCGCTCAGTTCATGGACGGAGCACGTGATGAGATTGTGTGCAAAAGTGACAATACCATGCGACTCGGAGAACCTTCGTAAGTAGTCAAGCCAAGTAGCCGTCGTATTTGATGATTTTGTACAAATGGCACAAAACGAGATTCCTGTCACACAACCGTGTCTCTTGTCTGCAGGTCCACAGAAACACTTTCCTGTGTCATCATCTTTGTCATCGTCTACTACTCCCTCATGTCTGGGGTCATCTGGTTCGTCATGCTCACTTACGCCTGGCACACCTCGTTTAAAGCCCTGGGCACTACCCACCAGCCTCTGTCGGGAAAGACATCCTACTTCCACTTGGTGACTTGGTCCATCCCATTCATACTCACCGTGGCTATACTAGCGATAGCAGAGGTAGGTCACCACAGATGCAAGGGCCCTTGTTAGAAAATAGAATTAGGGATGTCAGGATCTCTATTTTGGTTGTAAGGGTGGACATCTATTGATGTGCTAAATCAAATTACCTTGATGCAATGATGCATCACTATGTTTGATGCATCAATGTTTGTCCTTTGCAGGTGGATGGAGATTCAGTCAGTGGCATCTGTTTTGTTGGATACAAGAACTACCGATACCGTGCAGGGTTTGTGCTTGCACCTATCGGCTTGGTCCTCACTGTAGGTGGCTATTTCCTTATTCGAGGTAAGTCTGGATGTAAAACAAACAAATCAATACACTCCGTAAATACAGTATACCTCTGCCTTGTGGCCCTAAGATACACTAAGCCTCTGATACCCTGTGCTTAAGAGAGAGGAACCGCACCATAGTTTGTTCTTTTACTGGAAAGTGGCCAAGTACTGCAGGATGATATTTTTAGTCATTTGTATGAAGTGGTATAGTGTATGGAAATGAAAGCTGCAGAAGTCACTGCACTCTTCAGAGTTCTTTAAATGGCTCATTTCTGTTTATCCAGGGGTCATGACATTGTTTTCCATCAAGAGCAACCATCCTGGACTCCTCAGTGAAAAGGCTGCGAGTAAAATCAATGAAACTATGCTGAGACTGGGTGAGTCTTCTTCGCACTGGAGAGCAAAAGTGCACCACTGGGGAAATGCAACGAGCTTATGATACTTTGCACTCCTTATATGTCATTGTCTTTACAGTGATATTACATTCTTCTCTGTTCTCTCTCATTCCAGGTATTTTTGGATTCCTGGCTTTTGGGTTTGTTTTCATTACATTTGGCTGCCATTTTTATGACTTTTTCAATCAAGCCGAATGGGAAAGGAGTTTCAAAGAATTTGTCTTGTAAGTGTAACAGTCTTTCTGTCTGTTCTGTAATCTGCCTTTTCAACGGTGGAATTGATGATAGAATGCAATAGTGATGTAACTTACCAAAGATGATGACCTTAATATGTTGTTGATTCTCTGTACAACAAATTGTCATTTAGAACATACTGTAGGTAAAAATAACAATACAACATCGCTGTAAATCTGAGCAATGTAACATGTGCACTTGAATACTATGTTAACTGAACAATCTCTGTTTTACCATTTTGGTGCATGTCAATTTTATCTGTGTTGTCTGGTCTCTAGATGTGAAGCCAATGTGACAATAGCTCATGAAACCAACAAGCAAATCCCAGAGTGCATCATCAAGAACAGACCTAGCCTGCTGGTGGAGAAGATCAACCTCTTCTCCATGTTTGGCACGGGCATCGCCATGAGCACCTGGGTGTGGACTAAGGCCACAATTCTCATTTGGAAACGCACATGGTTCAAGTAAGGAGCTATGTCCAAACGCCTACTGACAAATTACTACTACTTGTGAAGTTCAAACCTTGTAAATGATTTGTTTGTGTGTTTGTTTGTTCCAGGATCACTGGACGGAGTGATGATGAGCCAAAGCGGCTGAAGAAAAGCAAAATGATAGCCAAGGCCTTTTCCAAACGGAAAGAGCTTAATAAAGAACCGGAAAAGGAGCTGTCTTTTAGCATGCACACTGTATCGCATGAGGGGCCAGTAGGTAAGCACAGTGCCATCTGGTGGTAGCATCATAAACAATCAGGCTGATTTCCAGCCACTATCTGAGAATGTCATACTGGTGGTGGTACTAGAGTGATTTAAATGGTGGGCTAATAAGTTATCACCAGATGTGGAAATTAAATAGAGGATTAGCTTAGAAGGTTCAGAGTTGTTCATTCATGGCAAAGGAACCTGCTTGCCACCCCTAATGCATCAGGTTGACATTTGCCTATAGATGAAGTAGGAATTGCTTGATTCTAGTGGAAGTATGCATTAGAAATGTGGATAGGAATGAAATATTGTGATCATCTTTAGACCGCTGATCATTTTGTATCAACTGTATCGTTGCAGCTGGTATTAATTTTGACCTGAATGAAGCATCTATGGAAATGTCATCTGCCTGGGCACATCAAGTGAACAAGATGGTGACCCGGAGAGGTGCTATCCTACCACAGGACGTCACAGTCACGCCCACTGGTACACCTGGTGAGTGTTTTCTGTGATTCACTGCCCTTTTTAATCAGCACATAAAGGAGCTCTGTGTAGAATTCTGTAGATTGAAGTAGTTTTGAATGCATTATTACATTTGCCTTGGCTCTCTTCCATTGACCCGCATTGTATTTAATGCAAAATGGTTTTAGAAGAGAGACTGGCTGGTTTGCATGCTAACTTCTGGGTGTTTTTGACATCACATCAAAATGGCTGTTCCTTCACATTCTGTTGCTACTTCCTTCATGTCACTCATGAAAAATGTCCATGTCCCCCGACGCAGTTCCCCCTCCAGAGGAAAGGAACAAGCTGTGGATGGTGGAGGCTCAGATCTCACCTGAGATGATGAAGAGGAAGAAGAAAAAGAAGAAGAGAAAGAAGGAGGTGCGACCTGCCAGGCAAGAGGAGGACGTGGCTCCCCCGACGGAGTACAGGCGTCGGGAGTTCGGCCCCAGCGCTGTGCCTCGTCTGCCGAAGCTACCCGGGCACCGGTTCCTCGTAGCCAGCTTGTGGGAGCAACAGAGGCAGCAGCGGGAGGAGGAGAACGTGCTCCCAGGCTCCTTCCCTGAGCCTAGGCCCTCCTGTCCCCTACCGTACCAGGACCGGTACAGCGGTGGTCTCGGATACGCGCCCCCTAGCCAGCGCTACAGCCAAGGCGGCTTCAAGGTGATCTCCAACCCGCTTCCCCTCCAGGACAGACAGCGTGAGGAGCTGAGCCTCTTCCGTTCACCTCCATCGTGGCCTCAGAACGGAGTGTTCCGCCACGCGGGGGAGGTGGAGCCCATAGCGGTGGGCTCGGGGAGGACAACCCAGGAGCCAAGGGCCCAGGGGAGAAGGACCGCGGTGGCTCCCATTCATTCCAGAACCAACCTTATGGACGCAGAGCTCCTGGATGCTGATTCAGATTTCTGAGACATCTCAGCTAACCCCCCTCCACCCCACAGACTGTTTGCAAAAGTGCTGGATGCTTTTATGCTTACAGAACCCTCTTTTCAATAGTAATTGGAAGAGGATAAGCACGAACCTCAAACAGTGGCAGCCTCACATTGAAACTAAAAAGGGAAGGTGAGACAGATGGAGCTCTTTGCCAGTGAGCTAACAGGAGTCCAAGAACAGTGTCCTCAGTCAGGAGTCTTGGAGGCATCAGAACTACCCCCCCAGGGTGATATTTTAGTTTGAGTGACTAAAAACACAAAACTGTGCTGTTTTGAACTCATAAAGCTGTAATGTTTTGGTACAGAGGACCTTGGAGCTATTTGTGAGAAAATCAATTCTATCAAAGGGACCTATCTGTAATACAGTTGGTGGTACAATTGCTGGAGTGAGCACCAGCAATATTTTGGTACTGCAATACTGTCAGTGACGGATGATATCTATTGACACCAGACATTTGGAACTGACTAATTATTACTTTATGTTGCCTGGTGCACACACACAAACTCTTTGCCTTGTTATATGTGAGGTGGTAGAATCTACCAGTTTTGTTATCTGTTACAACATCAAAAAAGACATTTTAAAGATACTGAAATGGCAATGGCATTATGTTTTAACAATGATTTTACGCCATTGGATGGAAAGTTATTTGTACAGTTTGTAAAGGGCATATTTTTGTATTGCAGTGTAGGTTTTACATATTTTTTTTGTACTATCAACTTGCATACTTGGACATGAATCATGATCATGATCAGCTTGCATGTTCTGTCTGTTGCTGAAACATTTGCTGCGTTTTTTTTTTTTAAAGAGTGTAGTTTCATATTGATGTAGTCTTTTTTTCCTGTTGGCTGCAATTGTTATGATTATTACATGTCTGCATTCTCATCTGTTTTAATTATATAGTTATGTTTTGAATAACTTCACAACATCCAATCAAAGGCATCAAAATAAAAATATTCAGGATAATGTGGTAAGACAGTTCTGTAAAATTTGCAAGGGCTGCAAAATACTAACAAAAAGCTCACATTCACAATCAGTATATCAGAACACTGCATAATACTGAATTATATTTTAGATGTAAAATATTTTTTAAGAACGGATTTTTTTATTTACCCTTTAAACGAAAAGTACCATTTCTTGCCAGAAAAAAGCAATACGTATTGTGAATATAGGCATATTACACTGTACAATCTCTGTTAAGACTATTGGTCTGATGAACCACCCAAGCATCCAGTGTTATGCTAAGGACAGTGTTAGGTGCAGACTCTCAGACACCTCTTCAGTCCAGTCCGAGGTGGTCTGCTGGAGTTATAGATCCCACACCACCATAAAGTTATGAGTTTATAACAGTAAATTCAATGTGATTTCATGAACCGTGCTAACTGCACTTGATGCCGTGCCGTGATGATTGCACTTGATTAATGGGTTTCTAAAATGAGATTTGATGGCAACCACGCAGCTGTTTTTTTTGTAAACTATGTGTCAATAAAGTTAGAGTCAACACGCTTTTTGTCAGTGTGCAGGCCCACTTTATTGCATAATGAAAATCTATTACTGTGGTTTGATGACCACAGGCTGTCAACAGTTTTACGCAACTGTGCGCTAAACATTGCAGTGCAAGTTGGTAAAGACGGCAGATGTGCCGTGAGTTTAGCGAAATTACCTGAATGAAGTCCATTAGGGAAAAACTTCTGGGTATTTTTAAATGCTTATGTCAGAATTACTTCAAGTCCCAGAATGCAAGACGAGGAGAAGAGAAGTAGACCTACCCAGGTCAGAGGGGTGATGCTCAATCAGTCAGTCTTTAGATGGGGCAGTGGAGTGTGAGGATGGGTCGTTAGACTACTCAGCACAGCCTGCTACCTACCACAGTCTAGAAATTGACAAATCAGACAGGATGTCTCACTGCAAAGGCAGCGCGTCTACAGATGGGCAGAGACGAAGGCGTACCATAACGGAGAGTTCAGGTGGGTCAAGCCATCTGCATAAAACTTTTCTGTAATTTGTATGAATTAATATCTTAATTTCTCAATCTGACACCCACGACCAATTTGCTATTGTGAGTAGGTGTGTTGGTGGTAGGCTACTCATGTCGATGCCCCTTTAAGCTATCCATGGTTAACGATGCTCAACCATTACATGGTTTTGTTTGTGTGCATCTCTTTCTTTTTTCTGGGTCCAAGAGAAAAACGTATAAGGATAAATGCTGCTCTTGTGATGAACGAGACAGACAGTCATTTGTTTTAAGTCAATTAGAAGACACCTGTAACTACTAATTATTGTTGCTAATACCACCTGCTATTGAATGGTCGCATTAAGGAAGAATGGAGTGCTCCTACCGAGGTGATGTAAGTAGGGCTAGTTGGTTAAAATGTTTTATAACATGGTTAGGCTACATTGATTTCCTTTGACCGGGAGAAAAGCTGTTGACGTTCAGAGTTCAGCCTGTGCGGTATTTCAGTGGAACCAAAGTCAGACATGGAAAAATAAAAAATCTTAAGTGTTGAATTCCTACTGAGCTTTTTGAATTGTTATAAGTATACTGACGAACTGTTGGCCTATGTAAAACCTTGTGCCATATGTGTTACCGTGACACAGTGACCTTATCTTGTAATGCATGTGATCTGTCAGGAGTGATTTGTTAGTTACACATAATCAGAACTGGAACTCTGGGCCTACCAGCAGCAAGGGGTTGTCCCAAAGATCATGGGAAAATCCAAAATGTAGCGATGCCTGTTTGCGCCCCTCAACTTTGTGATGACCCCTCCTCCCCCACTCCTCCCCCACTCTTCACCCCCCTCTCCCTCACCCACCTCACCCCACGCCAGATCACCAATGGGACCCTGAGTGGAAAGCTCCCCGCCGTAGCTCCTTGTGTGACCGACTGTGCGTGCCAGCCCTTCAGTCAGATATGACTGAGACTCCCTCTCCATGTGCCTCGCATCAGCTTGGGCAATACACGCCAAAGTGCCTGTCCGTACACCGAGGTAAGGGTCATCTGGATCTGAACTATTAACTACAATCCATGTTAGTGATCAGTCCTGGTGCCAGGTCCTCCACTCCAAGTCCATGATCTAAGCCAGTATTTGTGTATACAAATTGATCTTCTGGCCGCCCTCTCATGCCAGAGAACTTTGTCCTAAACGACTGTTTATAATTATAATGCCCATTCACAGTCTGCTTAAACCCCACATACAGTATCTGTGGTGTTTGGTTTTCCTTAGAAATATTTACACTTTTTCTTTTTCATTTGATCATTCTTTTAACCTACACGCGCTTCTGCTCTTCCCCCTCTTCCCTCCTCCCACTCCACTTCCCTCTCTTTTCTTCTCCTTCTCCTCTTCTACCACTTCTTAGGGGCAGCCGTGGCCTACTGGTTAGCACTTCGGACTTGTAACCGGAGGGTTGCCGGTTCGAACCCCGACCAGTAGGCACGGCTGAAGTGCCCTTGAGCAAGGCACCTAACCCCTCACTGCTCCCCGAGCGCCGCTGTTGATGCAGGCAGCTCACTGCGCCGGGATTAGTGTGTGCTTCACCTCACTGTGTGCTGAGTGTGTTTCACTAATTCACGGATTGAGATAAATGCAGAGACCAAATTTCCCTCACCGGATCAAAAGAGTATATATACTTATACTCCTCCTCCATACGTTGCCTAGTACTTAATATGTAGGCACTCCTCTAGTACTAGTATTGACAGATACAGTGGTAAACCCTTAGCTATATTCTCCTCTGCACTGTAGTTAAACATTATTCGAACTCTGTAGCTGTAGCCCTGTAGTTTAAAAGTTTAAATGTTAAAATGCTTAAATGTTATTATATTGATGTTAAAATAAAATATTAATAGCCTAAATGTTATTCCATTGCTGTAAGTCGCTTTGGACAAATGCGTCCACCAAATGAATAATGTAAATGTAAATGTCTTCTAAGTCTGCATTATGGATTCCAAATAACTGCTCTACCCAGGATGCACGTCGCGGTGCATCGATGACTGCTTTCAGGAGGGCAGTGGCAGGACCACCATTCGAGCCGAGAACGAAGTGGAGGCGCATAAGGAGGTTAACAACTACAGAGTAAGCGGTCATCAGGAGACAGAGTCTCTCTCCGTTCTTTCAAGCACACTCTCAAGTCTCACACTCACACTCTCTCACTCAGCACTCAACTGAATGTATACATACATGCCACTATATAGTGGACTGTGTATTGCCTTTTGAGTTGTGTACCTTTGTTTCCAGTTTGGCTTTCGGAAGTGGAAGAGTCATGTGACTGAGCGACCCATTGAGCACCGGTCAGAGGATGTCAAGGAACTCTATTCTGACCTGAACTTCATCAAGCCAGTCAGAGGTTGATGTCTAAAGCTGCCCCATGTCCAATGTTGCACTACAGTGCTGCTTGCAAATGTTCACTTTGAATATCCATTTAATCACTTAAATCAGATAGACCTTTATAATATAAGGATGTTCTCTTTTTCACAGGTTCTCCCATCAGTGTGGGAAATATAATATACTTGTTTTTGTTTGGCTGGTGGATCTGTTTAGTATACTTACTTGTTTGTATTCTAATGTTCATCAGCATCATTGGAATCCCCTATGGTATGTACTCAACCTCTTGAATTTAGAAAATTTGCTCTAAAATCTTTTTAAGAAAAGGTTTGATCTTAGAATGCTTACTAGATTTCAGAATTTGCTGCCAACTTGTGTATCTCTTAACAATGTGATTTTAGGGAAGCTGTGTTTCAAATTGGCGTGCTATTTTCTGTGGCCATTTGGAAAAGCGATTCAAAAGGTAATGTGATATCATGATGCTATGGCATGTTTTGCAAAACATCTCCAAAGTGTATGACCTAAATGTATTTTTGTTGTGTTAAAGCACTGTAATTCAAAATGCAGACGAAGACAGAAGAATGATACTTTATGTCTCCAGAAAAAGCCTTCGGTATATCTGCATTTTTGGGTCTGGGTTGCAGTTTTGTCACAGCAACCTCAATTGTGCAATCAGTCTGTTGCACAATTTGTTCTCATGACAGAACTTTAGTACAAAACTCAGAAACTAGTGTATCATGTAAATTGTAGAGCTTTTGGTAGTCTGAGGCCGATTAGATTGATGCAGACAGGTTCCTTTGCTCTAAGACAATTTTTTTCTTTCTTTATGCAGAAAGAACAGACTGACTCTCTCTTCCCCTCCCCCTCCCCTTAGACGAGTAGTGTGGTTAAGGAGTGTTTGAAGTTCCCTGACTATGAAGCCATCCCAGAGGAGGACTCAACCGAGGCAACCCCTCTGATGAAATCCTCTTCCTCTGTGGCTGTTGAGCCCACCCCTGTCCCCGTCCCTCCACCACAGAGGCCCACATACTGGGTGAGTCTCTGTTCCATAGTGGCTGAATGAGCTTAACCTCTACACACTACCCCATCTGTCAAAGTTGGCCATCACTGGCTGGATTATAATGTTCCAACAGCAAAGGGCAATCAGTAGCTTGCTTCAGTGGATCTGATTGCCATTGGTTCACATTGTGTGCGAGAGCTCTGTTGACAAAAAATATAAACAAAAATATGTTCAAACGTTCCTGCCACACATTGAAATGCTCATTGGATAGGCGAAATGCTCATTGGATAGGTGAAATGCTCATTGGACAGGTGAAGGTCTCATTGGATAGGTGAAATGACTGGGTGGGGCCCAACTGTGTGGCGTGTGTTTCCCCTTGTGTGGCAGTGCCGGGTCAGCACCTATGTGTGGCTGCTGCTGGGCTTTCCTCTCCTGGCCCTGGTCCACTGCCTGGCCTGCTTCCTCGCCTGGCTCCTGGTCTTTTCCATCCCTGTAGCCAAGATGAACGGCAGGACCCTAAAAGCCATCCTGCTCATGCCTCCGGAAAAAGTCCATGTCCAAAAACTAGAGAAGGTTTCATTTCATCACCCCTCTACTTTGGCACGACACATCCATCTTCTTAAATAGCCACTGAGGTTTCTTCCCCAGAGGGAGCTGATCATTGTCTGTCTCTTTTTTCACAGAAAAGCAATGAGACTACAGTGCTACTGTGCTGCTATCATGCTTTCAGCTGGAAGTACTATAAGTACAAAGTGGATGGCATCAATGTTTTCGCTGTCAGTATCCTTTGAAAAAAGGTCTGTTGTGATGTCAATCTACTCCACTCTTGCCGTGTGTCTGTGTGTGTATATTTCAATAATATTTGCTGATTACTTCAGCCCATTGTTGAAATCTGAATGTCCTGTTTCACACACCGCTCCCTGCTCCTCTGACTGTCCTCCTGCTCCATTGACTGTCGTCCTGCAACCTCTGTCTCTCTCTCTATCCCCCTCTCTCTATCTACTCCCACAGGCAGGCTACACCAGGCACGTAACTGAAGCCTTTTGTTCACGAAGCATAAAAATAGTTTTAGACGACTGGTCTAATCTTTTTCAAGTGTACGCACCGCCATCACGTCTGGTGTAGCCAGTTCCATTGATTCTAGTGGAAGCTAATTGTTGCAGCATACACTCTGCAAATGGAACATTTCAGTCGTGCCTGGTGTAGCCTGTAGTGATATTGTTACCTTCTTGCCCTGATGCATACTTGTCCTAATCAAGGCCTTAATGACTGACTCAATTGTGTATGCATGTTTTTATGACTGAATTGCCAGGTGAAACAGTGCAGTAGCCTACAGGTTACCCATGATATGCATGCCATCACACATGCTTATGCACACACTGAATGATTGCTTGTATTTATGGCTCTCCATTAGTTCCATGTTAGTTTGTGTTTGTTGCCAACCTTAATGCCATTCAGACCTGCTCCCTCTGGTGATAGTCACCATTGTGATTGGCTACGCGGACAGAGAAAGCTACTATGTCAGCTCCGAGGCTAAGTTTGTCACAGCTGTCAGCTCCATCATCCCTTTATCCTACTACATTGGCATGGGCATTGCCAGGTGAGCATGTGCTTCTACACCATGCATCTGAGTGTCTCTTGTATTCGTCATTGTCAACTTGATAAGAGATATCTGACTGTTCTTTCGAGTGAGTCACTGAATATTTGGTAGATGCAGCATGGTGAGGGAGAAAACAAGATGTATATTCTGCTGACAAATATTCTCTTTCATACTCGTATTGTTTTTGGGGACAAAATATCTATTCAATGACTAAACTGGAATGGAATTCATCTTTAGTGGAATAGTTTAGTAGATTCAAATGTACGTTTCTCTTTGTCTTGCAGCATCTCGGCTCAGAGTAACTTTGCCTTGGGTGCAGTGGTGAATGCCACATTCGGCTCCATCACGGAGATGACCTTCTACATCACGGCGATGCTGATGGGCCATAGCGCGGGGAACAAGTGTTATGAGGAGATCGTCAAGGCGGCCCTCACTGGCACTCTGCTGGGCTGCATCCTCTTCATCCCTGTGAGTCTATCACACTGAGAACATGATGCCAATCTTTATCAATTATCAACTGAGTAGTATAATTATTTCCCTAATAGAGAGACCATATGCTTTTCAGCACCACTATAGTGATGGTACCTAAAAGTAGGAAATGAGTAACTTTGCAAAAGTAAAAATTCTGAAAATGAGATTTGCAGAAAATAAGAGTAGAAATATTAGACAAATATATGTTTTTTGTTTGTTTTTTTTTTTAGTATTTTTTTTTGGCCTTTTTGTGCCTTTAATGATCGTGGCAGTGGAGAGTGACAGGAAGCGAGTGGGAGAGAGAGCAGGGGTGGGATCCGGAAAGGACCACGGGGTGGGAATCGAACCCGGGTTGCCGGCGTACGGTGGAGATGCCCCAGCCAGTCGCACCACAGCTGGGGCCAAATATATGTTGGTTTTTTAGAGAATATAAAGTTTTTACAGTAACTAGAATGCTTGTGTGGTTATACAAATGTGTCATTTATACAAATGTGTTTATACAAATCAAATTGATGTCGGTATTGCAGCTGCAATTCTGAACAAAGAAAAGCAACTTAGCTAACTTAGTTAGCAAGTATGGTTTTTTGAAATGCACCCTAGGATTGGCCACATCCATTCTGGGTTAGTTGGAGTTCCCTATATAGTGTGTGTGAAGGGGATGCTGTGCTGTGTGTGTCTGCAGGGCATCTGCATGATCATCGGGGGCCTGAAGCACAGGGAGCAACGCTTCAACAGCCGCTCTGCTGGCGTCAGCTCCGCTCTGCTTTTCATATCTGTGGGAGGTGAGCACGCGCACACACACACACACTTTAGCCATCTTTTCAATATGTACCGGCGCTAACCACGCGTCAATGTGCCGGCAGGTGTGTTTGCCCCCACCCTCTTCTCCAAGGCCTATGGCAGGCTGGTGTGTGAGGGCTGCTCCATCACCCAAGGGAATCTCACCGGTCCCTTCTCCTGCAAGAACTGCCACTATGATCTGGTACAGAGCACTGGTGTTTCATGTTCACAGTGCAGATATCTGGTACAGAGCACTGGTGTTTCATGTTCACAGTGCAGATATCTGGTACAGAGCACTGGTGTTTCATGTTCACATTGCAGATATCTGGTACAGAGCACTGGTGTTTCATGTTCACAGTGCAGATATCTGCTGCTCTCTGTTGGAATTTCTCAGATGGGGGAACTTGTGTGAATTTGAACCTCAATTCTACTTTTTTTTTTATTCTCCACAGACTGAAAACAATTGGTCTTTGTTTCACTGCCATATTGAGTAAGTTTCCCAAGTTCAGTCAAAAACGTCTTAGTCTGATTTGATGCAAGAATGGCTGTGCCCATAGTCTATGTTAAATGCTGATAAATGGCTCCTGCCTCTGCATGTCTAGGCCTCTGGTTTACACAATTTCGGTGCTGCTGCCGGCTGCATACCTCATCGGCCTCATCTTCACCCTGAAGACCCACTCTCATATTTATGATATCCACATCAATGATGGAAATGGACACGGCCAAGGCCATGGTCAGTCTCCACTGTGGACACCACAGGGCCTTGCCTTTCTTACGTTTGACCTCACATGAGATTTGTTTAAGTGTGTGTCTCTGTGTGTGTGTCCCTTGAGTTCATCATGTGTGTTTTTGTGCGCCTGTCTCCAGTGGTCCAGGCTGGTATTTGTGTCTGTGTAAATGACCTGTACTTGTTGCAGTGGTCCACTGGTCCAGGCTGCGAGCGCTGGTGGTGTTGATCATAGCCACTCTGCTGATGGCCGCCTGTGCCGACCTGACCACAGAGAACATCCAGTCCATCATCTCTCACTCCAGTATCTCACAGGTTAGACCTGATGGATTTATATGGACTTCCTTCTCTCTGTTCCTCCTTGGTTTGCAGTGAGATGAGGGGCATACAAATTGTGTGTAGGTGCAGCTTCCCAATTATAGCAATTGTCTGTTGATGATTGGGGCCCCGGAAACATGAAACTTGGTGGGCATGTAGCGCCACTAGACTGAGAAGGAATAGAGGCTTTTGGTTCAAGGGGGCTACTTTCCCAAGCCCCTGAGAATTTGGCAAGCCAAAACAATTTTGTGTCTATATCTTGTGATGCTAAGGTTCACTACTACATTCTTCAGATGCATGCTAAATTCCATGAAATTCCATCCATAGGGGGTGCTGCATCTAACATTTTTGTGCATGTGCCCATATCTCGTGATGTAAAGGTTAAAAGTTTACAAAATGTGACGTGCTGAATCACCGGGACAATCTTTGCATGCACACTGAATTTCACCCAATTCTGTCCATTGGAGGCTCTGCAACTGATTCATTTCAATAGCTGCTTTGACCACTACGATCACTTTATCAGTGACTGGTGCTATACAAGAAATTTTAAGCTCCATGACAGAATTTTCACTCAGACCCCTCCACTCACCCATTCCCAATGTTCACTTATGTTAAGACATTAGTCATTATTATCACCTTTCATGCCCTTATGGTTTCCAGGGTGAAGTCCAATTTAGTCAAATTTCTCAAAACTGTCATTGAATTCTGCTATCTATGTCAGAAATGTTAATTTGATTTGAGTGTAAACAGCCAAGTCAGAATTCTTGTAAGCCTAGTCTGGGGCTTGGTGAATGTAGACTCTAAGTTTCTGATTTCAATTGCAAGGGTTTTTAAGTGATTGTAGCAGCAATTGGAGGATCTTTACACCTGAAATACCCATTTTCCATATCAATTCTGAATTGTGAGTGACATAGTGTAACTCATTTAGGTATGTTTGTGCATTAACAAGGATTGTGCAAAATGGCTAGCCTTTCATCTGTCTCATAGGATGTGGCTCATCCTCCTGTGCTAGTATGTATATAAAACTGCATTGTTTTGATTGTTCATTGCCGGTTAGACGACCCGTTATATAAGTGTTGTTTCCAGTATAGAACCTTTCAAATAGAGGGGCAGAATAATTATTTTCTGCTTAGAATGGCTGGAATGTGCCAGGTCCTACAAGTAAGCACACAGGGTATTTGGAGTCACTTGCTGCTGTTTGCGTCGGGGTGGGGGGCCAGCCAAGAAGACAATCCATCCATCCACAATCTATCCATATGCTCTTTGCGTAGCAGGTGGCAGCACCATGTGGCTGTCAAACCATACAGCCTTGCGGTATATCTAGTATCTAGTATATCTAGTAAATATTCATCTAGTGTTCAGCAGAATGAAGGACGATCTTTGTACACATCAACTCTGAGAGTATCTTATTGGGTGAGGTATGAGAGATTCAGTTGGTCTCTTTTCCTCCACCACAGTATTTCATTGGAGTGACTGTGCTGGCGATGGTTCCAGAACTCCCAGAGATCGTCAATGGAATCCAATTTGCTCTTCAAAACAACATCAGTCTCAGGTAAAGGGAGCATGCCTTTTTGAGCTACAATGAGGCATTTTAAATATCAGCTCTGCTCATCTAAACAGTTTATTTTGCCTTTGCAATCTAGTCTGGAGGTAGGAAGCTGTATTGCAGTGCAAGTCTGTATGATCCAGATCCCCTTGCTAATCTTATTCAACGCTTTTTATGTAAGTGCTTTATTTGATGCCCTCCAACTCATCTAAATCAGTTTTACTTTTTGTAGATGTGTTAATGAATTTCTGTAGTGAATTGAATTCAATACAAATGTTTGGTACAGGTTTACCTCCTAAACATTTTTATTGTCTCAACTTGGCTCCAGGACGTTGGCTTTGTTCTCATATTCAGCGACTTGCACATGTGGGCCAGCATTTTTAGTGTTATTTTGGTGAACTACATCTTCATGGACGGAAAGTGTGATTACTTTCAGGGTGAGTAGTGTATGTGTGTGTGTGTGTGTGTGTGTGTGTGTGTGTGTGTGGTGTAGGGCAGACTGCACTATTCTCCCAGCCTAGGAACATAAAATTGAAATCAGAAGTCTTCTGATCAGGAGCCCCACAATTCCTCCAGTAGGCAGTGTAGTTGTTCAGATTTAGATGAGAAAGTGTATTTTAATGAGCTGTGTGTGTGTGTGTGTGTGTGATCCATGACTGAATCCAGACATCGTCTGCTTTGTGTTTGTATGTGGACAGGCACAGCCCTGGTAGTGGTCTACCTCATCTTACTGGCGGTATACTTCTATGCCCCTTCTCCAATGGGCTGCTGAATGCAGTCATACTCATTGATGTGATGGGTCCGATCACATCGCACAGACTCTCATATTTGTTTTGTGTTTAAATCTTTAAAAAAAAATGCGCTGTGACCTGTTTTCCAAAATATATTAAAATGCCTTTATTGGCAAATACCATATAGAATTCATATAACGAACTCAAGTCAGCCTGGCATTATTTTCATGGTTTTCTTCCTTATATACATGATGTATACATATTTAGATTACTAACACAGTATTTATGGAAATGAAATAGACAGACAGACATACTAATAGATGTATAAGCATGAGGCGCTTGCAGTGACTGGGCAGGGACTAACCCTGTGATTCAGTATGCACTGGTAAGGTGCTCTATGGTGGTAGTGCAATAAGTCCAACAGTGCAGGGATAAAGTCTAGACACCAGCATTAAATATGGACAATATAAGAGAAAAATGTAGACATAGTAATATAAGAACTATGATATAACAGTGCAAGGAAAGGTTTGAAGTAATAGGGTAACAGCCATTGGTCAAGTATTAAGTTAGGCCACAGTCCAGACTGGGGGATGGTGGGAGGGGAGTGATGTGCATAATGGCTAATATAACCAGTAGACAGTGTAAGCAGTATAACAGTGGGCCAGTGGACAGTCAGTACACAAACATTGTTATAGGAGGTACTAGGTAGTGGAAGTGGAGGAGAGGGTGGAAAGGCAGACAGACTATGCAGAGAAGTATCTCTCTCCTCTTCCCTTTAGTGAAGCATTGAAGAGTTGTATGGCCCTGGGGACAAATTACTTCCTCAGTCTGTCAGTTGTGTATGGCAGTGAGCGTAGTATCCAGCTGGTCAAGCTCTTCTGATTTGTGATATTGCTGTGGAGTGGATGACAGTCATCGTCCAAAATGTTGATCAGTTTGTTCAGGGTCCTTTTGTCTGATATTGAAGTGATGCACTCCAGTTCAGCTCCCACTACAGAGCCAGCTTTCCTTACCAGCCTGTCCAGTCGCCCAGCATCCCTTTTCTTAGTGCTTCCTCCCCAGCATACCACAGCCGTGGCAACAACAGACTGGTAAAACATCCAGAAGAGCTCGCTGCAGACATTGAAGGACCGCAGGCTCCTCAGGAAGTACAGCCTGCTCAGCCCTTTCTTGTAGAGTGCTTCAGTGTTGGCTGACCAGTCCAAGTGTATCCCCTATTCACGTATTCCAAGTACGTGGTTTAGTGACAAACCTGGGTAAATTTACTCAGAGTAAGGGGTAAACCTCCTACAACAAGAGCCCTATGGCATTTTTTTGTTAAGAGAATGAAGCCATACAGCTCTTCTATTAGGAGGTTTACCCCTTACTCTGAGCTAACTTACCCAGGTTTGTCACTAAACCACGTACTTGGAATACCCCCCAGATACTTTTAAGTGTTTACTAATAAGTAATACTTGTGAGTGTTTATTAATATGAATGACAGGTCCCATAGAAAGCTAAATCATCCCTTGAATCCTACATTCCCTAATCACTGGGACAATGAAAATATATTATAACAGCAAAATAAATATAATTATCAGTAGATGTCCTCCTGATTTTCAGGCAATTGAGTCAAGCGTAGTTTTTCTTAACAGCATTTCTTATAGACTATATAAGAATTGGGGTTCTCCATTTTGACTTGTAATAAATCATATTTTAGCTTAACACCATGAGAACATCTGTAATAACCTAAAACTACTGTATTAATTCATGAAGGAACCATATCAACCAGCTAGATGTATTGAAGGACTTTATTGATTCTTCCAACAATGAAAACACAAAACAGGTACACATTTACAGAGAATCGGTGACAGCCTTCAACCCATTTTCACTGCACAACAGGGATCCAAGTCTGAAGAGAGGGGTGTCTATCTTCCACTCTGCCAAAGAGAAAAAAAGTCCCAACATCATGCACACAATGCTCTCATCATGCAGCCAGAGAAAAACTAGACTCTAGGAGACTACACACTGGGCAACTGGGTGGACAGAAAGGAGTGAAAAGGTTGGGTGGGCAGATTTAGGCATGTATGCACCCCGGCAAATGCCAAATCACTGACAGCCAGGTCTGGTTTCAATTGAAGATTTTTTTTTTTTTTTAAGTATATATATTTTTTTGGGGGGGCTTTTATGCCTTTAATGTGACAGGATAGTGGAGAGTGACAGGAAGGGAGTGGGAGAGAGAGTCGGGGTGGGATCCGGAAAGGACCACGGGGCGGGAATCGAACCCGGGTCGCCGGCTTACGGTGCAGGTGCCCCAGCCAGTTGCGCCACAACTGGGGCTGAAGAAGATTTCTGTTCATGTTGTCCCTCGACAATCAACAACAGCCTTCTTAAGAATGTTGAGATGAGTTCCAGGGACAAGGGCCAGTCCCAATTTTTGTCCAGGGCTGATAGGAATCAGAGGCCTCGCATCAGGGTGGAGTGCAAAAGAATTCCTAGATGCCAGACGCCATGTCCCCAGCCTTTCCACTTCACATTTCACATTTCACACTGAGCTGGTGTTCCAACCGACAGCTGTCAGTTCCACAGTATCAGAAAATAAAACGTAAAAACGCTACAAGGCCAATCATATTGAACTCAAGGTGCTGTGATATTTGGCATTGTGTACAGTACTGCTTCACTACAGCGGTAGGTCTTTCTCCATAGTGACTTCAGCATTTATTTATATCTTTTTTTCAAAGGGCAGCAGGTGAACTACTTCACTGGAACAGCAGCACAATGACATTACTTCCAGCTACAATATTGTTGCTTTATCATCACCAATGGACACACAGCATTCCATCTGCCAAACCTGATAGGTTTTTAAAAAGTGCAAATGTTCCATACAGAAAAGAACTCACTGAAGACAAAAAGTAGATAGAAATCCATGACTTTAACAGGATGCTCTGTTAGAGTGGCATAAGCCACACCTCTCTCAGTCTTGTCTAGTGAAGTAAGTTATTTTATTCCCCCTGATAACACACTATGCTGAATCTGAATCTGTGAATCTGAATGACGGACACAAGCAATAAAGTGCTACTGATCAGGCTCAGTGTCGACACCTTCCAGACATATAAATTAAACCTCTTATTTAGCAAAACATTAAAACTTTACTTGGGGGAGGAAAAGGCACGGCATCAGTTTAAAGTATGTCAGTCGTGTTGTTTCAGGGGGGTCTAAATGATTATTAAAAATGGCACAAGGGGGTTGGGATGGGTTCAATTTGCAATATGGCAGGGAGCACGTTTATTTGAATTCAATAATTTAAGAGAAAAAAAAAATCTCAGAAGCACCATATTCACAGTGATGTAACGTTTGGTTTACATGACAACTGTACAGGGCTGTTTGTAAGGGGGGGGAACTGAACAGAAAAATGGGATAATGAACAGTGTTTGATACTGTTAAAAGCAACACAGCCATTTATATGTGTGTGTGTATGTAGGGTTGAATTCTGAACGAAAGAAAAAAAAAACTGATGCAAAATATAGTCAGGGTTGGTGTCTGTAACAGCAGACTATAAAAGAGAGCAACTGGTAGGCTAGGTCTTCCATCACTGAGCTCCATCCACTTAAACATGCACCAGAATCATCAAGCAGAATTAAGGCCTTCCATTTGGGTGTTAGAAAAAACAGCTCTTCTGTGGTTATGTTATTCCCCCGCACACAACGTGAACCAGCTGGTTGAACGGAAATCATGAAACCCTTTCAAACATTCTTTCAAACAGCATTAGTCTTAAAAGAAAACAATAATAATCTCACTCTAGCCCAACTTGGCCAGATGAGCAACGACACCCAAACAAAACGTGAGAGTTCCGATGGTGCATGCAGCTTCAGCTGGCATGAGCATCCTTATATCCACAAAAACAAAAGTTGAAAAGAGAGAAAGAAAAAAAAAAGTTAAAAATGAGTAATAAAAGTGTGAACTAAAGTATTGCCGTCCAGGCCTGTATCAGGAGTAGGGCACGCTGGTCAGAAGCAAAGGGGTAAAAAAAAAATCCATGGGCAAGAAGAAAATTCTGAGCACTTGAAAAATTCCTCTTCAGCTAGTTTGAGTTAAAAAAAAAAAAAGAAAAAAAAAAAGGATTCTGCAAATGGCAGAAAAAGGGAAGAATGGGCGATGAAAAAAAAGGCATCCCATAGTTCATTTGGATTTAAGGCGGCTACGTTTGCAGTGCGCCTCCTCACCAGAGGGTTTTAAGGCGGCTACGTTTGCAGTGCGCCTCCTCACCAGAGGGTTTTAAGGCGGCTACATTTGCAGTGCGCCTCCTCACCAGAGGGTTCAGGGCTGGGGCAGAATCGGGGAGAGAGTGAAGTCTCTTAAAAAAAAAAAAAAAAAAAAACAACCTAAATCCTGTGCTCACTGTCCAGTTCATCGTCCTCCCTCTGTACCAATTCTCTCTCGTCGGTCTCGTCCCCTGGCCGCTCCGACGGCCCTCGAGTCTGGCTGCGCTGTGCGTCATTTCAGCCGCTCGATCAGTTCTTGCGTGAGGCCCAGGTTGAGCAGCTGCATGGTGGACAGGTGTGGCAGGTGGGGGAAGGCCTTGAGCAGCCGCTCCCAGCACAGCTCCAGCAGGCTGGGCACCACCAGCCAGATCTTGAAGAGCGAGCCGGTTCGCCTGTTCTCGTAGATGTTGACCACACCACCGTGGATGTACATACAACCCGCCTGAAGGGAGAAAGGGGGGGGGGGGGTGAGCCTATTGGATAGCAGGGTCTATTACAACCAATCAACCAACAAATCAATCTCAAATCACCAGTCTTGATGAATCCATTCTGTTAATGCAGCTACACCAAGACTAAGAACCACTATAAGACTAACTTTATTTGCTCTGGACAATCGTGCGGGTCTACGGGCAGGGTTGTGCACAATTCGAATTTCAATTCTGCTTCCTGTTTGCTACCTCAATTGAAATGCAAGTGAAATTCAAGAATTGAATTGGCATTTAAGAGCCAGTTTCAATTCAATTCTGGAATTTTGCACAAGCCTGTCTACGGGGTCCAGTAAGCTAGAATGATATGCAAAGAATGGTACCTCCTTTCAACCATGTTTCCCTGTGGCTTGTATACGTAACCTTTGCAAATTTTAAGCCTAGTGTTCCTATGCATGCAGTTCTGGTCACTTAACCTGTTGAGGAGTACGGTCACAAATATGTGATTAGAATGTTCGCAATCCGAGAGTTCCATATTATGATGCAACAATTACCCTCAGAGATTTTCCCCTTTCTCCTGTATAAGGAACACTGAAACTATAGATTGTTTGCGTAGAATTCTAGAAGGAACCAGGAAAATAATTCACTCCTCAACAGGTTAAAAGCTGTGAGGTGAAACGCAGGGAGCTGACCGGCGTGACTGCAGCACAGTGGAAGTACACTGGCTCTGGCATCATGGCGGGGAGCTTGGTCCACTGGAATGTCTGCAGGCTGATCTTCCACAGGTCGTCCTGGATTGTCTCGCCATTGTAACCCCCACATATGAACACATCTGTGTGTGTGAAGACAATTTAAAAGAGAGATGATGTTGGGAATTAATACTGTTCACCAAAACCACATGATGGGGTATGAAGTTTCCTGCATTTGTGATTAATATTAATATTTAAAAGCTTTAAAAGACTCCAGACTTACCACTCTTAATCTGTACACAGCTGTGACACCGCCTTGGAGCAGGGTACCCTGTTATATAACACATCATGAGCAGGTGTATTTTTCAGTGGGTGATTAATACAGTTTACTAGGAAAGTTGTTTTTCCAAGTCCAGTAACACTCTGACGTACCTATTCTTTCGTGAGGTTTCGTAACTATTTCTTCCCAGGAGTTGGTCTCCAAGTTATATGCATGTATCTAGGAGAGATTGCGATGAAAGAAAAGATAATAAGTACACAAGAAGAGAAATAGATACAATTTACTGATACAATTTGTAACGCCCTAGAAATATAGTTTAGCTTAGCATTTGTATACACCCAGGTTTACTTGAATGCAAATTCACAGGTGCAGAGAGAGAACAGAACTTGCTCACCACAACAGGTGATGTTTTGTTTCATATTAGTGTAGCAAGACTGATGCAATTGGGCATGCTTGGGACACATATTTTGGCATTGGTTGAGGAGTCATTATTTTAAAGCAACACCAAAGAACTTTTCCTCTGTTGCACGCACGCTATTTGTTTATCCAGCAACGGCTTTACAAATAACAATGTGATAGACAAGGTAAAATATGTTGCATGATTTTATGAAAGTACGATGTATTGCGACATCATGCAAGTCAAATTTGTAGTTTCTTATGTCTCATTCCATCGAACTACAGATCCGCTACCCGATCTGGCAAACTTACATAGTGTGGTTATAGCCGATAGAGGGCCACGAAGCGAATGCAGAAGTGCCGTTCACCCTGTTACGAGTTGATGAACCACTGAAACAATTTTGTAAACATTATTTTAAGGTACAAAAAAACTCTTTGGTGTTGCTTTAAGATAAATAAATGACCAATCATAGTTGGGCAGAATTTGTGGTTTAAAGTCGGAATGTCTCAATAGCCACGTTTACATAAAGTTTTTTTGTCATTCCGATTGAAAAATGTGTGCTGTCTGTTTATACAGGGTACGTTCTATTAAGATCAGGTGCTCTTAAGTGCTTTAGAATCTTTGATCGGAATGGCCGTTGTTGCCTACTTTTCCTTGAGAAGATACGAATGACCGTTTACATGGCTGTTCATTTGGAATAGGAGCGGACTACACCACCTCTTTCATTTTTATTCCGATTGAGCCATTATTCCGCTTCTAATCGGAAAAGAAGTGCCCATGTAAACGTGCCTAGTGTTGTAGGTTGTACTAAAGTAAAGAGTACGAAACATAACTGGGTTAGCCCTACTTTGTCTAAAGGGTAAGAAGTCCAGGAGGTTCCACCTCCCAGGATGTATATCCTTTGTCCGTCATGTGCTATTTCATGCCTGTATCTGAGAGATGAAGAGAACAAATGTCACAGAGAGACAGAATAATGCACGGTAGGTAAGTGTGCTTTGAAGAAAATAAGCCAAATTCATCCCATTATCACTGCGTGGGGAAGAGTGAGTATCTGACCGCGCGCCCAGCATACCTCTCCTCAGGGAGATCGTCAGGGGGGTTGTTGGGCTTGAGGTGGATCCACTCGCGGGTCGTCAGGTCCAGCCGGTGGAGGTCTGTGCTGTAGATGTAGCCCGTTGTTCCCCCAAACACGTACAGGAAGCCGTTTATGATGACCATCGCCTACAAGAGCAGAACACATTCATAGCTCAAGACCCGGGGTTGTCAATCCTAGTCCTGGGGTCCTCCGTCACTAACAGTCTCCCAGCTAGCCCTGCTCAGAGCACACTTGATTTGACAACATTGTAATGAAAATGCTCTTGGTAAACTACAGTGTGTTTAGATAATCCAGACTACCACTGGTGCAGTCAAGAATCTGTCATGCATCCAGAGCAGAGAAACATGGAGTACATCACAGCAGGACTGACAACCTCTAGCATAGACGATACATTCACAAATGGCTACACTGTATCAAATGTGTAAATAAAGCACTCTTTGGATGAGCGTGTTTTTACCTGTCCATAGATTCGGTTTGGTTTCTTCCCCCTACAGTTTAGCAGCGACCATTGTTTGTACTTCACGTTGCAGACGTGAACGTCGTTTCCATTGTTTTCACCAAATGGAATGCCTGTGCCGCCGAACACCAGCAGGTTGTTTCCGTGCAAAACGGCTGGAAATACAAGAGCCAGGCTGGCGGTTAGCCTAATGGCATTCTTACTGCGAAAGCCTGCACCAAAATCTGCTATTTGTCTTGCAGTGCCAAGAAAACAACAGCCAAGGGTGCAGATTTGTGGGATTTGTAGAGAGCCAGGACAAAATCACTCAGTTCACCGTTTTTTTGTCTCAGAAAAGTCAAGGACGAGATCAGAGAGTTGTGTAACGTCTCAATTTAAAAAATACATTTTCTGGTAACACAGATACTGGACACTGAACATGAAACTAAACCCAGAATCCCACTTTTCGCCTTAATTTGCAGCATGGCTTCACCAACATCATTCTTCTCCTGCTCATCTCCTCCCCTCTTTCTCACTCCTCTTCTCCTCCCCTCTCTCCCTCCTCTTCCCTTCTCTTCTCCTCTCTCCCTCCTCCTCTTCTCTTCCCCTCTCCTCATCTCCCTTGCTCACCAGACATGGAGGCCAGCTCAGTGGGCATGTAGCCCTCGGTGTGGATCTGCTGCCAGGTGCCCGTGGCGAAGTGGTACCTCCACAGCTCGCGGAAAAGCGGGTAGTCATCGTTCTCCGAACCGCCCGACTCGTCGTAGTCCGGGTTGTAGCCACCGAAGACGTACAGGTTGCTCTGGTCTGCCACGCAGCGGTGGCCACTTCGGGCGGGAGGGGCACGGTGGCCTGTGGAGATAGCGGCACCTGACCGTGTTAACGCCACAACGCACCTGACAGCTGTACACACACACACACACACACACACACAGTCTCCTGGAGAGCAGCGGTCCACCTGCAAGCCATTATGTGCTGCAAAGCGGACCTGGTTCTTGCTGCAACACTAGAAAGAAAGTTTTGCTTTTTGTTTATTTGGAAACCTCAAACTGGAGTATCCAGAGAACCTGGAAAATAAATGGTGCTTTCATAACAGTCCCAGTCTGAACATAACGATTTTAAAAGGAGTGGACCAAGGCTCACCCATGTTCACCCTGTGCATAATGTCTGTCAGCTGATAAGACACTATTAACCATAAAAACAAATGGATTGTGGCTACTGTACAAATAAACATACACACCACATTTTTGTAGAGGTGAGGAGATGCAGAATTGTTATGAAAACCATTCAATTAAGAGACAACAGAAACGGAAAGTCCATTCCATCTTCATTCAAAAAACAAAACACACACCACCAGGTATCTTGCGGCTTTTGCTTGCGACGCTCCCTTGGAGATAAGCGTGTTATCATTGACGAGATGGAACATGCCCTAAGAGCCAGACTAAATTACACAAGCTCCATCCCTTTGACATGATCAGGCACATTCTATCAGCACTGTAGTCATATGTGACTAGTCCCCAAAACATGTCCAGACACCTCAGATGAAATGCCTTGCTACACCTGGGCATTTAAATCAATGTGCATGTTAAAATAAGTAAAATAAGAAACACCATTCAATGTTTCATTTGGAGTGATATTTTATCCTCCACCCTCACAATATGGAGCCTTGTCCAAGAATCCCAGTGTGCTACAAGGTGCTGTTCCATCACTGTGGTGGACTGACAAGCAAGGAAAACAAATAGAAGGGTGAGAGAATTGACATAAAACCACACACACACACACACACACACACACACACACACACACACACACACACACACACACACACACACACACACACACACACACACACACACACACACACACACACACACACACACACACACACACACACACACACACACACACACACACACACACACACACAGTGCATGAAGACGATGCACTCACTCAACACATACACTCATACAGAGTGGCTATTGGCAGCAAGTGGCACCAGCTCATAGCGAGTCTGCAAGCCCCCACAGATTGGCTGAGAGGTGAAGGAGAGAAAGGGAAAAGTGGGGTAGGCCTTGCACTAAGGGGAACCAAAGTGAACAGGACACGTCAGAGAAAGGGGGGGTAAGAATGACGGGGACATGAAGGGGGGGGGGGGGGGTGTGCTTCTAAACTCAGCTCCCACAACTTAAAGCTGGGGAAGGGGTGAGGGGTACAGAAGGGTACAGAGGTCCTGCCTTTATATGGACTGGCTGGTTGGAGTTTTTTTTTTATTATTTTATTTGGTTTTGGCCCCAAGCTGGCATGTTACCCACCTTCTCTCAAAAACCTGTTAGGGATCCGCAGGCTGGGGCAAGGTTGGGTGAGGATGCGTCGAGCCTGAAGCCAGCGGACTCTCTTCTTAGAGCCTGTTACCACAGTCACCGCAGTGGGGTCAGTCAGACGGACAAACGCAGGACAATGGGGAACACAGTAAACACACAGAGGCAGACCACAATACACTCACACACACACACACACACACACACGCTTTCTCAAGCATCACACCATCTCAGAGAGCCCTTTGTCATTACTGACTCAAGGCAGGTTCATGGTCTATGCATTCCAGTGTCTACCCAACTGAGGTTTACTAGCGTGTTGTTGACCCTATTTTGCACACGTGCATGACTACAGAACAGGCATAACTAGTGAGGGGGAAACATAGGGGATAAGTTTCATTCATTCAAACAAACAAAACAAAAAGGGACAGTCAGTCTGATGCTCATAAAAACTACAGCAAATCCCATGAAGACAAAGTGGATTTGTGTAGGATTACAAATGAAACTAAACAAAAACAGTCGTTTGTCAGTGTCTGGAACCAGCGGCATCTGTTGGGATTCTTCAGGCAAGTGTTTACATAAGGATACATCAAACTCAAGGGTCTATCTAACTCTAACTATCCAGTTCACTGGGTTTTGGCTGTCAACTCATCTTGTGTTGAGCAAACATGGCACATTTGCCCATCAGAGCCCATGTGCAAACAACTGATAGCAGCAGGCAGGAGCAGGTAAAAGACAGAGATAGGCTAGGGCTGCAATGTCCAGCGAACCATGTTCAGTGAGTTTCTGCAGATAAGGCCCAGGGTCAAACTCCGGCAAGAATCCCACACTGTACAACCTCCAACACAACTCCAACACGAGCCGAGTCTCAGGCCAGTAAATAGGCCTAACTGCATCCATCACTACACATAGCATGAATACAATGGAAGCGTTTGGCTATGTTAAGCCTCTTAGTAACAAACCAGACATTTTGCACCTCCATCTGACGGTCAACCAGCCTACACATTTCTGTAATGCAAAGGCTATGTGTAACCAAAGTGTAAAGTATATGATGTATGTAAGGAACATGATTTACATTATGATTTTCCACACTGGGCTTTCAGATTAGATCCCTCCCTTATACATAACTAGGGCTCCAGTTATTCTACATTGACATTTGTCTACATTTGCCCAATGGGGAGCCTGGGTAAGACCACTTCCAGCACAAGGCAAAGTTCACAGGAACTTGCTACAATTTTCACCGACATTTATCTTTTATTTTTGTAAGAAAAAGAGTGAATCCTTACAACGAGTAAATTACACAGCTCCAAAGAACTGAGAAGCAGGAAAGACCCAAACTTGCTCAGCAATTTCACCCTATGCCAGGTCTATCCATAATGTATTACACTCAACAGGTTAATATTTACATTTCGAAGACACCTCACCAAAATGAGGAACGGGGTGATTTCAATGTTATGTAGGCCTGCGTCTTGCACAATCATTTAAACTCTTCATTGAGAGAGGTAGAACTTAATATAACAGACTGCAGAACTAAACCAACACCACAATGGCAAAGATGGATAGGCCTAATCAAGACTGACGAACAAACAAACAAGGCCATGTCTGTTTGTCATTAGCCCAGTTGTTCGGTTGGCTAGCGAGTGCGGCGAATTCTGGGGTGGTATCACAACCTTTCAAATATCCATCAGAGGAAACACTTCAACGTAACACACAGACACAAAAATCCTCACACAGAAAAAAAAACATGTGCTAAGACTGGAGCATATTATCTACCCTGGTATTATATGCAAATATAACTGGCTGATTAATGTTTCATCCTTGCATATCTAGAATACATGTACAACAGCTGTCTGTTTTCTAGAGGTAGACTAACGTTAGCTAGGTAGAGTGCATCTATGGTGTTACCGCCAGCATTTAAAGGCTTTAAACAGCTTTTACAAAAACGAAGCAACGTTGCAAATCGATCTGTTCGTGGATATCCGTGTAAAAGACGTTATGAATTTTGCAGCACACGTTGTCACTACGGCCGACAATGTCAGCTAATGTTATAGCCAGAGCCATTTTTGTTGCTAATGTAGCTAGAAGCTAACCTAAGTTACATATCCAGTATGCTAGCCTCTAGCTAGCTGGTGTAAACATGACGCTATCTAAAGAAACACTGCCTTTGCTACTATTATTGAGTGGTCTAGAAATACCACAGCAATCATTGATCGATGACACATACAGGACAAACTACTTGATCGTCACTTATCTACGAGGAATATCTATCAGCTAATGTTAAACAAACTAAAAAGCTAGCTAGCTAGCTACTAGTCACCCAGCCAGGAAGCCTGTTCGTGTTGTTTTTGACTGACCTGCCACTCTGAGAGAAGGCCTCCCTGACAGTTTCACGAATTTATTCAGCTGGTCCGGACTGTGAGCACCTTCCTCGGCCGACATTTTTTGACAGAGTCAATACAATCATTAAACGACACAGGCGTATTAAAAAAATCCGGTTCGGGTTGCAAGGAAAACAGTCCAGGCAGCCACACTTCCCATTCTTCCAAGAGGAAAACCATTCACAAATTTGCGCAAAGGTTGGCCAATCAGAAAGTCCGATGCGTTCTGCAGAGGCGATTGCTACCGTACATGCATGCACCTGCGCAAATTGAGAGATCCTTAACTTCTGTTATTATGCAGAAAATACTGTATCCTAACGCACATCATCTGTTTTAAATCAGTGTTGGTATCCTTCTCCATTGTTTCTGCTCAGTCGTATTTAGAATTCAAGCATTCAAACAATAACACGTTTTAGTTGAATTGAAACTTTGCACAGGACACGAGTTTAATTATTTATGACCAGCAACAGAACTTTTATTAAACATCAGGTTATGTTTTCAAGGACTCGTACGTAGGTAGTGATATGTTAATTGTAAAATACCAAAAATGAGCGGTTATGACATTCGCAAATTGAGCGTTTAATACTTTGCTTAACTTCGCTTATCTTTCGTAAATTCAACTTCGGTGATACAAGTAGATATGATCCTTAGAGGAAAAAAAGTGACCAAGTGTCTCTGATTACTTGGAAGGCGGAACCCAACAAGAAATAGCTGATAGTGGACGATTTTGCAGGGAAGGGTTTATGTTTCGGACCGAACATGGCTACGTTCGGCGGCCGTGCTGTTCGCGCTGATACTTCTGATAGACAAACGAAGTCTAATTTTATATCTCCACAAAAAATTAGAGAACTTCTCAACGAGGGCGTGGTTTCCGAGCACAGCGGATCAAACAGGTGAGTTGATAATAATTTGTCAGACGTTCTGCATAATCATTTGCGGTTTCAAGCTAGTTTAATTAGCTGTGCAAGCTAGCTCGCTATGGCTAACCTAGCTGTAGAGGTAACTTGCAGAGCCATGCAGTGCAGCTAGCAGAACAAGTCTTAAATATTTCCTTAATATTGTCAATACATGAAGCTAGCCTTTGGTACTAAGGTTCAATTCTTTGCAAATATATAACGAAGTGACATTGTTACAATTAAAAATGTTCTGTCGGCATACTAGACAAGACATACTTAAGACTTGTATAATGTGTAATGGCAGATGATGATTCAACGCAATGACTGACAACTAACGTTACATTTATGGGGGTTTCGAGCGTTTTAATGGACAATTCATGCAAGTTTACCAAATGTGCATACATATGCATTCATCAGTATTGTGCATCATCCTTTGTTGAACATTTGGGAAGCTCTAGGCTACTTTTTGCACTCACATGTTGTAACTGTTACATAACCTTGCTTAGACTGTACTAAGCTACCTCGTCAGTTACAGATATGTTTGACTCGTGTTGCTGATGTTGACTGATGTTTTGTTTTATGTTTTTTAGTGTGCAGGGGGATTCAAATTTAGCTTCATCAAATGGCGTTGGTAAATCACCATGCGAAGCAACCAATAAAGATGCGTTTTTCTCAAGAGTAGGATCATACACAATATCCTTTTTGCCCAAAATGAGATTTTGTTTGAATCTTGCTTTTTGAATTGCACTGCATAACAACAATTTGGTTTTATATCATGGGGCGTAGGCTATAGGCTGCACTATAAATACATACCCTGTGTATTTTTGTCAGAGCCACATAACAACTGACTTCCAGTCATGCCTCTTTCCCCCTCCCCTTGCCCTCTCACCCCTTCCTCTACAACCATCAAAAGGAACTTCCAACAGAGTGCACAGAATTTGCTAACAATATAGCAATGTAACAACATACAACGCTACATTGCTAACAATATAGCAATGTAACAACATGCAACGCTACATTGCTAACAATATAGCAATGTAACAACATACAACGTGTACTGAAATATGAAACTTATCTCCACTGAGTGTGCAAAAACTATCAAATATTAAAAATCAAATATTAAAATGGATGAAAAGAGATAAGAATTTAACTACTGGGTGATAATAATCCTTAACAAGAGTACTGTCTGAAATGGGCTGGCAAACCCCGTACCCTCTCCCCTCTCCGATGCGCCAAGTATGGCTGGATTAATGTGGACTGTGACATGCTCAAGTGCTCTACCTGCCAGGCCTTCCTCTGTGCCTCCATCCAGTTAGCTTTGGACTACCAAAAATGTAAGCATCCACGTACAATAAATGGACATTGTTTACAAGTGCTTAATTCTTCTTTCCTTGGTTCATTTAGTATCTTCTTTTTTGGCAGATGAAGAACGCATATCTGAGATTACCAGACAGTTGCAGACGCGACATGAGAAGTATTGTTCTTGGCCTGACTGTCCATGCCCAAGTAAGGACAATTATTAATGTCTTTTAGGCTTTATTGTCTAGCAAAGTTAAATCCTTGTGGAATACGGACATTCTTAAACCAACATGGTGTTACGTTTACAGACAGGTTCTGGATGATTCCGGTGAGCGAGCCAGTGGAGTTGCTTAATACCTTCCTGGAGCGTTTTCAGAGTGCTCTGGTCTTGGAGCAGCAGCTCCCTGCTATGAAGCCACAGCAGCTACAGGCCATGGTGAGGACCTATTTGACCTCAAACCCACCGTTTCATATTTTGATTTTGTCATACGAGTCAAGGTGCAATTGTGTCTCAGTGATGTATGTTTGAAACTGGGAGTAAATACTTTTTCTTTAAATTGCCGTTTTGGTAGATTTTGATAGAATAAGGTGTATGTGTACACTTTATCTGGTTTAAAGGAGGATTAGTGCTTACAGGTGACTTTCTGCCGCAGAAATTAGCAAGCCGTTGTACATATTGTACATACATATAGCAATATTCAACTGTTGGCTTGGCCTTAGGGTAATCGTAACATCTAGAAATTCTGTGGTATAAGCTTGGTGTTTCGGGAGAAATATATATTTTTTGTGGTGCTTGAAACCGATGCAATTGAAGAACGTTGCTACTGGGCTATGTTGCCTTGTTGGTCCAGTAGTTCCTGCACCGCATTGGAAAAACAAGACTTACAGGCTGTTCCTGTAAGTGTTTGACCCACAAAGTACAACTCCTCAAACTCCTGTATCCCCCGAATGTTGCCTTTCATCTCTAGTCTCTGACGGAAGACGCCATCAGTGCGCTGCTGCAGCTGATCGAGGACGAGCAGAAAAAGAAGCGGGGCGGGTCCCCGGCCATCAACTCACCTCTGCTGATGACCTCAGAGCCGTTGTCAGTACAGGTAGCAGCCTGCATCGTGGCCCTCTGTGGATGGGCAGCGAGGTATGTGGGAACACTCAGTTTCCCCAAGGTTCTTGGAAGTGCTTTGGCTGTTGTAAATGTGGAGTGATATTGTGCTTTCTTTGTGTGCTTACTGTACTAAATGAACCTACTAAATGAACCTACACTGCTTGGAACATTGTTTGGCTGACAGTGCTGAGTGTGTTCTTCTTGAACATGTCTCTCTCTCCTACTTCTGTGTCCATCTGTAGTCCAGCACAGCTGGCCCTGAACCTCCCCATCCTCACCTGCTCCTACTGCATGCGCAAGGTCGGCCTGTGGAACTTCCACCAGATGGAGAACGCAGCCGGGAGTGAGGGGGACGCTTCTAGCGTGGCCGCGTCCCCACCCACGACCCCCAGGCCTGGGCAGGAGGCCACCGGGGACGGCTTCGCTCACACCCCTTCCCCCTCCCCCACTCTCTCCCGAATGAAACTCCGCAGTCAAGACTCCTCACGCTCTGAATCGGTGAGTCGGACCTCTTCTTAGAAGTAAATAACACCTCAAGTAATTGGTGGCTTGCTGGAACTTGTTAAGGGGTTGGTTTTCAGGGAAAGAGATCAAAGCCTGGTGCTGGGCTGAACTTGGTGAGTGGACATTTTCACCTGTGAAGCTGTCTCACACCAGGACCAGGCTTGATTGATGTCCTGAGGAACCAAGACTGAAATGACAAAAAAAAAGGCCCAGGACTGAGAAACATAAATAAGTTATCAGGACCTGAGCTTTGAGGATTTCCCCATAGGTGGAGGGCATCGTGGCCCCTCTGGCCGTGCGCACCCGCAGCAGGGACTCCCCGAGCCCCAGCGAGGAGCTGCCCGGCCACCTGGGCCGGGCCAAGAGGCCCATGACCCGCAGCCGAGGAGGCCAGTGTGAGGTGCCCTCAAGCCCCCAGCAGAAGAACAAGCGCCCACGACTTTCCTCTGCCAGCAGCCCGGTAAACTCCCCTCATATAAACTCTCCTCATATACGAATGTAATCAAAAGAGACTTGTCAAGCGTCATTGTTGTATTTAAGTACAGCACAGTTCAATATGTAGTATGCAGTTTTCATCCTGAGGCCATATTCAAGTCAGAAGAAGCTTGCTTCTATCCAAAATTACATTGACTGCTTCAAGTCAATTTAATTCAAAGTCAAAACACTATTTATCCTCAAGGGACAATTTACAGTTACACACACAGTGCTTGTAAGGATTTTATATCCGATTCATTTGGAGGACTTTCTTTTAATGGTGCCTAGACCTAAATGTGATTTTGTTGACCACAGTGTATGGCTACAACTGTTCCACACAGGTAGCAGATGAAACCAGTGAGCTGGGGCCTCCTTGTTAACTGTAGGGATTTGTAGTTAGAATGCAGCTTATCAAAAATGACAAATGACAATATAATTCATATGGGGCACAATAAAGATGCTGTGAAGATCCAGATGAAGTGGTAAACATCCGGTAACTGAGCTCACATAATGCGGCATTATCAGTAATGGGCATATCATCTTGCAGTTTATAGACAACATTACATCCTTGATAAAGTAAATGTATTAACACAAATTATTGATTTTCAGATTGACATTGTCTCTCTGGTGGGCTTATAAAACACAATTGTGAGCTAGAACCCATCCCCATGAAGGGATCCATTTTAAACCTGTAATGTACTTTATAAATGATGTATTCATGGCGATTTGATTCCTGTAAGGTGGTCAAACAATTATGTTTGTCTTCCAGGAGGGCCCCATGAACAGGAACACGTTTGATCCCATCGCTCAACACAGGGACTGGTGCCCATGGGTGAGCACCAGCGAGGAGGAGGCGCTACCCCCCAAGAAGGACTCCCTGCCCGAGGGGTCCGAGGCGGAGAGGCCTCAGCCCGGCTGGAAGGCGGCTCTCACCCTGTTTCTCTCCATGAAGCACAGCCTGACCCCGGTGGGAGCCAGCCCCTCACAGGTTAGCCAGCAGAAACACACCACTTAACTAAAAGGAAAGCCAGATGTACTTCATTATGAAGTAGTGTTAAAAACATTATGCTTATGTTCCGCCTGAATACCCTGTTCACTTTGTTATAAAACACGCTGAGCTTACAGTGTGGTGGAGACCAATGGCTGATATGCAGCTTGTATTGCATTTATCAGCCATTCTTGATCTTATACAAAACATCACTATATATTCTGCTGGTGCTAAACAAGAGTAGCAACATCAGTAGCTATGTAGCTACCACTAGTGCGTAAATCCCCAAATAAATGTGTTCTGTCACTCAGTAACCAGTACTCATGGACTTGATTGTTTTCCTTCTTACTCCTTAGGGTGCCCAAGACAAGTCAAAACGGGTGTTTACAATATTCCGGCAGTGGCAGGCCTATTCCACATAAGAGCCCTGGGCAGATGTGGATGGATCATAGATTTGGATTGATTTTATACGGTGTGCCGTTCCTTGAAGACTGACATTGTTTCTACATGCGTGTGGCCCCCTGATGTACTAAGTCTTGTTTACAGTGATGGAAGGCAGAGAGATGCCATGCATTAGAGGAGCGTTGGAAATTTGGGTGGGGAATTTTCCACGATTGAATATTCATGGATGTCTTCTCGAGGTTCCTCTGATTGTTGTCATTGTTGGAGGGCTAGGAATCCTGACATGAGCAACACAACTGTGGGGGATATCTGCTGCCATCCAGCGTGTGTGTGTGTGTGTGTGTGTGTGTGTGTGTGTGTGTGTGTGTGTGTGTGTGTGTGTGTGTGTGTGTGTGTGTGTGTGTGTGTGTGTGTGTGTGTGTGTGTGTGTGTGTGTGTGTGTGTGTGTGTGTGTGTGTGTGTGTGTGTGTGTGTGTGTGTGTGTGTGTGTGTGTGTGTGTGTGTGTGTGTGTGTGTGTGTGTGTGTGTGTGTGTGTGTGTGTGTGTGTGTGTGTGTGTGTGTGTGTGTGTGTGTGTGTGTGTGTGTGTGTGTGTGTGTGTGTGTGTGTGTATGAGAGAGTGTGCAAGTGTGATGACGATACACTCAAAACCACAGCATATCTATCATTGACAGTACATATGAGCCAGAGCCCTCAGACTTCACCTTGGTTTCCTCTCTCTTGTACTGTGTCTACACAGAAACACACACGCGCACACACACATAAGGGATCGTGACTTCATTAACTATAACTACAATAATAAGATGGTGAAAAGTCAATAGGCTACACTGGAAGTAATGAACAAACAAAGGTCCTGTTTCTGGAAGTGCCGAAAGTATTTCAAGCCTAAGAGGGGACGCTAACAATGACTTGTGTTCAACCCTAAGCTGTGAGGAAGCTTTTTAAAAAAAAAATATGTACTTTTTTTTTTTCTTGACGTGTGAATTAACTGGAGTAGGCATGGATTTGGCTCTTCACTCATGGATTAGACTTAAGTGGTTGGGTTGGGTTAGGCAAAACTGTCTTCTTGAAAACGTATGTAAATGTCTGCCCTGTCTGTGTCTAGAACGCTAATGATTCGGGGTGTTTTTTTCTTAAGTAGACCTGTGTGAGGAAGACTATACCGTGCCATAGAAACTCAGAATGTTGTATGAGGGAGAATACTTGCTTATTTTGTTCTTTCTGTCAGTGCTCTTTTTCTAGCTGATTCTGACCCGCTATCTTGCATGCACTTTTAGTCTTAATGATCTTTCAAGGGCATTTAATAAATGCGACCGTCTGCCTTTTTTCTAAATCTGTATTTTTCCGGTGTGTGTGTCCATGTGTTCATTTGGTATGTGGTCTTGCAAAATATACTAATGATTTTGTGCATCAATTGTTTATGTGTGGCTATTTCACTAATGGCTATTTAAGTCAATGCGCTCTTTTCAACAGAGCCCAGCTTTAGTGAAAAAGGGTTCTGTTCTTTCATGAAAGGATTTGCTTTTTTGAAAGTCAAGTCCTCAGGGTGTCTTCTCAGGACCTAGCTTAAACTAGTACAATGCATGCAGTTTCAGCCATCACTTATTGTGCATATAAATATCAATCTATGCCATCTTTGGATAGCCGGAGTGACTGACAATCTGACCACAACAGCCGTGAATGCATTTTGTGTGTGTGTGTGTGTGTGTGTGTGCGCGCGCGTGTGTGTGTGTGTGTGCATGCGTGCGTGCGTGTGCGGAGTGCAGTGTTTCACACTCCTAAGAGCTCACCAACACCTCATTCTCAGTCTCTCCTGCCAGCCTGCAAAAATCTGGAGAATGTCAGTGATGAATGAGTGTTCTGTGCTCTCATGCATGTCCTGCTCTGCAGATCTTCCGTCAGAGGCAACTTCTGAGCTCACAGGAAAGGTTTGTCATGACTGTGTATGTGTCTATGTGAGCTGAGTGTGCATGTCTGACCACCAACGGGGAGAGTGGCATGAGCATTGATATTGGCCTGCTGTTCGATGGTTCATAATTCTGTACAGCCTTCCCCAGAGTGTAAGGAGAGACCAGGTAATGAGGTATGTCTCACTCTTGCTATGTCACAGTCAAGTGTTACTGCCTTCGCAAATGCACAACGTGTCGCCAAAGCAACAACGATCTCAATATTACCACAGTAGCAGTGTATTCGAGTGTCACAACAGATTGCTCCCTTTCCCTGTGGTAAGCACTGGCATATTTTGCTCCCTGTAGTTTTCAGTGTCTGTCTCTCTTTTCCAAGATTGTATTCTCATTTTCTCTCTAATAAAGGTAAAAAAATAAATCACCTGAGCAAACAAGAATTCTGTTACAATACAGCCCATAACTCCCATCAGGCACCAATCTCCTTTGTGTCACTAATGTGGTCCTCAGCTAAATATATGCACATTCCTACTATACGAACACTAGACATTTCTCCTTTATTGCTAGAACAAAATTAGGTCTTATCTCAGTCTGCTGAAAGAAATGTAGGCCTAAGGCATCTAAGTACATGTTATTTATTAAAGATTTAGCATTTTATTTTACCCTTTGTGGCTTACAAATGTGATTGTGCTGCACCAGTGGAAAGAATGGTCATGTATATTACAGTCTGCAAACACATTTTTATTTAACTTCAGTAGTCTCACCAACCTTGAAGACGCAATGACAGATACTTATTGTAAACAAAGTGTCATTTTGCTTGATCAATGTTTTTTCTCCTTTTTTCAAACAGCACTTTCCTCGTTGTCTTTACCTTATTCTCCACAGGGAGCGTCCAGAGGGAAGCGATCCTGTGTGTTGTGGCTTCTCTGTGGTGGCAGACTAAAGAGCTCCTTTGCTGATATCCTGCATGTCACCATAGCCTGGAGGCTCTGTCCACCTCAGCACTTCAGCTGTCAGAGGAACCCTTTGGGAGTGGTTCCATAACTGTCCTTTTGCTCCGCTGCTCTTCCACCCACTCGCTGAAAGAAAACTTCTCCATTAGTAGTCCCCTGTGACGCAAAGACTCACTTTTTACCTCAAAGTTTGATTGGTTTAGAAATGCTGTAGACCTTTGCAGCTGAAATGTGTGGTGGGTGTGTGGTAAATTTTAATATACACTACCACTCAAAAGTTTGGAGACACTTAGAAATTTCCTTTCAGCTTCATTATAGACAGAATACCAGCTGAGATCATTTGATTTGTGTTTTTTGGGGCAGCAGTTTTCAGATTACAATTACATTATGTGCTTACATACTTGTAATTGTGAAAGGGTTCTCCAATGTTTTCTCAGTTAGCTTTTTAAAATGATATCAGATTAGTAAACAGAATGTGCCTTTGCAACACAGGATGAATGGTTGCTGATAATGGGCAATGTAGACATTGCATTAAAGATCAGCCATTTCTTTCTACAACAGTCGAGAACCTTTTTGCAATTGTGTAAGCACATAATCTGAAAACTGCTGCCCTGATAACAAAAAAAAAACAATATGCAAATGATCTCAGCTGGTATTCTGTCTATAATGGGAGTGGAATGGAAATGTCTAGGTGTCCAAACTTTTGACTGGTAGAGTAGGCCTATCTATTTTTCCATGGTTGCTTTACCCTACTGCTGTCATAACTTGGCAATATTTCAGCTTTTGAGGCATAGATGTTTAAAAATCACAGTTATCATCATTATATATTACAATAACAATGCATTTGTATATTAGGCCTCATCTTTAGCTATTTTGGTTTTATAGGTAGTAATCTAATTATCATTTACAAGGACTTACCTGGATATAATTGAATCAACAATAATTAAATAATGCGTGTAGCCTATATTTCTATATTATCTCTTTTTCAGCTTCTGATATGATTGACAAAATGCACTGCCGGTTGGGAAGACTACAATTTTGTGTTTGCCATTAATGTTGACGTTTGTCTTTTGACAAACTAGACCCTTTTCGTCTCTCGAAAATGACGACATCCGCGAAGGGATAGAAGCCACAGGAGGACAGTGAGCGAGAGACGGAGAGGGAGCGCTACTGGAACACTGCTTTGAAGCTGGAGAGAGACTGCTGCGGACAGAAAGTGGGGGGACGTCAAAATAATTCGCTGACGGCCGTTTGCTGATGCAAATGTTTAACAAACAATTGCTCTAAAAATCAAACGATCAAGAAGTCAGCAACAAGATCTGTGCATTGGCATTTTCCAGAGGAATACAAAAATGTCGTCTCCAAGTCCGGGTAAAAGGCGAATGGATACCGACGTGGTGAAACTGTATCCTTTGAGAATATAAACAACAGAAAGAAGAAAAGACATGCCAGGGTTGTAGCGACCTAGCTAGACGAAATAATATTGACAGTTGAAATTCACTGCTGATTTGCCATGAATTAAGATATGGGCATAAATGGGCAAATTATGTTGTGTATAGAGTGGGTAAATAACAATGTCATGGGTTGATGCTCTGTTTTGACATCAAATCTGCAATAGCTTCTGTTTTAATGATGCAGCTATTAGCTAGCTATATAGCTAACTGCTGTGTCGATGCACTGGGTGTAGCAGGTATATCTGGGTTCATTCGATGATTTAGTATTTGGTTAACAAGCAAGTTATTTTAGCTGAGCTGTCCTTGTCATTTTATGTTTTGAATGTCAAAACTGATCACTGGTAAGGTATGTGCGCTCTTTGTGTACACCATAGAGGGCTAGACAAGCAGTGTTTGTCTTCAGACAGTTGCCTAGTTATGGCTCTTTCGAGCTGTCGCACAAGCTAGTTTAGGAAGTCTATCAGAACCGTACAAATAAGGTCATTTCATTTAATTGTGTATGCTACCGTATAATACAGTCTAACATCAGCTAGCACCAGTTAGCCTTTAATCAACAATAGTTCCCACCTTCCTAAGCCAAAACGGGGAGCGTTAGCAGTAACATCATCTTACTGAAGCAGCCTTGACAGTGAGCGATGCAAAACTTGATTTCGAAATATGTATATATGAGCTAATTTAAGTTGACGTTAGCTGACTAGGTCGTAGTACTGATGGCTATTCCTGTCCAACTTTAATTTTACCTAAACATGGCTAACTCCGACTTTGGGCAGTGTCATGTTTTGCTCGTTTAACATTCACGAAGCGTGTTCTTTTTATTTGACGTTTACCTTCACATCTGGCTTGCTTTTTCAATAATGAAGCATGTCGGTTTTTTGACTGTCCTCCATTCATAATTTCTGTTGTGCTGCCCATGAATAGCCATCTCAGGTGTTTTGTTGTCGTTCGTGTGATTACATGAAGCAATCACTTCCTATGACAGATTATAAATGCACTAACTTTAAATGAAATGTGAACTAGTCTGTGGTCTGTTAAATGGCTGTTTACTTTGATATGGGATGTCTGGAAACTTACAGGGAAGTGTTAGCTTAGCTCCACCAAAGTTGTGCTTTGCGTAAGTTCATGGGTGGGGATGTTTAGCCATTTTCTTCAACTTATAGGCACGCTAGACATCAGGCGATGATATGCCTTTATTGCCTTTAACTTTAAAGATGATATTTAACTTTATTGTACCAGCAGGGTTTAAGGCACTTATTTGATAACGCGATTTGTAGCCTAATGTTGTCCCTGGTGTAAGCTACCAATGCTGCTTTTTTCCGCAGGCTCAACTACATCTATTTTTAACGCTGAAACATGACTGATCATACTGATCCAAAGTTTGAAGTTTTCCGTCCGTTTTTAATTGGTCTTGCAACATAGCTACTGTCTAATAAGCATTCACGCACTTTAGGACTTGCACTGGAGTCCCCGCATGGTTCGCGAGTTCTCCAAAGTTGTTTTGTTTTTGTACTCTGGCAGTGAGAACAGGCTTAATGATTGGACGGCTTGTTACTACCCGGAAACTGCGAGAGGGTGGCTCAATGATAATAGGCCGTTTTTGGTTCAACACAGGGTTCGAGAGCAAAGATGGAACGTCGGTCGATTACACCGGAGAAGAGTCGACTTTGTGAAACCATGTCATGCCTGCGCAACAAAGAGTTGTGTAACATCATCCTGAAGAACTTGTGAAATTATGACGAAATCTAAGTATTCTTATACAGGAATTATACAGGAGTGAATTCCTCATCCAGTTACAATTAGGAAAGATTCTCTGTCTAAAAATTAACTATAGGCCTACTGTTATTGGAATGAAAGCCATGACATGCGTCAATTAAAAAACAAAACGAGGAAATCCACGGGCCTCTTCCCGCAGCAGCGGTTTGGGGTTCTCTTTCTCTAGACGTGGCCCTGCATGGCTAAAGCTAGGCAAGCAGGCTTTGGATTGGTGCTGAGCCCTGTAGTAAATCTCTGTCATCACCATGAGCTGCAGGGGAAGGGTAGGTCAGGCAGCTGGAATCCTATAGTCCCTCCCCCACTGCACAGACACTAAGGCACATAGACCAGAAATCCTACGCCTTCAGCCCAAGCAATCAGTGGCATGAAGGCCAGCAGCAGGTTTGCAACAGAGAACCTCTCCTCTTGAAGCACAGCACAGTCCAGTATAGCATGTGTGCTGTTTCACCTGACAGTTGCTGCAACTTGAGGAGTTTACCATGTGTAGCCTATATGTGTTTCAGTGTGATCGTCTTGGAGAAGCACACTGCTTTCCCAGTGCTCCAGATATCCCATTTTTCACAGCCTGTAACCAGCAGCGGGAAGCCATGATGGTATCAGAGGGGCTGAGAGCTGATGAGGTGACGCTGAGGAGCAGTACTTGTAATTGGCTGTGACTCTCTGGAGAGCTGGAGATCTGGAGCTGGGCTCTGCTGGGAGTTTCAGCAGATATGAATGTCAGTCTGACCTCGGTTTTTCAGCCGTGCACTAGAGGCTAACACTCTACTGAAGCCCCATGAGAAAAAGGGCACATGGCAACCCCTGACCTCCGCACAACGGTGCCTAGTTAACATGCCTGTGCAGGAAGCACTGAGATCTGTGGCACTGAGGCTCAGGGATTGCGTGACATGTCATTGTCTTTCTTGCTCTAATGCTTCTATTTGCTGTCTGTCTCTCTTAAGTGACACTGGCATTATCAGCCCTTATCAAGTTTTGATCAAGAGAGGCTTGAGAAATTGAGGTTAGCCAGTGTGCTCCACCAAGTCATCACTTTAAAGGCCTACTTTCTTGGATGAATATTGCATTTGAATTACAAGTGTTGGGGAATATCCTATGCTTAATAGAGTAGGCAGAGCTAGATTTTGCTGTGCCTCATAAATTCAGCCAAGATCAGGAACAGAGCCGTATGTTTCAAGCTTCACGAGAGCCGGTGGTTGTCGGTCTTTCATATAAAATGGCTCTATTCATTGAAGCTTCAGTCAGTGTGACACATGTGAGCAAGAGAATGGCAACTGATAAAAAAAAAAAGACATCTGGCATTTACTGTCAGCAGTGCTCCTTGTGGCATTTATTTGGACAGAGTCAGGGTTTTTGCGTCATGTGTTCATGTAAGCCTGGCCTGAGGGAATATCACAGCTTCCAGTCATTCCCAGTATTTTGTAGTAGCAGCACACATGATCTGGAAAGGCCCACAAAAACTCCTCTTCATCTGTATGATTTTCATTTTGTATCAATTGTTTGTTTATGCATCTATTCTACAGTATTTACGTGACTGTTTGTTTGTTTCTGTCTCTCAATGGAGTTCCATGGGAGTTGAAGGCCCAAAATTGGCTATTGTACGTAGAGGCCTGGGTCAGTGCCACACAATTGAGAATGCGCTCAAGTGTTCCATACAGTTTTGACCATTTTACTGTTTGCTTTCTGTTTGTGGAGCTTAGTTTTTTTTTATTTCCAAATGGCCGTTCCCTATTGTGTTCCCCACTAGCACACTCTAAGGCTGGGTATAGAACACACTCTGGCCCTTTATGACTGAGATATTTAGGTAGGTTTAGCACTTTAAGCAGGGGGAAATGGTCAGGGATTACCAAGCAAAACAACAGACCTCACCTCCGCATTCAGTTTCCCCTCCCTCAGGCAGGCTCTGTCCGGACCTTGACCTCCTGAAGATTTGCGCCAGCACAAGTGCCAGCACCAAGCCCATTTCATTCCCTCCTCAACAAAACATAAAAAAAAAGCCAAAACCAGCATCCATCATGCTCTATTTTCTGAGTTCGCCAGCCACCCAAGACGGCTCCCTAATATGAAGTGATCTCCAGAAACAGGATCTGCTGCATGTAATCACTGGCGGCTGCCAGCTCGAGCCTGCTGCCGTCTCCGGCCTTATTCATTTCCTGCCTCAACAGTCTATGAGTGATTAGCTGGCAGAGTCACCGTGCGTGACTCGTGCTAAATCACCACGCCCTTCCAGGGAGGCATGGGAGAATGGCCGGCTTCTCCAAAGACTCTCCACCAGCCAGCACCCCCTACCTTGTGATGTAAGATCCAATTTTGCCCCTGTGGTGGATAGCATCATGTTGGCTCAGCCTGAGGGCATATTACTCATATGGAAACTGCAGTGGTACGACTGCACCGCCAATGCAGGAGAGGCGCATAATGCATTTGTGATTAGATGGTGGGCCAGGTTATGTAGGACACAGCCATTCCTAACAAAAGGCCTAAGGCAAGCATGGTTTGCTGTGTGCCCATGGTTGTAGTGATAATTAATGGAAGGTCCTTGACTCCTCAGGACCTCCTAATTTAGGCACTTGGGTGTCCTTCCAGTTGTCCTTCCAAGTCTGGTCTGTTTCAGCAGTCCAGCAGGCCCATTGTCAGAGGTCCTTAAGATCATTAAGATAGAAATACAGGCAAATGAGGATCTAGCTTTGGTTTCTAAGTGTTAAGTACTTATTGTAGTGGTCACTCACACCATGTGAAGGAAATATGTGGAGAGAATATTAATTGGCTCTTGTTAAATTGTATCCAGTCTTGAAAGCCTCATTTCGGCGCCAGCAATGGCGGCAAGTGCAACAGGGTTACAGTGTGCTTGTGATGGTAGGGTGGGTGGGGTGGGGGTGGTTGAGGGTTGAATGACAGTCGGAGTGTCCAGCGGGCGCTTGGATGCACTGCCCCCTGACAGTGGGAGACTGGAGGCCCGGGGTAATCCCACAATAACAGGCCTCTATCTCCGCCACGCATGGCCGAGCACACTCTGGAAAACAGATGGACTCCCAAGTTCTTCTCTTTGTTTTTAAGATGATGTTGGGGCTGCTGTTCTGTCTGTCTCTCTCTCTCTCTCTCTCTCTCACTCTCGTTCTCTCGCTCTCTCTCTCTCTCTCACTCACTCTCGTTCTCTCACTCTCTACCCCCCCCCCTCTCTGCCAGCCAAGGGGGTTATAACGGTTGTCTGACATTCCACATGTTTTCATCGCACATTGGAGCGTCTGAAAAGTGAACTCCGACTCCCAACGGTTCAGTGCGTGCACAGGGAGGGGGATGGGGGTTGGTGGACTGGATTGATGGCACTGAATGAGTCTGTATCTCCTCCAAATTGAGAATTCTTAACCCGTAACAGCCCATCAGCTGTTAAATGCATTTCCAATGGAGTTCAGTTGAGAAATGCCCAGTCAGCTTCAGGCTGTGGTGTGTGGTGAAAGATGATGTAATCAGGACCATCCAGGTTTTAGTGCTTCCTCACTTTCAGAAGAATTAGGAGGCCATCACATTCCTTTTGGAGCTGTGGATCTAATTATTTTCCATTTAAGACACTTTGAAAACAATCCACTGTATGAATGGGAAAGAATGTTAACGTCTTAAGCACACTTTTGTGGTTGATTCTAAAAAAGTGTATATGACTCATAGAAAGCAAGAGGGAAATTTCAATCTAAACATTATTTTTCAACTCAGTCTCTGTCTAGAATAGGACTTCATCAAAAAAGCGCCTTCACAGATCGACCCGTTTATTATGTTAATGAGCTCCGTGTCTTTTCTTGGGTATATTTAGGCTATTCTACTCTTTGGTAATGTGCATCGCACTGAAACAGTCATTGGTAACGTATCTGGGCTGTAATCTTGTGTTTACACAGTGTGCACTCTTCAGGCAGGGGCTGTTACTCGTGAGGGTGGACGATGGCTGACTTTCCTCACAGAAGTGCTAGATCTGAAGGTTGTCGACATGCTGTTTTCCTCCAGTCGTGTAGCGTGGAACACAGGCCGTGTTTGCTTGAGTAGATGCGCTTAATGCCTCTGCCCCATTGTGTTCCTAACAGAATGTCAGTGAGTAGCCGCCGTGAAGTGCTCGCAGCGCATGCCCAGAGCATGTTGTGCTTTTTTCTAAAGCACTGAGTGACCGTACCTCTGAGTACCTCTCTCTCTTTCTATATATATATATATATATATATATATATATATATATATATATATATATATATAGAAACGCACACAGCGGCTGGATCACCCTACCTGGCAGTGCCCAGGCAAGCACACATTGGTAAACACAGAAGGCATTTCCATTTGAAGCTTAGCTGCAGGAGATACCAGCAGGTCAGGCAGCCATTGATATGTAAAGTGTAGAGGAGTCTCTCTCTCTCTCTCTCTCTCTCTCTCTCTTTCTCTCTCTCTCTCCCTCACTCTCATTCTTTCTGTGTCTCTCTCAATCTCCTCCACTCTTGATCAGTGGAATGCTCTCTTTCTCTCTTTACATCACTATGTTTTTCTCTCTCACTCATTCATTCTCTCTCTGTTTATTTCCCATCAGTATTCAGAGAGCACTCTCAGAACGGCTTGGCTAAAAGGGCTCTTGGTCTTTTTTCACCCTCTCAACAATGACTCCCAGTCTACACCCCCCCCCCCCACACCCTCTCTCTCTCTCTCGCGGCGTGTTTTTAACAACATTCCTTCAGGAATACTGTGAGCGTTGTGATGTGGAGGGCCAAGCGCAGAGAGTGAGCCTACCCACACAAGTATGTTATACAGCAGCACAGTACAAAGCAGGAGGGGGTGGCTTCTATTCCTCTTAACCCACCAAACTGTTCTGACTACTACTCCTCTGGGTACAGATTGGCCGGCCATTCAGCTGGTAAATTGGTGTCTGGCATTCCTGAGCAATTGTGTTTATTTTCTGCCATCATGCTGAAATGGAGGCAAAGAATAGCTTGTCATTTGATTGGCTAAATTAGATTGAGAATGTTGGCCTTCTTTGTTTGACTTGCTCCGTTCCTTTGGTGTGTGTGCGTGTGCGTGTGTGCGTGCACGCTCTCTCCTGACAGGGCTAAGGTTTCTCTTACATTTGTTCAGGGTTTTAGTTGGGGTTCAGGGCCTCACTGTCAATGCCCTGTAGTCTCTGCTCTGCGCAGTGCTTGGCTCTCATCTGGTCTGTGGCGGAAGCCTCCGCCAATTAAAATCCCCAACCAGTGCCACCGCTTTCATCCTTCCCGAGTGCGACGAGTGAGCATCAAATTAATCTGAGCCATAATGAAGCCAGACCCCCCCATCCACTCACCACCACCATCATCATCGCCACCACAGACCAGGGAAGTCTGGTCACGTTGGCCCTTAAATTGGCTTTGTACTCGGGGAATGTCTGGTGGAGAGACATGTCTCGTATCTGAGAAGCGTTTTTAATTAGACTGTGCGTTCCAGATTAAATGGCACAGTGTGCTGGCAGTTCCCAGCTTCCATTCTGTATCTCGGTGTTCAGCAGGGGGGGATTCGCATTTGATATGCTCCCCCTCAAAACAGATGAATGTGCCTAACAGGCTATTGAATCTGTGGTCTCGTTAGTTTATATACTGTGGGCAGTGGGTGCTGTTTGCTGTTGGAGCCTGTATGTTGATGTTGGAGCCTGTATGTTGATGTGACCTTTTGAGTTCATCATTTATACAAAGTGTGTTATCAGTGGTGAATGCATCTGAGTCTGACATGTGTTTGGTCTGTGCGTGATCTACTGAGGCAGATAGTGTATCATTCAGGCTACATTGTTTCAAGAGCTTCAACATAGTTGTTAAAGGGCAGAGTATTGCTTTGATGTCAATCTCATGTAACCTCAAGTGTGTGTGTGTGTGTGTGTGTGTGTTGTATGTGCATGTGTTATGTGTGCCACGTATTTGCATGAAACCATATGCAGACCTTACAAAAACTATAGGTACTTCCTGTTGTAGCGTTTACGCCTAGAGTCGTTAGTAGCTGATCCAACTACAGTTTGTATACAAGCTACAGCAGTCCTAGCTGTGACCAGCACCAACTGCATTGGCCTTCTAGATCCAGAGGTGGGCCAGATTCTAGTTTATCTCAGTAGCTGTGAGGGTAACCCAGGGTCAATTTGACGGACTTTGTGGTGCCAAAACGATGGAAAAAGTGGCGTCTGTGTGGAGTAATGGCAGTCTGAGTAAAGTACTTAGTTTAGCCTGTGCCATTGATCCCATCCCATGTGGCTGTGGAGGCCTGGGAGTGGACAGAAGAGGAGTCCAGTGGAGTGGACTGGTGGGGAGGGGGGAGCGATGGGAGAGCCCTGGTGCCCGCTCTGGTAATCCCCCAGGTAAACAGTGGCTTAATACCCTTAAGGACAAAGAGACGACGAGTGGAGCCTAGTCCCTCCCACAGCCCCCACTCCCTGACACAGACCCATATACGCATGTACAGATACACACACACACACACACACACACACACACACACACACACACACACACTCACTCATACTCCCACTCAGTCAGTCACTCCTGCCCTGAGGGTTAATAGGGACAAGGGGCAGCGGTCAATGAGGCTGTGCCTTCACACGTGAGCACATAATGATAAAGGGGGGGGGGGGTGTTTGCAAGCTTGCAGAGTGGGAGGAAAACACAGAGAACGGAGAGGCTTTTTCTTTCTCTCGCTGTGATGTGGAGGGAGAGAGAAATCCCCACAGCTCTAAATGGAGTTTCCATTTGTCAACGGCTGGCCATGCCATAGACATGGAGTCAAAGGCCCCATCATCGCTTGCTCAATATTTATTTTAGTTCTTTTGGGAGCTCCTTTGGACCCTGTGTGTTTGTGTGCATGTGTGTGTCTGTGTGGGTGTGTGTTTGTAAGTATGTAAGCATGTCTATGTGTTTGTTGACAAATGTGCAGTTGTGTGTTGATGCCCTGCACTTCATTGCTGTTCCCTGGCCGCTGATTAAATAAGCGTCTGAATGAGGAGGCCATTTGAAGGAGCGGCTCATGGCAGACCTGATGCTGGCAAGGCCTGCTCAGTGTGTGTGTTTGTTCCAGAAGGATCCGATTGAATCATGGTGAATGATAGTGTGTGTGTGTGTGTGTGTGTGTCCGTCCTAATTGCCGCGTTCCAGCTGTTGCCATGTTACTCAGATCCCAGTTGTCTTTGCTCGCCAGCCTTTAGTGTGTTGAGGTCGCGGTGACCTCAGATTGTGGAATGCTGAACCTTGTCCACCCAAATATACAGAGCAGCAGGCCTTTGGTCCAGTCCACACACACATCATGTCAACAGTGAGTCTGGTCAGAGGCTGGCCAACTGAGGGGCTAGTCTGGACTAGCCTGGACTAGCCTGGAGTGTGTGGGGCCCAGTCAGGGTATCATGATTGGTGTGTGTGCTGTGGGTGCAGTGGAATTAGTGTGGTGTATTGAGAACACTGTAAGGAGTAAGCTGAGACTGTAAGTTGCCCTCTTTAGCTGTGATACAGTTACATTGCCAGTGCACCCGGCCTGCTCTGTGATGCTTCTCTCTGTCTTTTCCTCTACATCTGCCTCTCTTTCTCGCTTCTCTTTTTCGCTTGACTCTTGTCTTCATCTCTCTCTCTCTATCTCTCTCTCTCTCCTTCCGCATCTCTCCTCCACCGGTTCTGCAGCTGCATTGGGCTTCTGTTTCCTCTGACCTCTCGCGTCACTTCCTGCTGCAGAGGCTTGGTTTGCACACTGGAGTGTGGCGACGGGGCATCCGCGAGCAGGCGAGCAGGCGTCCGTCTACCCATAGGCCCTTAGCCCCACCCTCTCAGCAGCATCACCACAGGTCCAGTCCCTTACACACAGTAGATCAGCCTGCCATAGGGCTTATGCACCCCTAACTGGCCTTCACAGGTTGTAGTGTATTATTTTTTATTAATGGCAGTTCTATGTCAGTATTGTTCTTTTTATCCACACTACTGTAATCAATTTGTTGTTTTTGAAAAGCACAAATGTGCCGACATGACCTTTGTCAGAGGTACTACCCAACATCACTGGACCATCTGTTAGATGGTCGCCATGGGAATCGCAGCCTTTCTCTTCCTGTCCCTCAGTGGCACTGACCCATGCCCACCTGTCTGCTGGTGCCCGCCGGTGCTGTGGCCATGACGGCACCGGGCGAGCGCGGGTGTGTTACCTGTGGTAATCACCGGCTGCTAATCTGAATGTAATGAGATGACCAGGCTCATGGCGATGTCCTGTGTGTGCTGCGGACGGTAAATATTTCCCTACCGCCACACAAGGTCAGCGATTAAGCAGCGGGAGGATAGGAGAGGATTGTGTTTTTGTTTGATGTGTATGTGAGGTTCTGTGTGTGTGTGTGCTTGTTGGCTTAATCAGCCATTATGTCCAGTTATGTCACTGCGGATGTTTTAAGTCCCATCTGTGTGTGTGTTTGTGTTTGTGTGTGTGTGTGTGTGTGAGAGAGAGAGAGAGAGATTGCTAGTGATTTGTTTATCATTTTTACCTTTGGTTGGTTTTGGAGGTTATGTTTTTAGTTTGTTTTTTTGTCTGTCGGTGGGTTTGTCTATCTGTCAACAGGATTATACAAAAACAGACAGGCCGATTTTCTTGAAACTTGATGGAAGAGTCCATGACATTCCGGATTAAGGACCGGATCCAGAAAATATTTTCCACTTTCTTCAACATGGCAAGATAGGGCATATTGGACTTGGCGGAGGTCTCTGCTCTCTGAATGCCCTCCTAGTTGATTCTATTTTCATAGTGTGTGTGTGTGTGTGTGTGTGTGTGTGTGTGTGTGTGTGTGTGTGTGTGTGTGTGTGTGTGTGTGTGTGTGTGTGTGTGTGTGTGTGTGTGTGTGTCCTTGCACGTGCCACTCCATTCATTCTTGAGTCGGTTATCAAATTTCCACTGTTTGTGTGTATACAAGTGTGTCTTTTCTCACTCCTGAGACTGTTATCATATCTGGTGTGCGTTTGTGGCTGTGTAGCCGCGTGTGCGTTTCTGTTTGTCCCTGTTCACCACCAATCTGCCATTTGATGCAGAAGGCCAATGTTATCCACCCTCCTCCCAAGCCTTGCGTGCCATACAGTTGAGAAGAACCGGCAGCCACAACAGCGGTCAGTCAGATGGCCTCTCCTCTCTCTACTCCTCTCTCTTCCCCTGTCTTTTCTTCCCCTCTCTTCACCTCTCCGTCTTTCATGTTTACTCTATCACTCACTCTGTTGTGTCAGACAGCCGTCTCTGAGCTCTCCAGGGCTTCTCAGCCTACATGCCTTTCAAACGTCCTGGATTCATAGCTGCCTTTGAGGCACTCTCACTCACCGCACACACACATTTTCTCTTTCTTTCTTTCTTTCTTTCTCTCTCTCTCTCTCTCTCTCTCTCTCTCTCTCTCTCTCTCTCTCTCTCTCTCTCTCTCTCTCTCTCTCTCTCTCTCTCTGTATGTGCTTATCTCCTCCCCTCTGGCTCTCATAACTTTTGAGGGTATTAGTGACATTTGGAGACGTGCACCACTAAAGGAATGCCAGTAAACATCCTGCCCAACATGTTTGCAAGTGATTTTGGCCTCCTCTCTGGGTTACACACGTCGTTTGCAGATTGCAGGTTGAAACATTGGCAGGCGCACACACACACACACACATGCAGTCCCACACACGTACACACATTCTCTCATTCCCTCACTCCCTCACTCACCCTCTCTCTTTCATAAGCACAACACGCCATTATTATTCTCCATCTGTTGGGAGAACACTTCTGCCATGCAAATGCATGCACGTGTGTGGTAGTGTTTTGAACTCTGCTGGTCTTGGTGCACACTGGGCCAGCCTCTCTCCCATCAGGAGCCACAGAGCCATGTGTTGGGTCAGATCGGGTCAGGTCGGTACTGGACTGGACTGGGCTGGACTCGCACGGATGTGCTGCTAAAAGTAGGAAACGGTTGAGTTGTTTGGACTGGGAAGAACCAGATTGTGTTCCATTTAATGGGAATATAAACAGTTTGTTTCGCCTCTTGTTGTGATGCATTGCCGTGAATTGGAGAGACAGCTGTACTTGAACTGAACACACAGTGGTTGCTGTATTGTATGTAGAAAATTCTGTCTCTTCTCTGCTTCTTTAGTGTCTAGTCTTCCTGTGACAAGATGGATTGCCGTGGGTTAATCTGAATGTTATGATGCTGTCCGAATGTTTCCAGGCTACCACAACTATGAGCTAGGCTGACGATGTTCTCCTCTCTTCCCATCCCTCCCCCTTCTCCAGTCGAGAAGGCGCTCTGACTACAGCACTGAGGCTCGCGTGCTGTAGTCAGACTCTGTGCCCTGTGAAGTGCCCTCGCTGGCTGGGATGCAGGTGATTGATAAGGCCTCGAAGGACCTCCGATTAGATTATGTGTGAGCACAGAGGGAGAGAGAGTGACCCTAATGGTCCCTTGTAGATTATGTCTTAATCCCTGCAATCCATAGAGACGAGGAGAGGAGAGGAGAGGAGAGCGGGGGGATGGGAGGAGAGGAGAGCGGGAGGAGAGGAGAGGAGGGGGATTGGAGGAGAGGAGAGGAGAGCGGGGGGATGGGAGGAGAGGAGAGCGGGAGGAGAGGAGAGGAGGGGGATTGGAGGAGAGGAGAGGAGAGCGGGGGGATGGGAGGAGAGGAGAGCGGGAGGAGAGGAGAGGAGGGGGATTGGAGGAGAGGAGAGCGGGGGGATGGGAGGAGAGGAGAGGAGGAGAGGAGAGCGGGGGGATTGGAGAGGAGGGGGATTGGAGGAGAGGAGAGCGGGGGGATGGGAGGAGAGGAGAGCGGGAGGAGAGGAGAGGAGGGGGATTGGAGGAGAGGAGAGCGGGGGGATGGGAGGAGAGGAGAGCGGGAGGAGAGGAGAGGAGGGGGATTGGAGGAGAGGAGAGCGGGGGGATGGGAGGAGGACACAGGACTGCAGAGGAGGGAGGGATGAGGAGACGAGGAAAGGAATGAGGAAGTGATACAATGACTGTGTGTGTGTGTGTGTGTGTGTGTGTGTGTGTGTGTGTGTGTGTGTGTGTGTGTGTGTGTGTGTGTGAGAGAATGACAAGCCCATTCCCCCAAAACCTCAGCCTCCTGTTTTGCTCCACCAGTGCAGGCATGTTGAGTGGAGCTCAGCTCATCACAGCAGGCTGTGTGGAAACCCCTCCGCAGTGTGGTGGGAGCCGGGGCAGAGTTGCCATCCCACTGAGCACGCTCAGGACAGGGTCACATATTCATTCCTCTCCAGGCTGTCGGCTTTCGCCCGGAACATTCTTGCTATTTTGTGCAGAGCTGAGTTTCTGAGGGAAAACAAATGGCCCCATTGGTGGAAGTCAGACCAGGGGAAACCCAATCCTGACGGGCTCATCTGATAACCGCTAAATTAGTTAGGCTTTCGGAAGTCTGCAAACGGATCAGCGCCAGGCCTAAGTATGAAAAACTTCTATCAGTTTATCCGTTCAGGTTTTTTAAATTTATGTCAAGGGAAGTAAAGTTAAGTGACTGGTGTTTAGCAGACGCTTTCATCCAAAGGCCACGGATTTGCAAAGGCAGATTCAGGATTTGAACCTGGCAGGGTTCCAACGCGTTTAGGTTCTGTGTGCGTTGAGCGGAGGCGGTTGAGGGACTCCTCTGTCAGGGTGCCCTGCCACCACAGCCACTTCCTACATGTCTCAGATGGAAGCTGTCTGTTTTTGTTTTGCCGTCTGAGCCGCTCTCTGTTCTCTCTCTCTTCAGTTTTTCCACTGAACAGCTGGAATTTTTAGAGGCACGTCGAAAAAGCCTTTTCTTCCCCGTTCTGGCTCTAACTCGTTCCTTCTTTACTATGCGCTCTTTCTCCAGCTCTGGTTCTCTCTTTTTTTTCTTTCTTTCTCTCTCTCTCTCTCTCTGTCAGCTTTCTGAGGGCTGCTTTCATTTAAGCCCAGATGACAAAGGGGGGAAGCAGAAGCAGGTATGAGAGGTGTGACGTGTCTTTATTTATCCCGTGGAAGTCCATGACGCGTCCCGCAGGTGCCATCTCAGTAGGACTTAGTCAGGACCTGCGGGTCACCACATAAAGCTGTCATGTCAGCACAGGTAATGGTCACACCCCGGTGACAGCAGTCCAACTGTGTCTGGACGTTCCGCTGTGTGCGCCGTGAGTAATGGACGTGTGTCTGTGTCTGTGTCTGTGTCTGTCTGTGTGTGTGTGTGTGTGTGTCTCATCTATCTCATAGGGCAGAGGAGGCACCAGCCCAGCTTGGCTCTGCTGGGTGTTTTTGTGTGGGAGCCCCAGGGATGAGAGGCTGAGAGTGAGAGACGTGTCTGTCCCATGTCTGGCCTCGGTCTCAAACCCTTACCCTAACCCCCGCCCGCTGGAGCTCAATCAGTTACCCGGTCATTACCCAGAAGCCCCCTCTTCACCTCTGCACTCCAAGCTCACCTCCACTCTGTGGCCACATGTGCTGTTTATTATTACAGCCTCATCCCAAAGCAGCACAAAATTGTGTAAACAGACGCACATGCTCTCCTACTGTAATCCAAATGCACTTACATGTGTACATAAATGGTGTTATTTGCTTAGATTGGGCTGCTCTTTTGCATATGGAGGATGTGTAAACATCATTTGCAGCAGGATGGCTCAGCTAGCTCTCTCCCTCTCCCAGAGGGAGTTTTGTTCCCACCGCTTGTCTGCCTCAGAGGACACTCTGGGGGCTTCTTTGGTTTCCTGTGTGTGTGTGTGTGTGTGTGTGTGTGTGTGTGTGTGTGTGTGTGTGTGTGTGTGTGTGTGTGTGTGTGTGTGTGTGTGTGTGTGTGTGTGTGTGTGTGTGTGTGTGTGTGTGTGTGTGTGTGTGTGTGTGTGTGTGTGTGTGTGTGTGTGTGTGTGTGTGTGTGTGTGTGTGTGTGTGTGTGTGTGTGTGTGTGTGTGTGTGTCTCAGCAGTTGTGGGCACCTTGAGCTGTAGCGTCATTTAAAGAAAATCTAGAAAACAGCTGTGGTGGTGATGCATGTGAAGAGAGAGATGTGCTCAATCTCCTCAGGAGGTAGAGGAGAGGGCAAAGAGAGGGATAGAAAGAGAGAGGACACTGACTGGCTGCACTGCTGCAGCAGATTTCTCTTGAGCTTAAAATATCTTTTCCCGTATCGGTTAACCCTTCCAAGGCCTCACGTGTGGACGTATCGCGGTGTGCTCGGGGGGTGGTGGTACTCGCCAGCTGCTTCTGTTGATCAGCAAACATGATGGCTCGACTCTCACTCCCCCGTCCGCCTGTCCGTCTGTCTCGCTCTGTCTGCCTGTCTGTCTCTCTGCCTGTCTGTCTGTGTGCCTGTCTGTCTGTGTGCCTGTCTGTCTGTGTGCCTGTCTGTCTTACTCCCATTGTTGCTTTCTCTTCCCCTTGCCGTATATCTGTCATTTTGCATAGTGGTTTCCTTCCCCTCATCTGATGAGTTGTTTCTCGTTGCCTTGGTTTTCAGTTGTCCATTGTCTCACTTTTGTATTTCTCAGTCATGCATATTGTCCACACACACACACACACACACACAGGACACAGATGTGTGTGAACAGACACAAATGTGTCTCCATTTCCCAGTTTAAGTAAACACACCGAGCTCTGGGTCTCCACTGACTCTCCCACTCTGAGCTCACTTTTTTATGAGGGAGAATGTGCCGAATAATGACTGTAATTAAACTGCTGTAACTCGATTCTCTGGCATTAAATTGCCAGGAGGAAAGAGCGAGGAAGATGCAGGGGGGCGAAGAAGGGAGGGAGAGAAGAGAAACAAGGAAAGAGAGAGAGAGAGAGACAGAAGTCAGCGGGGGAAAAGTGAGCGAGATCCAACAAAGACGGCAGATTACACGCCTCCCAAGGGAAGGGAGTAATCTCACATGCCAGATGTTTGAGACGAGTACATGAAAGCACAGGTTTCCTCTCTCTTCACTCTGCATGTTGTCAGGCAGATGGTGTAACCTCCTGAAGTGAACAGCAAAGCTCTCAATCTTTCTCTCTGTCTCCACCCCCCCCCCCCATTTCTCTCCCTCTCTTTCCCTCTCTCTCTCCCATTTATCTTCCTCTCTTTCTCTCTCCCCCCCCCCCTCTGTCTCTCTGTTCATCTCTCTTCTCTTTCTCCTCTCTTTCTCCTCTTTCCCTCTCTATCACACGCACTGCTTGTTTACTCACTCCACTTGTCGTTTTGATTATGTCCGCGTGAAGGGGTATCTCGTGGGCGCCGCGGCTTCTGTGTAGAGTAGCGAAGCATCTAATGCACTGTGTGCAGTTAGCAGCAGCCTGCTATCCTCCCTGCAGCCACACAGCCTTCAGGACCTCCAGAGCCCGGCCTCCATCTTAGAACTGGGTTACCGAGAGCAGTGGGTGGCAAGCAAGGGCACTTGGCAGCGGGCAGGGCCTCTGGCCCGGGACTCCAGGTTGGGCATGGGCAGGAGGAGGAGGAGGGGGAGGCTGGGGTGGTTGCTGGGTGCCCCCGTGCCCCTGGCTGGCGGTGTAACAGAGGGGAGCGACAGAGTGCCGGCGTCCCCCGGGGGCCCAGTCGCGCGGCCCGGCTCGGCTCAGCGTGGATCCACTTTCACTGGCTGCCGATCGGCTCTGGTGGCAATGTGAGAAGTGACAACCCAGACAGCCATGACTAATGACGGGCACACAGGGCTTTCTCTCTCTGTTGGGGTGGTGTGTGTGTGTGTGTGTGTGTGTGTGTGTGTGTGTGTGTACGTGTGTGTGTGTACGTGTGTGTGTGTGTGTGGTAGTACTTTAAAAAAAAGAGGGATAGAGAGATATAAAAGAGTGAAAGCAGTGTGGAGTGAAAAGAGGGGAATGAAACCCCCACACACACACATAACACACCACACACATAACACACACACATACATAACACACACACATACAGAGACGGAGCGCTCCTGGAATTTGATCTGCTGATGGCCTGGCTCCCTGCCCTGGCAAAGAGGCATGTGAGGGGTGGAGGGCTGGCCAGGAGGGCCGAGGCTCACAGTCTGGCTGCTCGGGTCCTGGCTGGACACACTGGGCCCAGAGTTGGGCTGGTCAGCTGGTCGGCCAGCATGGAAGACCCAAGCGTTTGAAGATGGAAGGGAGAGAGAGAGAAAGATGAGTGACAGAGAGAGGGATCAAGGTTAGAGAGTCCTCTATCATGGACATGGATGTTAACCCCGGAGTTGTCCTACTACATGGACATTTGGCAAACGTGCAGTAAACATTTGAATCTTTCTGTTGGTTATTGGTGTCTCAGTAGTTATATTTTTCACTAGGCTTTTCTTTCAGTGCTACTGTACTATGCTGTACCAATGTTGGTGCCATCACCAGATGTAGTTATGAATGTGTGTGTGTGAGTGGGTATAGTGTGTGGGTAGTCATATAAACACACGTGCCCTCTTCTGTTTCTCACAATCAATCACACTCACACTCTCACTCTCACTCTCTCTCTCACTCTCACTCTCTCTCACACTCACTCTCACTCACACTCTCACTCTCACTCTCTCTCACACTCTCACTCTCACTCTCACTCTCTCTCACACTCTCACTCACTCTCTCTCTCTCTCTCTCTCACTCACTCACACTCTCTCACTCTCTCACTCTCTCTCTCACTCACTCTCTCTCACACTCTCACTCACACTCACACTCACACTCACACTCACACTCTCACTTTCACTAATTTCTCCCATCTCATTTCTTTTCACCTGTAGATTGGGTACCATTCTTCATTCTGTTTGAAGGCAGCCTCTGCTGTCTTGCATTACTGCAGGCTAATTGCCTTCCAATTGAGGGCAGACCCTCTTCACCAGCTTAATGTACTGCCCCCTCCAGAGCACTGCCGCAACGCTCGGGCGCCTGTGTTTGTTTTGTTTTAGCATGTAAACAAGGAGCGAGTGTGCACATGTAAACAATCCCGTCGTTCCGGTCTTCCTTAACCCTTCCGCTCAGCATCGAGAGTAAACACGAGGTGACCATCCTGAGTGGGCTCAACGAGTTTGTTGTGAAGTTCTACGGACCACAAGGAAGTAAGTACATGACCATATCAGTCTCGTTTAACAGCATCTATATTAACAAGGCAGTTTTATGGGGTCACTTTCCTTTGTTTGCTGAAACTGCACTGCTGAAGCAGAAGAAGCCAATAAATATAACTGAATTGTAAAGGGGACCTAGTATTCATCATTCAGTGCACAGACGTGGTAACAAGCTAAATCCTAAGTATATGTTTCCAGTGTTAAACTTGTTTTTGTGTTTTAAAAGGGCCATTATGGCAATTTTAAAGGGCATTGATTGCATCCAGTCTGACACACACACACACACACACACACACACACACAGTCAGACGGCAAGCAGGAACATGGGAAATGTCCTAATCAATCTTGGCTAATGCCTCTTTTAAAGTGTCCTTGTTTAAGGGTCTTTGGCGAAATATTCTTGTGAAACCAACAGAACTCCTAAACTGCGAGGTTTGAGGCGAAGGCGCATTATTGTTAACGCTAAGGTCTCCTATTGCAGTGTAGCATTAATGTTGTTCCTTACTTGTAAGTGGTTTTAGGTAAAAGTGTCCGCTAAATGGATAGATGTAAGTGCTGGGCTGTAGGGGAATTATCCAGGGGGCGACAGGTGGACATGCTGGATAAAAAGAGCTGTCGTGGGGGCAAAGGGGACAGGGCAACACCGACCCCCAAGGGTTAGACGGGTTGGATCCCGGTGATGGTTGACACTGGAAACGACCGGCCTTGACCAGAACAGCTGTCGCTCAAACACCAAGGCCTAGTTTTTTTTTTTTTTTACTGGCCAGTAAAAAGCTGAGAGTGTGTGTGTTTAGGGAGAGATGGTCAAACAGTTAGTGTTCAAACATCACAAGGATAATCAGGAGGAAGTGTTCATTTGCAAAACGCCCGCGCCTTGAGTAGTGAGCAAACAATGCAGTCTAAAGGTTAACGGCCAACGCAAGCCGATGTCCGTTTCAAAGCCAAACATGAACTCGCTAAGAATCCCGGTACGTACAGTATGCCACCGCAGCCCAGCGTTCCCTAAGCAATGTATGAAATATGGAGAATGCTTATTGCATCCAGCTGTGCTCAGATTAAGCCTTCAGAAGTATATATACGTCAGATTGAACAAGCAAATGAAAAGCATATGTGTTCATATGTTTGGACTGAGCAGCGCATAGGAATGTGTGCAGAGGCAGGGCAAGCACAGGGCCACAGTGCAGCCTCCAGTAGCCTATAGCTCATGTCAAATCCCCCCCTTTGTGAGAAAGCAGTTTATTAGCTACCAGAACAACATCCAGCCTAACCTTTTGACATTCGCTCCGTAAACCTCAACACCTCATTCTTGCCCTACGGGGCATGTCGTAGGCTACGTGCTCTGATTCGATAGAACCCTGGCTTTGGGCAGTTATTTTTTCGGTGGATGTAATCTCGATAGAAAATTGGCTTAAGTCGGAGTGACCCGCGTCAGAAGGAGCGCTGCCCCCCGGGTTGGGTGTTTGTGCTGGTGGGAACAGGCTGTTACAGACAGGGGGGCTTTAATGGCTAAGCCCCTACCTTTCTCCTCTCCTCACCGCAGAGACCCAGCTGGCCACATAAGGGTTGGATTGCAAAGGGAGCTATTCTGGGAGACGCTGCTCCCTACTCCACTGTCCCCGTGCCTCGATGGCTACATGCTGTACATGTTCTCTCGGTCTCTCTCTCTCTCTCTCTCTCTCTCTCTCTCTCTCTCTTCCTTCCTCTATCTCTGTCTCTCTCTCTTTCTATCTCCCACATGCTGTACATGTTCGTCTCTCTCTCTCTTCCTTCCTCTATCTCTGTCTCTCTCTCTCTCTCTCTCTCTCTCTCTCTCTCTCTCTCTCTCTCTCTCTCTCTCTCTCTCTCTCTCTCTCTCTCTCTTCCTTCCTCTATCTCTGTCTCTCTCTCTTTCTCTCTCCCTGCCCCGCAAGCTCTGTTAAGTCACAAACTCAAGTATGCACACATAATCCAGGCCATGTTGCAAAACACCAAACATTACTTTTTTCCCCAAGCCTTTTCAATTCAATAGCCCTTGAATAGCCTTCTGCTAATGTAGCTTAATTAGTTTCACATGTGAGTGGAGGACCCCAGGGGTAGTGTCTGATTTGTTTATGTTGACACTGCTCTGTCCCTCAACCTCGTCCTGTTTCTACAGCACCATACGAAGGTGGCGTATGGAAGGTGCGGGTAGACCTACCAGACAAATACCCCTTCAAATCTCCATCTATAGGTACGGATGTGTGGGATTGGGCGGGATGATGATGTGCTGTCGCCAGCGACTAGTGTGATTGGTTCACTTGTGCTACTCCATTTCCATGACGACTTGCCCTGCCTCACTCTGTTTCTGTCTCTTTCTATTTCCTTTCCAGGCTTCATGAATAAAATATTTCATCCCAACATTGATGAAGCGTAAGTTCAATTTTTTATCCTATTACCTCACCATCACTCAAAGGGATTATATTCCACACCACTGCATCACCAAATCTCATGAGAAAAGTATTTTTCATATGACAATCACCAAACAATCTAGAGCTTCCATAGGAATCCTTGAAGGTTGTATATTGAACCCTGTGAACCTGTGAAAAACATCTTTCATCATCAGTTCCATCTAGACGACACATTATAAATATTATAATTTTTGCAATACGTGTTGTGATTATGAAAAATATGGTGATGACTTGACTTGAACAGCTTGAATAGTTTATTTAAACACTCCCTGGTTGACTCACCGTGACACGATGTCTCACGTTTTGCTTTGTTCTCCTTTTGCATTGAGCATTTGTGTTAATATGCTTCACATTGCACATCCTGAAATGGGACTATTATGCATGCACACATTGTGATATTGCTGCTGCTGAAACTACATGTATTGTGCAGCCCTAGATCCAGCTGTGTCTAACCACTGAGAAGTAGAAGACCTTGTGTGCCACCCAGACTTCTTTTTGTGGAAAAGGCCTCTGTTTGGCTTCCATTAGGAATCTGTTAAACATTTATTTTTCTTTAAAGAGCCCTTTTTCGTTTTGTTTGTTTTTGAAATAACTTACTTGCGGCCATTAGCGGTGACTTTGGGAGAGCCGGCCCGCCCAGAGAGGATCAGAGGTTGGTGCCTCTGACTGGGTCCCAGTCCAGCTGGTGGGAGAACAATGTTTTGCTCTCCTCTCCTCTCCTCTCCCTGCCTCACTCTCGCTCTCACTCTCTCTCCTTTCCCATGGCCACAAATAGGCGATTTGATGCTGTTGTTTATTCTCTCAGTTTTCAAGTGGAGCTGGGCTTTATTCATGATTAAAGGCCTGTGGCGGGTGTGTGTGTGTGTGTGTGTGTGTGTGTGTGTGTGTGTGTGTGTGTGTGTGTGTGTGTGGGAGTGAGTGTGTCGTGCTGGATTGCTAGTCTCTCCATCATTCTCCCTGGTGCTTTGGAGGGCTGCAGAATTACCTCTGAATTACCATCAGTGCATAATGGGCCATCACACAGATTCCACCTGGGGATTCATTCCTACTGGACCAATACTCCTTAGCACTGCCCAAACCCCACTCTAATGGCCAGGACACATCGCCTCAGTCACGTTCACGGAGCAGCTGTGTTGTGCTACGTTGCTTTTATGTTTGTGTGTTGCTACTGCTACTATCTGTCCACAGAGTTTGTGTTTGATGATAAATCCACAATGAGCAACATTAATGAGCTGAGATGTTGTGTTTGATGATTTCCATAAATCCACAATGAGCAACATTAATGAGCTGAGATGTTGTGTTTGATGATTTCCATAAATCCACAATGAGCAACATTAATGAGCTGAGATGTTGTGTTTGATGATTGCCATAAATCCACAATGAGCAACATTTAATGAGCTGAGATGTTGTTTCCAGTTTGTTGTTTCTAGTTGTTACCAAAAGGCAGTCACATAATTTTGTTTCTGCTACCTTATAGTGTTATAGTACTTTTGTGTTATTTTGTGTCATGCAAAAGGCATTCTCTTAACCATTGTTATCCTTTCAAAAAAAGCTCTATACAATATAACAGTATTAATCCATATAATGCAACTCTAATATATTGAAGTAAGCATTGGGGCCAAGGGATCCCAGCTGTAGATGGTTCACAGTAAGACATGACTCACAACCTCCCAGCTCTGTGATGAGGAGGCTTAGGATGAGATGGGGAAATCCCTGTGGAAGTTTAACCTGCATTCTCTCTCTCTGCCCGTTCCAGGTCAGGGACTGTGTGTTTAGATGTCATCAACCAGACATGGACAGCCCTTTACGGTGAGTACTGAAGCTAGCGTTGTTGTCAATGTGTAGTTGTGATTGCGGTGGGTCCTGATGAAGCCGGGGCCTGTGTCTCTTGAGGAGAAAGGAGTGTTTGTGAAGGAATGGGACAGGTTGTGCACGTTTGGCCGCCCTCTTGGTGCGTCCTAATCCTCTTACTCTCACTGGATGCTAACGAGGTAATGCCCTGAGCCACCAAGGTCAGAAAATGGGCCTCTGCATCACCTTACCGCAGTCATTAACCGCTCCCCACTCGCCAGACCAGTGGCTTGGTGTAGCCGGACCAGTCCTCACCTCATGAAAACGGCCTGACCTTGTTCATGTCATGATTGTGTCCCATTGTTGCATCCATATGGACATGACTTCAGCCTTTAACCTGCTATTGACCACGATGAGATGTATATTCTTCCTAGTATGCCAGGGTGCATGCTGATATATTAGACTTTTTTTTCTTCTTAAGTTAGCAGACTTATCTTGTTCTGGCACCTTTGATGTTTGCTCGCGTTGTTACTACTGTTTGCACCTCTATATCTCTACCTCTATAGCTTTCACATAGCCGGCTATGTTGGAATTACATTTCCAACAAACATTTAATTTCAATGTTATCACGCTAAGATACCTTCAGTGATCACTGATAGGACATTCTGAGGAGCCCACCTTTCATTTCATCTGGCTAACATCAGTCCCACACCTCTGAGAACAATCACTCCTTCTGTCTCTCTCTCTCTCTCATCAGCATTTCTTTCTCATCTCTCTCTGTCATCTGCCTCTCCTGCCTTCATTCTCATTTCTTATCTCACCCCATTTCCCTTCTCTCCCATCCACTCCTCCTGATTCCCTCTCCCTCTCCCTTCCTCATCTCATCATGCTATTCCTTTATTTCTCTCTCTCTCTCTCTTGCTCTCTCACTCTGTCTCTCTCTCTTTCTCTCTCTCTCTTTCTCTCTCTCTCTCTCTCTCTCTCTCTCTCTCTCTCTCTCTCTCTCTCTCTCTCTCTCTCTCTCTCTCTCTCTCTCTCTCTCTCTCTCTCTCTCTCTCTCTCTCTCTCTCTCTCTCTCTCTCTCTCTCTGTGTCTCTCTCTCTCTCTCTCTCCACCTTCTCTTCGCTCCATGTCCACTGTGCTTCAGATGAAACACCACAGGGTCCTGGCAAGGTTAAAGTATCACCTTGTGGCTGGTGTAAATGGCTGTGCGGATTATTTCCCTAACAGATGTGTGGTTATGGAGTGGAACACGTTTATTTTTAGTGGGATTTTCAGATTAGGAATAGGGAATAAACACAGCATAATTTGCACACAGATGAGGCCGCTGTGGTCGACTCTGTAGAGGCCTTATTTGCTGACGGCTGTGAGGTCATTACTTGAGTGTAGCACCTTTGTTTGCCATCATGAATAGGTGTCTAATGGAATACGAATTAGTCATAGGAATTAGACTGCCTTTTGACTCATTCTTAAACCATGTTAGAAGCACATTGAAGCATATTGGAATAAGGCTGCATCATTTTGTACACAGAATTCTGTTGATAAACTGTTTATTTTATTTTTTTAACGTTGTAAGCAAGCCTCAGTTGTTTGTTTACATCTGATTCATTTGTGTCTTTCTCTTTGAGTGCTCAGTAGTGACACCTAGTAGATCGCTGAGGAAGTGCAATATGCGCCTGGGGATAAGGAGATGGAGGAAGACACAGAAAGGGAGGCCCACACAAGCATAGCAGAAAAAAGGATTAGGCTGCAAAGAAAGGGAGGCCCACACAAGCATAGCAGAAAAAAGGATTAGGCTGCAATCATCTCTCTCTCTCTCTCTCTCTCTCTCTCTTTCTCTTTCTCTTTCTCTTTCTCTTTCTCTTTCTCTCTCTCTCTCTCTCTCTCTCTCTCTCTCTCTCTCTCTCTCTCTCTCTCTCTCTCTCTCTCTCTCTCTCTCTCTCTCTCTCTCTCTCTCTCTCTCTCTCTCTCTCTCTTCCCCCCCCTCTTTTGGAGCCTCTAATGTGTTCTGGAGTTGGCAGTATTTGAGTCAGCGTGGGATTGTTTTTGTATGCGCCTGTGTGTGGGTTTGTTTTTGTTTGTTGATGTATGTGTGTTTGTGTGCTCACTTGTTGCGTCTGCAGATCTCACCAACATCTTTGAGTCGTTCCTGCCCCAGCTGCTGGCCTACCCCAACCCCATCGACCCCCTCAACGGAGACGCCGCCGCCATGTACCTCCACCGGCCGGAGGAATACAAACAGAAAATCAAAGGTGTGTGTGTGTGTGCACTGCTGCTGCTGCTGCTAAAATGTGCAAATGAGTGTAGGGCAGATTTGCCCTTATGTAAAATGTTACATGCAAAACAGTCAGTCAGGCAGTATGCTTTTCATTACTGGGCTCCAGTGTTTTTGTTTTCAGTACCTCATAGGAGTGTTGCTCTCCCGTTCTCTTTGAGATACTCCAGAGGTGTTCTATTGGATTCAAGTCAAGCGACATACTTGGCCAAGTGACAGTTTTCACTCTTTTGCAATACAACCCCTCCAGAGAAGAGCGCCAGTTTTTCTAGAATAGAATTCCTGGAATTTGTATAACATCAGTGTCCTCTATGCTGGGGAGGATTGAGTCTGTCAAAGGCATATGAATTATTGAAAAACTAAAAGTTTTGAATCTCAGTAATGAAAGGTATACTGGGTTTTGTTGTCTTGAGTTCCTATTGTGGGTCCTGAATTGTTAATATAGTGAGTCTAAATGGTTACACTTTAACCGTGTGTGTGTGTGTGTGTCCATGCATCATGGCCCTTATAATGCCGTGCATGTGTTCATGTTTGTCAGAATAACAGGTCTTGGGTCCTTTGTGTGTGTGTGTGTGTGTGTGGTCAGAGGTGTTATAGCAGTGAGAGGCTACAGCAGTGCAAACTGTGTGTGTATGTGTGTGAGTGTGTGGTTTAATCCCTCATAGGCCACAGGCTTTATTTCTGTCGTATTTCATCACGTCATTGCCCTCAATAAGCCAAAAGCCTGTATGTGTGTGAGTATGTGTCTCTCCCTTTCTCCCTTCCTCTGTGTGTATGTGTGTGTGTGAGAGAGAGAGAGAGAGAAAATGTGTAGCTGATGTGCCATGTATTGTGTGAAACTGCTCAGTTCAATGAGGTAATGTCCAACCCTGTTGCCCTTTCTCTCACCCGCCCAACCAACACACCCACCCCCCTTTCTCTTTTTCTCTCCTCTTTTTTTCTCCTTCTTTCCCCCTCTCCTGTGTCCTCCTTTCTCTCATTTTTCCCCCAATCTCAACATCTGTCCATCTCTGCTGTCCATCCCACAGAGTACATCCAGAAATATGCAACAGAGGAGGCTCTGAAGGAGCAGGAGGAGGGAGCGGGAGACTCCTCGTCGGAGAGCTCCATGTCGGACTTCTCGGAGGACGAGGCCCAGGACATGGAGTTGTAGTGAACCCCTCGCTCCTCCCTTCCCCCCCTCCTAACCACAGAGACTATATGATTTCCTAACCATGAGAGAGAGAGCAGACTATAATATTCATATTTAAACAAGGTGATTTTTTTTTTTTTTTTCTTTTTTTAATTGTTGTTATTATATTACTTAACAAGGATTTTTATGGATATCTAGCGTTGATCGTGTACATCACATCTTCCTCCAGGTGTTCTGGCTTTTTTCTTTCTTTTACAGTTTTTAATCCCCACCACAGTTTCGACCTCTCGAGTTTGAGGTTTTCTTTTTTGTTTTTGCTTGTTTGTTTTTTCCCTCACAATCCCCCTCATTTGTATCAAACGTGTGGCATTATCCACATTCCTCCTCCGTGGCCATGTAGCTGCGGGCCATGTAATTGCTGCCCTGGTCAAGGCTTCCATGCCAACACACGCTCTCTCTCACTCTCTCTCGCTCGATCGCTCGCTCGCTCACTCGCTCACTTGCTCGCTCGCTGCAGGCCTAGGAAGTTCAGTGGTCAGTCGGCCATGTGACCAGTGTACCAAAGAAGATTCCGGATATGTCCATGTCCGTGGTATGGCAGTCACACAATCAAAAAAAGGTCCTGGCTTGTTGCTCGACGCAAGAGAAGAGACGAGGGGAGCGGGAGCGGGGAAGAGACACATCGCTTGGAAACCTGTTTGTCGCCCGGCGATGTCGAAAATTCAGGCGGTCGGCATGCGTGTGGCGCGTCGCTGCTTTGGTGACGTACTGTGCTCCTGCCGATAAAACGGGGTCAAGGTTGGATCTCCAGAGAAAGAAAAAAAAAGACTAAACTGACTATGCTGTTTCCTTCTTCCCTCTGTGAATATGTGTGTGTGTGTGTGGGTGTGTGTGTGTGTGTGTGTGTGTGTGGGTGGGTGTGTGTGTGTTTTACACCTACCTTGTTTAGGAAAAGGAAAAAAGAAACTTTAATTTCTCATTTGAGCCTTATGAACCTTGCGTGGTAATGGTGAGTACTAAGGACACCAGGGGGGCCCCCTTCTCTTTTTCTCTGCTGGACCATGTCCACTGACCATGGTGGCCAGTACGATGGCATATCCGCCTGTAGTGTAGGGAGGGCTGTCCACACCGAAGACTCCAACCCCCACAGCCTCGTAGACATTAACCTCGATCTAGTGGACCCCAAACACTCTGCTTGCTTTTTTCCCTTTGTGTTGGAGAGTCGGCTCACATTTCCTAAGGTTGTGAGGTTGGCCAGAGTCCTGCCACTGAATGGAGTCTGCTCTCTGAATAATGGAGGACACTTTAGTTTTTTTCTCTGGGGAGAGTGCTAAGATGACACAGATGACCTGTCCCCCAGAAGAATGTCCCATACATAGGCACAGTCCCCGCCACTACTTCTGTTCAACCCCCCCAAAGATAGACAGACAAAGCTGTATGTACTGAGGTCATCTAAAATGGCTCCCACCCAAATTTGTGAAGCACAGTTTTTGTTGTGGAAGTGAATTGCATTGGATGAATGAGCTCCTCCATATTTTTTTTTCATGTTATCATTTTGACCTCATTTTTCATGTAAGGAGTGAATACGCTTTTAAGTTTTAACCTGTCCGGATGAAGAAGCCCTCCCGCCCCCCCACCCCCCCCAAAGAGAAAACAACAAACAAGCATCCTTTTGTACATTGTGGCATGTTAACTGAAGTGAAGTCGTGTTGAAACTAGCGTAGTGTAGAAGAGATTCTCAGCTTTTTTAGCTTCTGTCAGGAGTCCTTCTATGTTCAGTGTTGTGGTCCTCTGGGTTAGCCATCGCAGGGGGGTGGGAGTGTGATTGGGAGGGAGGGGAAGGGGAGTTGGGGCTCTTCCACAGGTCTTTTCGACATCTTCTGGACCTACCGCTAAACGCTCAACTCAGTTTGCCATTTGAGTCGATGTAGGGATAGTTAGTTTCGCTAGGGGTTGAAGCTGCACTAAATTTACTGTTTTCAGATTTCTTTTAAAAATAAAAAAAAACATACACATAAATATATATTTATATTTGTATGGATGTAAATCCCATGGATATTTTTCTCCTGCTTGTACCTTTATTGGAACCCTATCAGGTTGGTGTAGGTCCAACCCACTTCAGTCAATGACCGATGCACATGGAGAACTCTCCACCAGACTTCAGATTAGGATAAGGGTCCACTAGAAGGGCAGGGTGAACAGAGAATTTGTGTTTTAAAGAAAACAATGCCTGTTCAGAGCATTTAATGGAAGGATCAGACATCAGTTTTTTTTTCTAATGTTCCACCAGGTCAATGACAAAACTATAGGAGCTGAAGACTTTCCACCTGGAAATGGAAGGCCGTTGTGTCCATTGGAGTTAGATTTGTTTATTTCATTCGGTCACTAACTCGTTGCTCAATGACAGACTGGGCTGCCGTGTGTTCTAACTCGATGTCATTTCATTTGATTTTCTAACCCCTCCCTCCCCCCCTTTTTTTCTGTTGTCTTTTTTCTTTTTAAAGAGCAGACGTGTCTGTTAAATGGGAGTCTGACTGCCTGGCCAAGTCAGACCACACTTGTTCAAATGCAGATGATAATGTGAAACTTGAAATTTGTTCTCACAGATTGTCTTCTTCTTTTCTATCCTTTCCTGGAGAAAGGGAAGACACAAATGCAGTATCGAGTTCTCGAATGTCACATCCAGATGATGGAACGCAGTTCTTTCTATACAGCTTACAAAGATGCCAGGATGGGAATAGTATTTTAAGTTGCTATTTTTTCTCCTTTTAAAAGACGATTCAGCTTGGTTAACCCCAGCTTTGGGGTTTTCTATTTCCAGTGTCCTCTTTCCCACAAACATACTCAACTTAGTAGCCAGGATGCAACTGTGGTTTGTTGCCATGGCAGACGAGCTAAAACTGGGCAATGCATAAGCCAGGGCAACGGAATAGGGCATTGATTTAAAGGGCAAAAAAATTTATGCATTTTAAGTTGATCCTAATCAGATTTTTGTTCACCCAACTAAGAAAACCAGAGGACTGTTTATTTTTGCTGGTTGTAGTCCTCTTCTTGTGTTGAATTATTGAGTCAAGCTGAAACAAAACTGCTTTGAAAGATTTAGGAATTATTAAATAAAGGAGTGAATAAGCATGGTTTTGTTTGAAATTATATTCCTTATTTCATTCTTTTCTTTTAAATGTGATAAATATAAAAAAATGTCCCCTCTATTAATAAAGTATTTAAAGCCACACAAGTAAATGAGAGCCTATAGAATGAGTTGTGATGTCCAATTTTAGTGGTAGTGCTATCTGCCTAAACTGTTGTCCAGTGTTTTGTTCTAATATGAGCTGTGTAAAGAAGTCATCAAATTTGGGATTGGTTGTGGGAGGGGCTTGGGGTGCTGAAGTTGTCATTTTCTTGAATTGTTCCTGTCTCCTTTAACCCCTTCCTTTTCATACAGACAGAAACACATGCACACAGAAACGCATACAAACACATAACCCTCCTCCACAATCTAGCCTTAGAGCATGGGCGTGCAGTGATGCACTGAATCCCAGCAAAAAGGGGGGAGAGGAAACCCGTCTTCCAAGCTGCACCCCGGAGTTCAGAGTTCCCCACCTTGTGTTCCACGTCATAGACACCCTCCATTCACCCCCTCCACTCCACCCCCCAAAACACCCACTCGTCTCACCTGCTCCTGGGGCTTGGCTGGCTGGCGTGTCTCTCCTAGATGCATCTGCATGCATGTGGTGAGGAGTCGTGCCTGCCCCCAGCCCACCTGGCCTCCTCTCCTCCACCTCCACGTCAGTGTGTTTGTTCCCACAGGGTGGATGGCCCATGTCCACCCTCATGTAACCCTACTCCCTCCTCTCCCTCCGCACACAAGGCATCTCTGTCTCTCTCCAGGGCTGGTGGGTGCTCAGCATGGGGGGGGGGGGGGGATTGGCTGTTGTTTTTATTTTGACTGTTTTGATAGTATTGTCTATATTTGGTACCTAGTGTGTGATACTTTGGAAAAAAAAATCTGAAGGGTTTTTTATTTTTCAGTTTCATTATTCTTCACGCCTTCCCCAGGTGTTCTCGTTTTAATTACTCTACCTTCCATTTCTCCTCACGCTCCCCTTCCTTTGATTTTTATTTGAAGCTTTTAGGTTTCATCCCCGGTTACTTTAACTGCATTGTAAAGTGGGCATGCTTGTCACAGAGGACAAATGCTCTCTATCTATAGGATTATAACCTCTCAGAATAGTTGTGTATAATGAGCTGTAATAACTTCTTTTTTTTAATAAAAACATTAAACATATCTGGCATTGGTTTGGTGTGCATTTTTTGGGGTGTGGGATTGTGTTATGTGGTGACTTTTGGGAATAATGTTCAGCAGCTCACAGATAGTCACCTTGTTTCATTTGCAGTGGCACCTCAGGTCCACTTGGTGGCAGCCAAGTCTAGTAAAAGCTGTTAGTGGATCTGTCATGACTCTTACCACAAGGGGCACTCTTTCTCCAAGTTGACCACTTAAATCACTCAAGCAGTCCTTTAATAGTTGTTACATTGTGGACCTTCATCTGAAGTGACAAATCATGCATTCATCTAAAATATACAATCATGTGATTTATTCTTTACATTCTATCAACAGATGCCTAAATTACACCCACAAATGGCATGGGAATGAAGATATACAATATGTGGCTCAAAAAACTCTAGGTGACTTCATAGACCACCTAATGGCACCTTACACCAAACACAATTTGGGAAAGATTCTTGAAAGGTCTTTTAACTACCCCCCCCCCCCTTTCAAACTTTACTCAAAAGACTCCAAACTTTCAAAAATCTTTCCCAAATCTTGTCAAAGTTATTGTAGAGATGTGTTGAGATGTCTACCATCATTCTCTTCCCTTCCCTACCATGAGAGAGCGCTGTGTGGCCCATGTAAGGGCTTTGCTGTCAATGCCACTAGTCGTGGGGGGAAGGGAAATTCTGTGACATAAGGCAATTTAATCTCTTCCACCAAACTGTTTTGTCACGCAGCAATCTGTCCTCTTTCCCAGTCGTGTTTTTTATTGGTGCAGAGATATGCCGAGATGTGGAATTAAGCTCATTTCTCTCTTCCGCATTTTTGGGGGTAGTTTTTTTTTTTTTAATCAAAGCATATTTGCCGTGACTACTCTGAACACATAGTTGACTTACAAGTGACCTTATGAGCATCACCTCCCTTCGCTCCCTCAGGTTTTGGCCTCACTCTAACTCCATCCCTGTTCTCCGTCTCCTTGGTTTCATTTACTCGTCTTCATAGAGACCCGCAGCAAGAATAGTTCTCATTTTCCCAACATGCATTCCATGATCTCCATCACGCCTCGCCCTTGTGGCCTTGCTGTAATCATTAGCTCTAGCTTACAGCATCTCTAGTTATCTCTCCATCATAATCTAATTGCATTTGCTGTGTGCTCCAGGTACCCAAACCTCTCTCCATGCCTTTCACATTGACTGTTAATAACATTCATGGTTTATTATCCACTTTCACCACTTAAACATAAAGCACAAGCAACATTAAAAGAATATGTCTTTGCCTGTGTTCCTTTGTTGTGCGCTTTTGTCCACCTCATAAAAAGATACTGTGTAAGGCCCTCTCTCTCTCTCTCTCTCTCTCTCTCTCTCTCTCTGCCTCTGTTCCTTTCCTGGAGGAGGGAGGGCAGGAGGGATGGAGGGAGAGAGAGAGAGAGAGAGAGAGAGAGACTTTCCACACGCCTGACCTCCAGCAGTCCGGTAACATGAGCCGCTCAATGAAATATTTAGAGTGCTCTGCATCTGCAATGCGATGGTCAAGAGGTCTGCAGGTCTTTCTATGATGTAATGCACATCCTCTTCCTGCTTCGGATTGGACCAGCCAGTGCCCAACAGTCCTCTCCACATCTTGTACACTAAACATGCATGGGGATATTTACTCTGTTTACAATGAATGTATAGGTAGACTTCAATGACTCCCATGTCTATGAGAGTCAGTACTCCACAGGTGTGCTATAATCCAGCACCTGGTGAGAGGGATTTGGGTGAGCAAGGTTCGATGTACACGAATGGTGTGGATTCCAAATCCTCATATCACACCATGGCCCCAGAGGGATTGTGTAGTGTTCTGTCAGCACCCTCCTGGCCTCTTAAGCAGGCCTCTGCAGACACACACAGATCTCACTCCCCACCATGCTTATCTACCTGTATTCTAATGCCTCCCAAACTAGGAAACAGTATAAAGACATTGCTGAAATGTTAGGCCTGCTATGGTGATTATATCCCCTTGAAATCAAACAACTTTATTCAATGAGTATGATCGTTTAACAGCCTACTTTAATTTTCTCATTATTCCAATGTCAATTTCAGACCTAAATGATAGGCTACACAAATTAGCCTAGGCTAGGATACTTCATTTATTTTTATACATAGAATTTTAGAAATGGTTTTGCTTCATAATGCCATGGGAACATGTAGTCAAGGGCCCCTGGCATCTTCCCTCGACGGGCGCTCTATGCTAAGCTAGCTGGCATCCGTTATTTGCCCGTTGCAGTGTATAGGCAGGCCTACTAGACAAAACGAAACCGGACAATCGGTCGGTAGACATCCATGATAATCTCAGGAGATTGGGAGGATCGACTGCCCACCTCCCCCCGGTGAAATACCATCCGTCGTGCTGACATATGAGAAGGCGGATATGGCGCGGTGCGTGTGCGTTTCAGACTGGGGCTGGGATGGCGGCAGGGCTCATGTTCCTCAGGTCCGTTACCGGAGGGATACAACGCTGCCAACCAGGGACTTCATTAATGGATGACCTGCTGATTAAGAAAGGTCTCACCGTCGACCAGTGATGTGTGCGTTTATCCCTCTTGTGTATGGAAGATTTGAACACGCCTTTAATAATAATCATAATTTAGCCTATAGTCTGATATGAATTTCGAGATACTTCAATACTAAAATATAGACAGCTCTCGGTCTGATGCCTATTATGATTAGTTAGGATAATTTAATTTGATCCCTCATTTTATTGCCATCACTCACAACAATTATATCTCCCTAAAACTCACTTTTCTCCAAAAAACACAGTTTTCTGTGGATGCAAAACTTTATGTCAGAACAGCATTTTTCATCATCATAATCACTTCAGACGATAAAAACGTAGCCATTTAAGGCACCCAATGCCTCCTCATCCTAAGCATGCCATGTTTGGGGAATCTAACTTACTGAAATACAAAGGATCAAATAGCCTAATCATCAAATAGGCTATAATCATGTTTTGCATTTCGTATTTGGTCATCATTTGTATTTGCACTGTATTGCACGGTTTGCCTTAATGATGGCAGCTAGGCTACCCTAAATAATGTGTCGCAAATTTGAAGAAAGCCGGCCTGTCATCATGCCATATCATAGGTAACCACATATATGCTAAGATCTTCACCCCGTGAAATTATGCAATTCACCCCGTTACATTGGAATAGGCCTATACAATTCAATATTATTTTCACACATTTTAAAATGTTGTTCTGTACCGTTTAATGCAGTTAAATTAAATGAAAATGCACGTATAAGCATGCGCCTAAATTTACGAAGAAAGATTTCCAAGAAGACATGTGATCTGGCGTTTCATGGTATAAGTAAACGCTGAGTTCAGTGTGGTGTCCTTTACTTCCCATAAGGATTAATTCCTTCCTATTTAATCCGTGGATTAGTGGCACGGGACTACTACGCATGGGATGCGTGGTGTGCGAAATCTATTAGGCTAAAGGACTTTTTATTCTGATAGATTTGGAATCTAATCCTACTGGTGCCCTGCATTTGTCTAAATCCAGACGTGGTATCATATTTTCATTATGCACATTTTATATGAGCATTGTCGTTACATGATCTCATTTGTCTTTAAAAACGAATAATTGATTTAGGCTAGTAATAACACAGAATTCAAGGCGCGTGAGATGAAGTCAGTTTTGGAAAATACAACGAAACTTCTTTCAAAATTGCGTATGTGTAAAATACTTCAACGCAAGATACATAAATATTTGAAAACAAAACATTATTTAGCGTAAAATTTAAATGGCCTCTGTTTTAGGGAATAATATTAACAGGCTGTTTCACTGATTGCATGGTAGGATTTTGTTTTACTTAAATAAATAGTGATTATAATAGATAATTAGACTAGCTTTAAATAGGCTATTCCATTTCGTTTCTAGAGAAATAATAGGACATAGCCTACTTTAGGCTACTTTACTTTTCTTTCAAGATAGCCTATAGCCTATGTCTCAAAGGCCTGTAGTGTTTTCACTTAGAGAAAGAAAAATAGGCATGGAGTAATGATTTCGATTATTTTCAGATGGACGCAATCTCTCTCACACACGGTGCGTGCGTTGTCTTTTTACGCCACACACTGAGGTAATTTCAAAGAGCGGTTCTAATGTATCCAATCTGTTCGTGCGCACCTTCAGCCGCATTGTAACGGTAGACTCTGTGTGAAAAACGATGCCAGTCTAGATATAACGGTACCCAACCCTCTCAGGTCTACGGTATCGTCCAGTTTTGTGACTATGGACTAACAATGAACAGAAGGACTGTAACCACGATTATATTATTTTATATACAGTGACAAAATCGACATAAATGCATTATTTATTGCTTGTGAAGTAACGTCTCTAAACCCGCTGCATTTCGCCATGCGTAAAAGGCTTCCAAATGGCCATGTTCTTTGTCAAGAACCCCTATCATGTAGCGTTCGAACAAGAGACGTCTTGCCACATGAGTTGGTCTTTGCACCTGATACCTGTCTTGGCAGATGGTAAAGGATGAACTCTGGAAGTCATAGGCCTATGGACCTGGGCACGCTGGGCAGAAGCAAATTAATATTTTAAATATTCATGAGCTTTACTCAACTTCTACCCTTGGTCTCTTTCAGAGATGACTCGAAGCTTGGGTTTCAACTTTTCCAGAAGTTAATCAGCTGGAAACCCTCTGTGGTATAAGGACTTGACCAGGTTCGGCTGCAACGCTGACTGTTTGACAACGAGTAACCAAGGATGGATTTCACTATTACTTCACTTTGAATAGATGTAACCAGAGCTGACCGACTGACACCATTTGGAACGTTTAAAAAATCGGGTCGTTTTTTTTTCGCTGGTGTCCGTCTGATTACCAACAGCAGGTAAATATACATGAATTATCTAACAGAGTGAACTCTGGGTAAAATCTACTAGCATATATATCAAATTCCTGAGTCAGAGGAGTTATACCCTTGCTGTTCACCTACTGTGGACGGCGACTCGTGCGATTCTTCACTGCGCAAAAGCTTAAATGCAGATGCTGAAGCCGGGGAGGACTGTTAGGCTATAGGAAAACCGGTGACGTGTTAAGGAGGTTTGTTGAATGCCACTAGTTTGATCATCTAAATGTCATGCTGATTGTTTCTGGTAATGAGCGTACATTTCTGGTTTGGTTTATTCCGCTTTATTTGTTTTTATTAAATCATACTTTAGAGGATATAAGATACGATGCCATAACCAAATGGAGGCCGCAGAAGTATTTTCAAGTAGCCTATGCTGTGAAGTTACATATCGTGCTGGTAAAGTTACCGTGCCGTGGTGTGATGCGCTGATAGCTGGTAGAACTGGTCCGAGTGGCTTAGCAGATGAAATGTTGTAGCCTATTTCAGTCAATGCTCATTATTTGCCATCTGGATGTCGTCATCTGATCCCACTGCAGTCTTTGTATCAACCAAGGGACTGCAGGCTTGACTATGCGTCAGACTTGCGAAAATGTATAATCCTGACTGGGCAGTTGGGTAGATGTAACGACGGTTTAACGACATCGTAATTTCGGGAAAATGTGCAAATAATTGTGTTGTTGAAAAGGTTGTTAACTATAAAGTGGATTGGTTTTAAATAGATTGGTTTTATTTCTTTTTGAAACATATTTTGCATTTCTGAATTACCATTTTGCGTTTTCTGCGCACTGATGGTTCTATTTAAATGGGACAATTCTAGGGCACTCACGTGAAGGCCTACCAAACCCATGCCATTACCACTGAAACTATGGGTTAATTTCAGTCAACAAGCCGGTTGCTAACGTCGTGGCAGTATTTCATCCCCTTAGAGACAGACAGAGGCTCTTTGTCTTGACCACAGGTAAACACCTGTGTAGAGATCCATAGACACAACAGGTTGTAGGCTATAAGCGGTCTTTAATGTAGCTAACTTTGTTAATCAACATAGTGTATCACATTCACATTCGGAAAACGTCAGTGTTTAGCCTACCTGACTTTATTCGCCTCAAAAGGCATGTTTCCGTTTTGTCATGCATTAATTCAAACGCAGTACGCAGACATACTACTTCGCCATTTTATGATGCGCCTAAATCATTCAAATCATGCTTTCGATCAAATTCGGTGTTGTATTTGTAAAGTAAATTACCGTTTGTAAAGAAAAAAAATATTTCTATCACATTGCTAATCAAGGGGCACACAGAGGATACAGCATCTAAATGGAGCAATGTAGGTATGGACTGAATAATTCGGCATGAAATCAATTAATCCGGAGATCAGCCAATCCTCTGACAGCTGCCTGTTTACACTGCAATAATTCAGGGGGCCTGAGGCAGGGACCGTTTAAGGTTGCCTTGCCTCCCGCCAGCTCCACCTTCTCAAAAGAAAAAAAATGCACCTGGCTTGTGACATCGCAAAATACAACAGACAGAAGAGGGTTGGATTATTCCTTCACCACTAGGGTAAGATGCTTACAAACTAATTATCTTTCCATTGGCAAATCCTCGCTCTCACAGCCAAAATTAAGCAGAGCCGCTTGGCCACAAAAAAGTCGAGCCATCAGCTGCAGTAGAAAGAGGAAAACCGAGCAAACGGCGGGAAAACGCACCTGGACTCATCCACAGTCTTGCAGGTACAGCGACTCGCCAGGTGAAAAAGAGTGGCGTACTGAGAGAGGTGGAGAGAGGGAGTATGTACAAGGAGAGAGCAGAGCTGAAATTGACATTTGATACTCAGGAAGTCAGCGTTGCCGCCTCGTCTTCTTTGTTTCATTGAAATTCTACAGTTTGTTACGAGCGGGCAGCTATGATAACGTTGTTATGTTTCTATGTATCGAAAAGAGCAAGAGAAATGGTCGTAGGCTACTTTCAGACTGGCAAGTTTACTCTATTTATGTCTCTCCGTGTCGTTTCAACTGTGCGTAATTCGATCATTTGTAAAAGACTACGGAATAGAAAAGATTGACGTAAATGCAACACTTTATTTATTCCTTATATCGACCAAAATGTTTGTTATTTTGACACAAACGCATCTCGAATCCTGACTGGAACCAATGTCCTCTTCAACATTACGCCGTGCGGCCAGGTAAGCTCTTCTGTTGGGTAAAAGAACACAGATTTAGCAGTCGACTTGGTGTTTAGTACCAAAGTTTAATTTCAAGACAGTACATCTAAAACATTACGCAAAATATTTTCTTGAGGGAGGAATTAGGCTATTTCAGGTAAAAATAGCTTACTCCTTTCGGCGTAGTGGGTGCCCCTATGGCAGCTCCTTAGGCAGTTGTTGAAAGCATAAATATTTACAAAAACTCGTATTTAAAGTAACGTAGGTCACTTCACTGAATAGGCTACTGTAAACGAATATGATAGCTAAATCACCATTTTTTCATAGAATATTATTCTCAGAGCTACCTGGTCAGAATGTGCATTTTAAAAAAGATATATTTAATGTCGTCATAACGCACACATAAATGCAACGTTATATTTACAGCGGTCGTGTCTGAGGCTAAGTTGTTAATTAGGATAAATCATTTAAATAGATGCTGCGCATATTTTATGTTTTTTCCCTTCCGTTCAAACACAGTTATATTTTCTATCCTAATGCCGCAGTGAATCCTATAATTCCAGGTGGTTGAAAATGTTATTATGGCAAAGTAAGCTAAAGTATGTTTTTTAGGGGGGAAATAACAATAGCCTATATGCTTTTAGGTAGAGCATGGACTGTTCATGCCAAATCTCTCCTAAAATAACCGAAGCTGGAAGACCTGTAGACTTTGTAATCAGACAAATGCGATTAGCTGAAGAAGAGCTTTGCAACTGTCATTGGGGTTCACAAAGGTTGACCAAAGCGCACCGGTGCGATGGTCACGCAAAGGCGTCTTCAGCATATATCTTGGCAGTAGGTGATGGGACATGGCGCATGGCTTTGTGGTTCATTCAACTGGCATCACTAATATTTTTACTAATATTTTTTGATGATGTCAGTATCATAATATGGGGAGCAGCATTAGCCTACCCGTTATTTTTCAGTAATGTCAATATATAGGCCTATATCGAAATTTTGTGATGTAGAAGCCATTATGTTTTGCCTTCATCTACTGGAATGGTCTGGAATAATCCAACAAATCCTAATTCATTTGTATTTTTTCTTTAACAGAATAATTAGTTAAATCCAACCTCCTGAAGTTTTATTGTAAATGCCAGCATGTCCTTGGTACATGTATGTTGGAATTAGCTTAGTGTTTTTCATCACTTTGCATGTATAGCCTAGTTTGTAGTATTGCAATATTTTATTAGACCCATACTCCATATTGTCATCACAGAAGTTACCCCCCCCCTTTTTTTGTCTACATTTGTTCATCATAAACAGGGTAAAGCAAAGTTAATCTAGAGAACCAGATGGGAGGCCGGCACCAGTCTGACTTGACGTAGGTCTCTTCTCCACTCTGGCTTTTTAGCCGTATTGATTTCCCCAGGAAATGGCAAGACGACTCCTGCTCAGGGAGCCATTTGGGGGGCGTCTGAAAAAATCACTTAGGCCATCATTTCAGAGGTGGGAATCAATCTGGCCTCCATGCACTGCGGAGGTTTGGTGGGTGCAGGGGCTAATGCTGGTGCCCTGGGCCCACTGGGGTGGGGCTGCCCGCGGCGCAGTGCAGCATGGGTCAGCTTAGCTCAGGGGAGGAGGGCGCTGTGAGCTCACAGCAGATGGCACACAAGCCAGCCAGCCCCCCCGAGCTGCAAAATGCTGCAGGACGAATCCAGAGAAGGGGGAGAGAAATGGCCAGGAAAACGTCCTCGGGTGTGTATGAAGGCACCGCTGTTCTAGAGGGCAGAGCAGCCATTGCAGTACTTCTACGGGTGGGTTTGTTTGAGGGAGAGGGTGGCATAGTAGTACTTCAGCGTCAGGAGGTTGGTGAGTGTTCCTCTGCAGACAAAATGGCCGACCCTGGATCTGTCCTGCAGTATCCATGAGGCTGAATGTTTCAAACAGTGATGTCGGCCTGACCATTATGCAGTGGTGTTACGGTTCAACTTTGTGATTCTTGACCAGTACTTCTAGTGTGTTCTCCAGGAGTTGTAATGATGAGATGCCTTAAAGTTTATGCATGCTTTTCAGATGAGGGTAGAGAGGTCCTTTGAGAATTTGACAGGTCATTATTGAAGGTACTGAATGTGATTCTTGGAAATTCTTTTGACAATTTTTGGAATGATGATAATCTCGATAATGTGGACATCATCTTTGTCATGGACTCCAAAGTCAAACATTAAGTCATTCATAGCTGAAGTTAATTAGGATGGCAAGATGACAACCCTCTGATGGATTTGAGAGGAGCCAGTTCCTCAGGAGTATATGTAGTGGATTGTTCACCTCTCACCTTCGCTTCTTGTACAAAGAACATTATGTGCTCGGAGTGTTGGGAGTGCTGAGAATGATAATCTTCTCAACAGGCAATTAAAATATGCATTCCAGGATGCCATATTGGAGAGTGTCAGCATTTTTGTAATTTATACAAATGTGAGAGACTGATCCTATGAGCTCATCAGGGACTAAATATTAACCCCAGTGTCCACAGAAGATGTCCTTTGAGAATGAAGTGGCATGGGCTAATTTCCAGAGAATATTCATAGACAACCAATTGATTCTAAATTAGCAGCATTCAACCCGTTTGAAGAACAGACAGAAGCAAATACAATGACTTGGGGACTTTTTTGAAGATGTTGGTAGTGGTGTGATTTGATGTATTGCTTCTTATAATGTCCTCGTGTTATGATGATGACAAATGGACAAAACTAAACCCCCTGTACCTCACCCATGTAGCAAGATTATTGGCTGAAGACTTTTGGCTGAGCCACTTGAAAGACTCCCAGCATTAATATGTAGTCCTGTGATGACCTGAGGGAGTTACTTGTCTGTAGCGGAAGATCAATCGCTAATATAGCACTGTGGTTTTCCAAGAACTCCAGAGACCGTATGAGTCAGACGATTAAAGTGCTGAGGTCGTAGGTAGACAGAGCTGTCCATAGGAAAGAAGTAGCTCTACCATCTCTCTTTTCCTCTCTGCCGCTGTCTTATCTGTAAGCTCTCTGGCATTGATTTATTTATTTTCTTGACAACACTCATATGGCTTTCATCAATTTCATGAAGTGGGTAGGAAAGTGTCAGGGCTTGATGTCCTTTCTTCTCCCCTTTTAGGACGTTGTGTGTGATTTCTCTCTTTTTTTCCCTCTTTGTCTCATCCTCTCTCTCCCACCCTCTATTCCCTGCCCTTCGCACTCACTCTCTCTCTCTCTCTCTCTCTCTCTCTCTCTCTCCATCTCCTTATAGGCAACACTTCTGTTAAATCCTCTCAGTCCTCCCCATGCTATCCCCTCCAGTGGTGTTTGGCTTGGAAGGCTGGGGTGGGATGGGGGGATGGGGGGGTAGTCTGTCTGTCTGGGCTCGCTGTGCTGGGGGTTAACGCTGACTCCTGTTCTGTGTATGGCACTGGTAGAATTCACTGTGAAAACACACTATCAGTGAATTACCATAGGGCCATAAACAGAGCAGAGAAAGAACCACAGGATGATACCCGTCCACTTCCGCACTCGCTCTCGCCCTTGCTTTCCTCTCTCTCTCTCTCTCTCTCTCTCTCTCTCTCTCTCTCTCTCTCTCGTTATCTCACCTCTCTGTGTGTTGTAGGTAATTGCTACTTTTTCAAACCGTAATATAGTCAGCTGATACTCATACTCACACTGGTCCTTTGATCCAGATGACTTCGCCATGTCTCCAGAAGTCAACAACTGCGATGCTTCCTCACCACGCTCTCTGCTTTGCCCATTTTGGCACTAGCACATTTTTGCTTCTGTATATATCCGTTGAGCAATTATGTGTAGTGCCAATATAGGAGAAGACAGGAAAACGGCGCTAGTTGACCCCTAAACATCACGCTCTGAGCGAGCACTCGCTATGCCACTCTGGGTGCACCCTGTGAAGACGCATGCAGACACTGAGCCGTCGACCTGATTGATTAACTTCCTGCCACACCCCCCCCCCCTCCCTTTTTTTTTCGGTGTAGGTCATTTTCTATTTTCGGTAATTTTACAGGGTGTAACTTGAGACTCGACCTCTGCTGGGGGCAAGAGGAAAATTCGATAGATGCAGACCACTTTGTGGAGATGTTCTTCCAGCGCGCACTGCTCTTGAGGCCACTCAGGCGGCTTCCCATCAGTGGATTATTGGAAACATCGACAGTCTCGGCCAAAGAGATGGACACGTCTCAGACACCCGAAAAAGCACTCATCGTTTCGGCAGTACGTCAGGCTTATGTCTCTTAGCCCAAATGAGTGTGTATGTATTGATTCGTTTCATCAGGGGTGCTTTCAGAAGGAGCATTTTCCATGAACAATTTGCCGTCCTATTTTGAAAGACTATCCTTGCTGACTAAGACAATCTGCCAAGCGTTTTCTGTGAGCTTATTGGATATCATTAGCCATTTGTACCCCAGCAATGTGCTTTGGTTACATGAGTCATACTGACTGGAACAGCTTTTTATTGTTTTCCCAAGACTGTCAGCTGAATGTCTGCATATACTGCTTCAAAGAAATGGCCTCTAATTTCACTGTGGAAAATCATATAGATTATAGAACATAAAAAAGTACACTATTACACCAGTTTAACAGATGTTTCACTCATGCACCATATGTTTCACATACATGCATTAAATCAAGGTTCGGTTAGGTCAGTATGTTGTCCGTTTTTCTGTCATTTGTTTGATCAGTCCAAACATGTATTGAGTCAGATGATCAAGATGCAGCACTAGCATGGATTTCACCCAGCTCCTCTAAATGACCTGGATGCTTGGCAGCTCTTTGGCGGTGTTTGGCAATGGTAGAACTCACACTGGTGAAGTAGAAGGATCCGGTGGTTCTAGACTTGCCAACTACTGCTCCAGAGCTTTACCCATCACCTGACTGAAGTCCCCTCCACAATATTTGTCTACAGTGGAATACCAAGCAGAGAGGCTCTGAAAATCACTCTACATTTTTTCTGAAGGAAAATGTTGTGTGGTGAGCTCTGTGGTGCCCATGCAGACGCCACAGAGCGAGTCAGTGACTAAAGGTGGAACAGGGAAGGGTGAGAATGCATATCCCCCCTGTACACCCAAGTCTCATAGCTCGACAGATCCACCATGTCTGTGTCGGTGTGTTTGCATAGTATGTGTTTTATGTATTTTTAGAGGCTGATCATGAGCATATGTAGAGTTTGTGTAAAAGGAGGCTTGTATGTAACCTGGGAACAAGACTTTAAGTTAACCATGCTGAAATTGTGTGGTGTGCAGTGCACCTCTATGCTAAATGACTGTCTACTCCAAGCCCTCTGTCCCAACAGCGTGCCAACAGGGGGTGCTTATCCCTGCATCCACCCTGCACTTGGCTGAGTGCTCGGTGTCATCTTACACTCCTCTTTCAATGAGGCCTTTTCTCCCCCTTCAAACCTGCTTGGGAAAAGGGAGGAGAAGGAGAATGCGAGAGAGAGAGAGCGAGCGAGAGAGAGAGACTCGGTGGTCCGTCTCTGCTGAAAATGGCTGCGCTTTTGCACACAGTGGTCATCGTTGGGATGAGGAGGCTGCTGTCGGTGTAACTGGGTCAGGGGCTGGTAATGTAGGTGAGAGGAGGATCTAGGGATTAAGCCCACTTGATCTGCTTTTTGCATAAATCCGTGCCATACACTTTGGTGATGAGTAATATGATTTTGTATTGTTACCCGCCTCTGCCTGGGGGCTACACTTGATTAGTGTGTGAGTGTGTGTGTGTGTGCGCAGCTGGTGCATTTGTATTGAGGTTCTCTTGGCCCTTTTGTGAGGGGGCCATTATGCAGAATGGAGAGAGAGAGAGAGGGAGAGGGAGGGAGGGAGAACGGAAGTAGACAGACGGCCCTTACATAATGCCCAAGAACAAGAGAACCTGTTCTTTCCTCAGACACAAGCAGGTGATTCAGCTCCCTCTGTATTGACTCAGACATATTTTATTAGCCTTTCATTTGGTTCATCTTTCACTCAGTCCAAATATGATCTTGTACCTGTTTTAATAAAAGCACCAAAAATACCCATTAACCTTCCTTACAGAAAAGGCACCAGTCTCCACAGTTCCAAGCCTTCGTCCAGTATTTACCTTCGGTATACAAGCACAATTATTTGTGTCATTGTGTGCATGACACGTCCTTGTCGATTCCTATATCTGAAAACTCAACGTTATCTGTGCTGAAATGCTTTGTGGGAAATCTTTGTCTGAGTGGGCCCTCTCCAGATGGGCCACGCAGCTCGAGTTACACTGCATTTTTCCTCTCCTTTTCCCTCTCTCTCTCTCTTCTTTCTTTCTCTCTCTCTCTCCCTCTCTCCCTCATTCTTTCACTACTCCTGGGCACCAGTCTCCTGTGAATAGGGCTGAGGCGTAGAGGAGGGGAGGAGAGAGCAGGAACGCCCCGTACTGGAGTATGTCTGTGTGCTAATGTGGAGACTAGCACATTAGAGAAATACGCTGCTATTCCTCTTACACTGTGACTGGAGTCTCCACACACAACTGTACTGTATGTGGGTGTGTGTCAATGGGGGTTTATGTATGCATATGACCCAGGTGAGGATAGCTGTAAGGATGAGAAATGACAACCAATGAAAGAGCATTAAGGTAACAGGCACCTGAATAAACAAACGTATCTACATGGGTAATTCTATGCAAATGTTAACTTGATGATGTATCTATTACACTGATATATGGCATCTGAGATTGTAAATGTCATATTTTATTTATAGCTAGAGCACTTGTTGGGGAAAATTAAGACTAGTTTAGCTGTAGATAAACAACTTCTGATAAGTGTTGTGGATATTACAAAGGTGGACATTTGCATGGAATGGTCTACATGAAAAATGAAAATTGTATTAGCAACAAGACACACATCTTTAAATGCCAAGGAAGAATGTTTGTTCATTGGCCTACAGTGCTTTAAGGTGTAATGTTACTACTAACACAAGTCCTCATCAAGCATGTTCCTCATGACTGGAAAAAACATAGCTGATGACTAAAAATTATTAATAAGCTTTATTTTTAGTAAGCATCTTTACACTCCATGTGTTTCCATATTCATGGAAAAACATATTTGTGATATTAGTGGAAAGCGCACACACACACACAGGCAGCTAGTTATTACCTGAGCTTGTTGGTGTGTACCATCTAATCAGTACTAGCAGTTCTCCTAACAAGCTCTGTCATTGACACCACCTCTTAATTGGGTGTTGAGGCATGATGCTATGACTGCTTTTTCCAACACATCTTAAATTGAGCCATCACTAATCACTCTGCTTTTTAGACCTGGTGCAAATAATGGAGTGGTAAAATAAAATCCAGGCAGTAATGATTAAGTGCTTCAGTGATCCTCACCCCAACCTTTGGAGAAAAGTACCCACAGCTCTGTTATTATGGTGGAACCTCTGGGCTTGGGTTCAGGCTTTCAAAGCACATGCCAATTTGATGCTAATACAAATATCAGATAAATGTCTCTTTTGAATGAATGAGTCAGGCATGTGAGTGGATCGACTCCTTGGGGCTGGGGGGGCCTGTGAATTTTGCCATCGGACAGCAGTGGTCTGGAGAATGGGGATTGTACCAATCCACCCACTCTATCATAGTGAGGAAAGAAGGTTACCTGGTTTTACCCCTAGCCACTCTAGTCCAGGTTTCTACACAGCACAGCCTCAAATACTCTCTCAGAAGAATTTACTGTATTGGCGTCTACACTGCAGTGGGCTCTCAGAAACCACTGCGGTGTAGACGCCAATACAGTAGCCTAAATTATATTTTCTCACTTTAGGTAGTAATAGCCGTCAGACATCAGTTACTGTAAGGAAAGCGGAATGAGAACTCTATACACCACACCGATAGCAAATGACTATTTCCACTTTTAGCCACTGATAATCACAACTGACCATGAATTTAACTCAGGACCCCTCTGCTAAAAACAAGAAAATGTACAAGGCACAGTGAAGCGCAGACACAGACCCAAGCTTGCAGGCCCTGCTGGTGCATCGGCGCTAGGGTGAGAAATTGGAGATTATCCCTCGTGCCAGAGCGAGCGAGTGGGGGCGGACAGCGGGCTGCAGCACATGCAGTGGGCAGGGGGGGTGAGGGGTGGGGTGGCGGAGAGAGAGGAGAGGGGAGGGAGGGAGGGAGGACGGGAGAGGGATGTGTGTATTAAGAAACGATTAGTGGAGATTAAAGCCCTGCCCCACAGCCTGCAGGACTCCAGGCTACAAGAACACAGCCCCCCTACGGAGAGGAGGCCTGGGCCCTGTCATAGACATGTCCATGAACTCGTCCCCCTCCAAAACACACACACACACACGTGGCACACACACACACACGTGGCATCTCGTCCCCCCTCAGGGAATCAATACTGCTTCACTGAAGAGTGTGGGCGGGAGGGCATGAAAGAGTAAGGTGTCTACATATTCACTGTTAATCAGCCCTTATGGTCAAACTTTACAATTAAATTAATCGACAAAGTGGTAACAAGGGGTAATTCTAGAATTGATGTACCATAATTAATGGCTTTCTGATGGATTGTTGGAAGTACCATTGTTGATTAGTCATTTATATCCTCAAAAAGGATTCACTCATTAATATAAGTAAAGGTCAGCTATACAGTTCACTTGTACATGGCAATCATTTAGGAGCTGAATAATGGGCGAGGAAGAATTTGCCATCTCATGTAATGTAATTCATGTGATGTAATTATACTCATGTCATGTAATTCATGTGATGTAATTATACTCATGTCATGTAATTCATGTGATGTAATTACACTCATGTCATGTAATTCATGTTTCCCAAAGTAATAAAGGTTTCTAGTTTCTCAGCCATCTACTTGCCAGTCCCCTGTAATCAATATATAGACCCTTTCAAGAGTTCCATTATCAGCATCATAGTTGGCCCCACAAGGCTTCCGTTTTAACATTCCATATGTTATCTTAATGCAGAGGAAGTAGATTGGGAACCAAATAAAACCACTGATCTATAAAGCGTCCTTTATAGATCAGTGAATAGAACGTTCAAGCATTGTTTTTGTTTTTATTGTTGAAAGGGTCTATAGAGCAGTGATCTTCTGTGGGGGATATCCTCTGGGGATAATCAGTTGTGTTTATGTGCGACCACACAGGTGTCCATCCACCTACGCTTGGCAGGTCCTTCCGTGCGACGGGTGTGGAAGTGCATAGGACTTGGTCCTTTCCCAGAAAGCATAGACTAATAAGGCTGTGTTAATCTGGCACTGCCAAGGGAGTGACGCACGCACATGGCCTCCTCCAGCCCATCACCTCCCCTCCCCCAGCCAGCTGCTGGGACAACCCGGTCACCAGCACACCGGTCACGCCAAAACCCATATTCCTCACACCAGGATCTGTGTGCAATCACCAACTTTTCTCCCACAACCCAAGTTGAATGTCCCTCTAAACTAAGAACTAAGGATCCACTTTGGGCAAGGGGACATTATTCTGCTGAAATATTCCAGTGATTGCACCCACTACTTCCAAGCAAACTGTGTAAGTAATAATCTAGAGGCAGAGTGGGATGTGTGGTGACGCCTGTCGGATTACACCAGGATCCCCCCCCCCCCCCCCCCCATACAGCAGAAGGGCACTGGCCGTAAATCCAAGCTTTAACTGAGGGGGAGGGATCAGAGCTTATGATGCAACTAGGCCCCCGCTTGTCCACCAGGACAGCCTTGTGGAAGAGGAGTGGGTGCAGTGCCGATGTATAAGGTGGTGGGTGGGGCATAGCGAGGAAGGTCGCTGAGTTTTCATGACACAACTGAGCAGTAACCAGTGAGTGACCTGGCAAAAACACCAAACTGAGAGGGAGGAGGAAATCAGCAGTGAAGTGACGCAAGATGGACATTTGGGAGAATGCTAAGGCAAAAGATGGAAGTAAAAGAAAACTGACCCAAGTTATGACATAACACCGTGTTTTTTTTTAGTGAATTTTATTTGGAGCTCACGTAGACCACATGCCTTGAATTCCTCATTATCCATCTGTCACTCCCATCCAACATTATACAGTTTTTGTCTTATCTTTTGAAATTCCAATACCAATGTCATTTTCTTTTAAATAAAGTTCCATTCATATGGATACAGCTGTTTACTCTTATTTTTCATCAAAATGTATAAAATGTTGCACAGGAGAAACACTCCTAAGGGAGATGCACACACACACACACAAAGCATTTTTTCATAGTAGATATGCATTTAAAACACCCAGGAAAGCCACCAGACAAGAGTGTGACAGACAAAAAGAGGCAGTGTACTTTGATTTCCAAATGGCTTCCTTGGCAGTTCAGACATACATACATACATACATAAACACACACACACACACACACACACTTACATACCAGGCCACCCATTTTTAGCTGCATTCACTGTCAATCTCTTTGTTCGATATACAAAAGTGAACAACTGAAATTCCATACGCGTATTAAACGAACCCTTGTGCAGTGTGCCGGAAACAAAGTGACCACGACCATGACAGAGAAGAGTCACATTTAATGCAGTCTGTGATGAAGGCAAAACATACTGAGGGTGGTCTGGGTGTTTCATACGGAGACAAGAGTGAATTAAAGATGGAACACATCTTGGGGGACCCGCCAGTGGCTGCAACCTACAGGTAAAAATGCCTCATTTCAAGAGCTCAAAGAAAACAAAAACAAAGGAAAAACAATGCACACTTAAGGATGAAATGGATTGTGTGGTGGTATGAGAGTGTGGGGGGCAGGCCACAGGCTCATCCCCATCCCACCCTTGCTTTTTGGTTTGCCTCCTTTCGCTTTGCTGAATGCTTTAAAAAATAAATACTAAATACTCTAGACCCTTAACATCAGAAAGCTAAAAAAGAAAATGAAAATCCATAACAAAAAACAAACACAAAACCCCCAAAAAAGAAACATCCTCTTTTTTTTTTTTACACAGTAAACGATGCATTGATAATGATCCTAGAACCTGTAAATCCCCTGCAGGTGTAAAAAGTCAAAAATATATAGCAATATTTTTTTGTCTTTATACAACGCATATATTACAGTGTGTGAAAACAGGTGTGCCATCTCCCCAGCTCCCAGAACCACCCCTCCCCCCAGGGGGGCTCTACTGGGGGTCGACGCTGCCCGTCCCAAACACCTGCAGGGGGGGAGTGTGTCACTGCTCTAGGGTCACGACCTCCACGGCCTGCCCGTCGAGCGTCACCGTGTTCTCGATGCGTGTGGCCACCGGTGCCATGGCAACCTGCATGGGCCGGTTGCCCTGGGCGAGGCTGGTGACCACCGTCTGGTACATGCTGACGGGAATCTGCACCAGGCCTGCAGCAGGGGAGAGAGCAGGAGAGGAAACACATATTGAATACATATCAACACACGTCTGTTTAGGACTACACAGATAGTAAGAGCGTTGTAAACAAAATGAATCCATAACACACATGATGAAAACAGATTTCAGGACCACTGGTAGTCATCAATATAACAATCACACTGATGAAAACGTTGACAGTGAGAATATGACATAAGGCATTGGTAATGACAGTAGATATACCACTCCCCCTGGTTGAAATAGCAGAGAACCAAGAAGATGACTTATATACTAGTGAGCCTAGAGACATAAACTGAGGCAAAATCTCATGCGGCAGTCGCATGGCAAACACAGAGCCTGGTGCCAACATAGGCAGGTGCAGTGGGGGCTCTGCCTGTCGGACAATGAGAGAGGGCCGCCATGTTAGAGCCGGTCTGAGAGTGGCTGGGCGCTGGCTAGGTGGAGTGAAGACGTGGAAGGGACAGGGGACAGGAGTGGGCCAGCTCCCCCTGCCGCAGTGCAGGAACAATGGGCCGATTGAGCCCCAGCGCAGCCTCGTCCCTGCCCCTGGAGCGCCGGCCCCAGATTACTGCGCTCGGGCAGTCACGTGACGCGGGGCTGTGGGGGGGGTGGGGGCGGACGGCTGGATGAGAGAGGGCGTGGCAGCCGGAGAGGTCTGCGCATGTGTACAACACAACCACTAGCCCTGCCTTGCCATCACACACAGTCACAAAATGACCATGGGCAGAAGGCGAGGTCAGAGGCAAAGCTCCCATACGTAAAGCGATACACACAGACACACACACCAGACTGCAAATTACCTTAGCAGCACAAACACAGATGCACACCCTGTCAATCTGCATCAGGGCACACTTGTGTTCTACACTACTGGACATCGTCTACTCATTATCTCCCAGCGGCGTGTAGGCTACGCAAATTCTGCATTTTGTTTTTCCACACACGCACGCCGTAACAAATTTAAACTGCACTATTTCACACTGCACTGTGCAGACAGACTCTTTTCCCATTAGTAAGATCACACTCAAACAAGTGCATATGGAGTAACTCATTTTAATTAAAGAGTTATTTTAACTAATAGTTAATAGTAAAAATAACTAATAGTTATTTTAGAATGTTGATTTCATTCTTATTTGTGTGGGTTGAGAAAGCCATGGGTCTCTGGTCACCCTGCCATGACGCGGGCACGGACACACTTTGGTTAATTGTGCCTGCGGAATGATTGCAGAGCTTTTCTGTGAAGCCTGTGTTTACACAGAGAAGTGGCCCTCTTGTCACTTCATCACTGAGACACTGGGGACCAGCGGGGGGGGGGGGGGGGAAAGAAAAAAGAAAGGAGACAGAGAGAGAGAGAGAGAGAGAGAGAGGGAGAGAAAGAGATGAATGGATGGAGAGAGGGAAGAGGGAGGGGGGAAGCGAAGGCGGAAGGCGCAGCAAAATCAAGAGCGATGCCAGTCGACACACTTCAAAGGCAGCCCAGTGCTGCCATTAGGCTGATTGGACGAGGTCAATAAGCTCCTTCAGCGGTGGCGCAAAGGCCTGTTGACATGGCCACTTGTCCCCTCGGCCAGCAGCCGCACACACAACATGACTCCGCTGGGCAGGGGGGCAGGACTGGACTTAAATCCACGCCATTTGTTTGGCAGTTTTTCTGTTCTTGCAGCTTTGCAGATCTAGTTTTGATCTACACTTTATACGCCTGTTCACAGAGAGAGAGACTTGTGGCCAACACTTGTGGTGCCACTTGTGTATATATATATATATATATAGTGAAGATGCAGTGCTGCAGCTGTGGGCTAAAGGTTCTAGAAACTGGCTTGTGACTGAAACGTCGCCGGTTTAATCCACTGGACTGACACGGAAAATCTAGGCAATGAGGGAGTGAATGAACAGCTTTTCCCCTCTATCAACGTCCACGGCTAAAGTGCCCTTCAGTAAGGCACTTGACCCCCAACTGGTCCCCATGCAAGTGTGTACTAACCTCTCATAGTTAGTCTACGATCAGCTCAAATGCAGCGGTTGATTTTCACTGCCGGCTGTTCCTAGGCTGTGATACAAAAAAACAACTAAAAGAAAAATAGAAATATTTAATATAGGAAAGGAAAATGCCATCTAAAATCAGTCTGCAACAGGCTATCCCAGAATCCCCTGAATGAGTGGACCGCCCTGCAGGACAGTTACATAAAGCAGCATTCCTTAATCACACCATCTCCCTGCTCATTCACAAATGATAACGCCACAGATGGTCCATCCCATGCAGAGAAACCAGAAAAGGCCGTCTTGCATCCCACCACCACATATAAGTGTAATAAATAGATAAATAAATAAATAAATAAATAAATAAATAAAGGCTGAGCTCATTCATATCGGCGCCCTGAATGGAGCCTGAGGTTCTGACTGGGGCTTAAGGGTTAGGGTGGGGCACTCCATTAACAAGAAGAGGTGGGGGCTGGGGTGGTCCTCATGTCCATTTCTTTACATGTAGTTTTTAATGCTCACTAATCAGCTTTCATATGGAAATGCAGTCCCAAGTAGCCCCTGCCCACTCTCCTAAGCAGCTCTGGAGCAAGTTAAGGGGGTAGTGTATAAGTATATGTGTGTATACATATATTTGTAGGCATGCATATAATCGTGCCAGAGATATATGTTAGCAGCATTATGTGTATAGTGTTGTGCTGTGTGTTGTGTATGTGCTTCATAAAGCCTCTGCAAGTACTCAGTTGTTCTGTGCTACTTAATGCATGTGCTTAGGGGAGTGTGCCAAATGTAACTCAAGATAAATAACTAGAACAGTGTTTCTGAATCATAGCAAGCCTGTATCTGTATGCACATGTGGCATGTTTATTAGGCCTAGCATTGTGTTGCATTTGTGAAAGCATGTCACAGTTAGGTGTATGTGTGTGTGTGTGTGTGTGTGTGTGTGTGTGTCGGCGTGTGAGCGACCGTGGGGCAGACAGGGCTTCCTGGCGTGTCTCTGGCCTTGCGGAGCGCTGACAGCTGGCTCCTGTGATTAGGCTGCGCACCGATAATGGAGAGCATCAAAGCTCTTTAGACAGGTTCCTCAGGGGCCTGCCAAGTGCCTGGGGCAGCGCAGGGGGATTGGGAGTGGGGAGGGTGCGTGTGTAGGGCTGGGGGGGGGGGTGACGGGACACCAGGAGCGGCCAGAGGTACAGAGGAGGCTGAGTCTGACTGAAGGGCCTGAGCTGGGCTGAGCTCTTGGTTTACAACCCTAATTACCACTCATAGGTCAGCGCAACTGGGTGCCCCGTCCTGTCAATCACCAATCGGCCACTAGGCACGCCATGCAGAGTAGACTAGGGGCTTTGTCACTTGTACCAGTGCAAAGAATGTGAATAAAGCACACTTAGGAATAAACACATCTCTATGGGCGTGTGGAGTCTTGTGCGCTGTGGGTTTGTGTCAGTGGGTGTTCTCTCTGCTTTCGAGGCGCCGCATTTTATAGTATCTCTGGGCTTGTTTAACAAGGGGAGTGTGAGAACTAAATCCTGCTGCTTTAGCATTGTGTGGATTACTTTGTACAGAGGGTAGACTGGGCAACACAGGTCAGCATCTCAAACACACACACACACACCATCTGTCCAAGTCCAGCAGAACCTGGTGGATTACTCTAGGGTCACTCCTTGTGTGCACTTGCTCCGAAGCTTGTACACTCTTCTCCAGAGACACATCTCATCTCTCTCTTTACCCCTCTCTCTCTCTGTCTCTCTCTCCATCACACACACAGGCTATGTTGGTGGTGAAAGAACTTCAAAGCTAAGTGATATTTTTGCAGTTGAGCATCATTTGCATAGATTCCCTGCACTCCCCTCATTTGAATGATTTAAATGTGAAAGGCGGGGCTTCTATGCTCAAGCAAATGACCAATTCTACTTATAGACAGATTTGATTGACAGGCAAATCAGATAATAGAGAGTGTGCCTAGTCAGTTTGGTAGCTGGCCATCTTCCTGGAGGAATAGCTCTGGACACGACATGACCGGAGGAGAGGTGACAAGACACTTGGGTCTCAGCTACAGGTGTCAAGACATACGCACGGAGTGTGTGGATCACTTGCTGGCTGACAAAGGCATCACTGGGCGCCAGACAAGGACAGGTGTGCCAATGAGGGGAATGACTTATCAGGTGGGCGTGGTGGGATCATGAGAGATCATGAGCAGGGCAAACATGCCATTGTTGGAGCAGGTGTGTGTCTGTGCTTGAAATATCGTTATACACAGTTGTTGTGTGAAATCAGACTCCTCGTGTAAATACCCTTAGGTGATTGTGTGTCTCCCTGAGAGGAGTGTTATAAGCAGCATGACTAGGCATGTGTGTGTGTGTGTGTGTTAAATATGTGTGTGTGTGTGTGTGTGTAAATATGTGTGTGTGTGTGTGTGTGTGTGTGTGTGTGTGTGTGTGTGTGTGTGTAAATATGTGTGTGTGTGTGTGTGTGTGTGTGTGTGTGTGTAAATATGTGTGTGTGTGTGTCCGTACCACTGCCATCCTGAACTCCAGTCAGCGCTCCCACGGCGGCCGCCGTCTCTCCCGCCAGCACGATCTGGCCGCCCTGCAGCGTAGCCTCAGCCAGAGTGGCCACTGCATGGGCCGCCGCCTCACTGCAACACACAGAAACACACACCATTACAATGCACATCACGCCAAAAACTCTTTATACACACCCGCAGTCCTTCACATATCTACACACACACATATACACTCACAGCTCTTTGACCCCAATGGAGGCACACTGCTCGTAGTGGCAGAGAGTATGATGACCTCACCCCCTACCGTGATGATCAAAAGATTCCTGCTGGTCATATGGACTTCTCCCCTATGGCCAACAGCACTAACATCTGTCCACCACACTCCCCATAGCCTTAAGGCCTACACTCATAGCTCCCATGGGCATGAATGGCAGCAGAGACGGCCATTACAGCTATTGTCTGAAGGTATACGTATGAGTGTGTGTGTGTGTGAGAGTGTGTGTGTATGTGTGTGTGTGTGTGAGTGAGTGAGAGAGAGAGAAAGACACCAGTAAGCTTCTTTCCTCCCTTTGCTTTTGGGATCTACCATATCCTTCAATCTAGAGGGGCGAGGCACATTTCCAGATAGGGGCCCATTGAATCCTGGTGAAGGTGATCATCTGGTCTTTAATTAGTGTGACTGTGCTGAGAGGAAGGTCCTCTCCGAGTGTGTTTCCTGGGCCTAATTGGACTGGGAGGTGGTGGTGGAGGTGGTGGGGGTTGGGGATCATGGTGTTCCAACTGGGGTGAGGCCCAGGTAAACAGAGCAAGTAAACAGAGGACAGAACAGGTGGGGGCGGGTGGGTGACAGGTGAGACCAGGTAACAAGCCCCTCAGGGACCAAGAGCCACAGCAGCTCACGTGCAGCTAGAGAGAGGGAGTATGTGTGTGTGTGTGTGTGTGTGCGTGTGTGTGTGTGTGGAACAGCTGTTTCCCCTTCTGCCTTTCAGAAGATACCATCTTTTGTGTTCCTCGATAGCCACAGACCCCTCAACTTAACCTCTCTCTCTCTCTCTTACACACACACACACACACACATACTCGCTCCAATATTTCTCTCCCTCTCGGCCTCTAAATGTTCTTGTCCTCAGTTACTGACTCGCTGTACTTCTCCCTCGACTCCATCCCTCCACCCCCCCCCCTCTCTCACCTCTCCACCATCTACTCCCACCGTCCCTTCGCTTATGTACCTGTTGAGCGCCATGGTAACCGTCCCCCCCTGCTGCATCTCCTGAGAGGCGGCGACGGCGGCCTCGGCTAGCGACGCCACGGCCTGCGTGGCCTCGGACGCCTGCGTGGTCTGGATGGTCATCTCGCCGCCCTGCAACGTTGCCCAGTTCTGATCCACCTGCCCCAAAATACACACACAAGAGGAGAGAGAGGGAAGGACAGACATGGGGGAACAGAGTGTCAGAAACCTTTATGCTTGAAGTTTGTGAATATTAGTATTATTATAAAAGTTATTATATTATTATAAAGTATTATTGATATGCCCTTATATAGTACCTAATTTATTTGACAATTTCAAAGGGCATATGTTGAATATAAGAATATAAATATATAAAGAGTTGTTCTCACTGAAAGGTGCACCTCGCCATCAGTCACGGTCGAGTAGTTGACCTGTGCCACAGTAACTGTGCCAGGCAACTCGGAGGCGTCTGCCAGGGTGGCCACAGTTTGTCCCGTGCCAACCTGAACATCCAATAACATTACAAGGATGTCACTGGGACCAATACACACTCAAGGGCATAACACACATTCCAAAAACATTGAACAGAAATGCATTTTTAAAAAAAACATGTTAAATCCCCACATCACACACTAAAACTGATGGAACATTGCTTGCCCCAACAACCCCCCCCGCCCCCTCCACACACACACACACACTTCATAATATACAATTAATAGGGATCCCAGTCCAGTGCTCAGCACCCTCAATCCATATTATGGGAAATACTCCATATTAAAACTTCATCAGGAATAATCAACACTGAAAACACATTCACCAATACGAACTGACCAAGTACTGACCAGCAGAAGCCTCTCACCTGTATAAGTGATACGGTGCCGTCTGGATTGCTGATAGTCTGCACCACTGTCTGTGAGGGGACCAGGTGTGCGATGCTGTGCGTGGCTGTCGTGGCAACCTGCTGGTGGGTCACCTGCTGGTCATCGAAGGCGTAGAGCAGGTCCTCACGTCCATGCTGCTTGTAACAGTTCTTCACGATGGTGCGCAGGGCCTGTGTCCATGACACCTACCAAGAGCTCAATAATATCAGTTTTATGTACCAAGTAGATAGCTAAATGCACATTGTGGTGACCGCTCAACAGCGGGTCACTGCAAGTCAAAGTTTGTGTGCATGGATAGGTTTTAATTGTCCGTCCCTCCTTTTAAAGTCAGAAAATGTATGGGCTCTTAACTTCAACCTTTTTCTTCTCCCACAAGGACTTGTGAACACTTTGTAAACACAGTCAGCGGAGTAGTTGCTAGAGTAAGCATTCTTCCACTCCCGTCCATTTCGCTTCCTGTCCCCTCCACTCACCCTCTGCTTCTGCTCCTCGGTGCGGACATCGCTGCGGACGTTGGCCCAGGGGATGTCTTCCGGCCACCAGATGGGCTTGCAGCTCTCTTTGCCCCAGCCGGGCTTCCCACGGCCCGTGGAGTACTTCAGCATCTCTGGGATGAAGGCACGGAGCTGGGCCTACACACGCATGAGGAGAGAGGGAGAGAGAGAGAGGGAGAGAGAAAGAGGGAGAGATAGAAAGAGAGAGAGGGAGATAGAGAGACAGAGAGGGAGAGGGAGAGAGAGAGAGAGAGAGAGGGAGGGAGGGAGAGAGAGAGAATTAAATAAATGAAGAGTCAGACGGAGGTATAGGACAGGAACAGGAAAGAAAAACAGGAAATGACAGGACCAATAAAAGGTAAATAAGGGAAGTGAAATCAAAACAGAGGCAGAGAGAGTGATGAAGAGAGCAGAAGGGAGAGGAGAGAGAAAGTCAACAAAGACGTGTGTGTGTGTGTGTGTGTGTGGGATTCAATAACAGAGACGACGGCAGCGGCAGGTTCACTTATGCGTGGCACCAGCTGCCCTTGAGGGAGGCTGGCACGTGCCAGCTCTCAGTTCTGCCCACACGCTGCACCCGACCCCTTCAGCCGTCAGAGGGCTGCGATGGACACACGCGGGCCGGAAATAGCCGTCCTGAGCAGGAGGAGACGGATCATTTCAGCTGCTATTCTGGGCTCAATCTATAGCTGTGGCTCCAGCTCGTGTGTGTGTGTGTGAGGAGGAGATGCACAAAATGGCTGAGCAAGGTATTTTCCTCTCTGTGCTAATGGGAGGAACAGTGTCACATCACTGGGGTTAACACATTGATCAGACACACTAACTACAGACGCCATGACTGAATCTATCCATCGAACCTGACATGAGGACTGATGATGAAGACATAGTGTGACTGCTCGTACAGAGCAGTAGAGTAGAAAGTATAGTTGCGGGGGGGGGGGGGCATTATATTTAGTAAAGGAAGCAGACTGTGGATTGAATCTGTTCTGGGATCAGTGTGAACAGAAGCTAAGTCTCACTGAGCTGGATCACAGCTCTACGGGGGATAAAACCCCCCCAACAACTATCATGCAGGGCGCCATCGTCTCCTCCATGACCACTTCCTGTACTCCGTTTCCTGTGTCTGTTTCGGTGGCAGTGAAGGGGATCAGCTCTAATCAGGTAGAACATCTCTCTCTCTCTCTCTCTCTCTTTCTCTATCCCTCTTTCTCCCTCTCCGTGCCCCCCTTGCCCTCTGGTTTCCACATGCAGCCAGCAGGGGAGGGGAGGTGGAGTGGAGTGAGGGATGGCAGGATGGCGGTGGCCATGAGGTGGGGACGGGCTCTGTGTGTCCTCAGTGTCCCTGCTAATGCGTGGACATGCCGGGGAGATTATATTGCACAATGAAGGGCTGCAGTGTCTGCCTGCCTTGACATCAGCAGCTAAATTTGGCTCAGGGGGAAATAAATCGCAACAATAACCCCCCCCCCCCCCCCCCCCTGCACCTTGAGCACACGGAATGCCGCAGCCACACTTAGCAAAGGCGACTTCATACAGACTTCACACTGGCTGTATATATGATAACTACTCATTATATGCTAAACCATGGAGCCACAAACATGGGTGTAGACTTTACAAGAGACAAGATTTAGACAAGTCTCGCAGGACCTCTAGACCCTAGAATGCACTCAATGGGGAAAGGGTCCTGGGAGGCTGCGAGGTTTTCTATAGGTTACACTAGGCTGGGTTACCAAATGCCTTGTATTGTTCTGATCGCATTAGAAGTTATGTACTTGTTGCACAAGTTCCTGAAGGCAAAAAGAATGCTTAACCACATGCCAAAAAAGAACAAATTTTCCATATGATTCCCTCCATGCACTTATGTGTATGAGAGTGTTTGTGTGTGCGCGTCTGTCTCAATTGGGAGATATTTACATGTCTGCTTCAACACGTAACATTGCCTAAGGGCATGAGCACATGACGGTGTTTGAGGTACAGATTGAGAGATTCTCTACTCTTGTGTGAAAGACTGTGTAAAGATGTGAGCATATTACTCAGTGCGTGTGTGTGTGTGTGTGTGTGTGCGTGTGTGTGTGTGTGTGTGTGTGTGTGTCTGGTCTATGGGCAGATGGTCTAATTACAGTGGGGTGGTGGAGTTAAGAGCCACACTGCTGCTGAGGTGAATTTCAGATACTCAGCTCCTTCAGCCCCCCTGCTAATCCACTGGGGAGCCAATCAGCTGCCAGGAAGAGAGGCTTGAGTAAAGTGTGTGTGTATGTGTGTGTGTGTGTGTGTTTGTGTGTGTGTGTGTGTGTAGCAGGAGCAAACTCAGTAATTACAGGTCCACACACGCCTGGGCCTCACCTGTCCCACTGCACCAGGGCCTGTATCACACGGCAACCAGCCCCTCCGAGGTAAGCATCCCCTGGGGTTCTCTCCCTACCCCAACCCCAAGCCATCTCTAATGCCGTACCCAATCCCCACGCATGGATGTGGAGGACATAAACTGACAAGCGCTTTCTCTCCAGTGCTGGGAAATAAATAAATAACACTAATGAACGTGCACTGCTGCCTCGGCTGCCTTGAGGATTGGCAATGTACTGGCCGCAAGCGTGCGTTCTGATTGGCTGGCTGCCTGCCTGGCACGCTGGCACCGGATGCCCTAAGAGGGTTTTCGTGCATGCGGGGGAGGGAGTGCGTCAGCGGCCCAGTGCCGAGTAAACAAGCAGGTGCCCCATGGGCCCAGTGACCCAGGAGTGCCAACCCGACAACTGGCACAAACACGCCTCACCCACTGCACTCATCAAGGGGACATGATGCAAGATGATATCTTAGGATACTTCTAGGCTGCTTCCTGATCACTCGTCCTGTTTATAGTATAGTATATTAGTATCAGGAAGCAGCCTATACATGATGCAAGATGATATCTTAGGATACTTCTAGGCTGCTTCCTGATCACTCGTCCTGTTTATAGTATAGTATATTAGTATTAGGAAGCAGCCTATACATGATGCAAGATGATATCTTAGGATACTTCTAGGCTGCTTCCTGATCACTCGTCCTGTTTATAGTATAGTATATTAGTATCAGGAAGCAGCCTATACATGATGCAAGATATCTTAGGATACTTCTAGGCTGCTTCCTGATCACTTGTCCTGTTTATAGTATAGTATATTAGTATCAGGAAGCAGCCTATACATGATGCAAGATGATATCTTAGGATACTTCTAGGCTGCTTCCTGATCACTCGTCCTGTTTATTCCTCTTAGGACTAATCCTACATGTTATCATATGCAGCAATTTATTTATAGTTTATCTAATAGAGCGCCTGAGGACTTGCAGCAAATCCAGTGGTCATCTGCAGTCCTGTGTCCATCTGCTACGTGCTGTCTCCACCTGCTGGCTCACTCGGGGACAAAACATTCGCTGGACCATGTACACATGTTTGCCCTCTGGCGCCACCTGCTGGTTAGAGGGCTCACCTGCGTCATCTTGTCCACAGACACGGGGATGCCGTCGATAGTTAGAGGGGGCAGCTCGGAGCTCAGCTCCCCTCCGGCGGGTGCATGCTCAGCTAGTGCATTCTCCAGGTCCTCCAGAATCATGCTTTTATACTTCCTCACCTGAAGGACACACACACACACACACACACATACACATGCGCACACACGCACACATACACACACACCAACAGCAGCTAAGTGGAGGGAACAGCACAAATGAAAGGTCCAAAGTTCTGATCATGGGAAGTACCGATTAAGAGTGTGGAACAGTAAAAAGTGACTAGATACTAAATAGATTCTAATATGCAATATCCTCTTGATATAAAAGAACAGCGTAGTGCTAAAGTCATAAGGGCTGAGGGGTCATTGAGTTAAATAGAATAAGGACAAAAATATCCACCCTCATTACAACATAAGCCCATAGATGTGTGTCCTATGATATGGAAAAGTACATACAACATTCTCCAGTGGGGCGGCCCCGAACACCTTGAAGACGGCGTTGGGCTTGGAGGGGGAGATGCACAGCACAATAGCCTGCTGGCCCACACGCGTGGTGTACTCGTCCAGAGTGGCCCGCAGTTTCCTGAGAAAGACACCAACACCCAGAGTTCCTCACACATCAGGGTACAGCACACTTCATAATTCTGTGTGGATGACTGCCTGTGCTGAAAGTGAAACTGCAAACTTTCAACAGTACACCGGGAGAGACCATAAGCAGTGGTGAGAGGGGTGAAAAGGACATCACTCTGATGATGATGTGAGATAACAGGGTAGAGTGCTCACCTGAGTAATCTTGTCTGCTGTCTTTTTCGGATCGAGGGGTTAGACTCAAAGATGTGTGGCCTTTTACGTTTCTTTCCTGTTGCCACGGCAGCAGCAGCTGCCATTCCAACTGGCCCTGTTTGCAGAGAGGATGACTTGGTTTAGCAAAAGACATCAGTGTTTCCCATACATTGACTTACTTGTGGCGGCCCACGACAATATCTACATTGACCACCACACAATGATTTTCTAGGTTGTACTAAATTGTGCTTAAAGCTGGTTAGCATCATAACCACGCTGTGCTTAGGTGTTAAAAACTGTTGCATTCAAGTTAATTCTGCAAACCTACCACCACAAATAGAATTCAATTCTGTGGGAAACACTGGACATTCCAGAGACTCTGGTCACTCTGGCCCGAAAGACCTCCAGTATAAACAATGCATCTCATTCTAATCAGAAACTCCAGCTACTAAGCCAGACTTCTTACATGAATTAAATCAGTCCTCGATTCTACTATTCTGCTCCTGCTTCAAATAAAACATGGATGGTGTGCTTCTGACCCAACTATGACAATAAGCATCACGCAAGTCACATTGTGAATGCGGTTTATGCTGAATGTCAGAAGGCTAAACCTGAAAACAGGTCTAATCACATCCCATTGTCGAGCGATAACATTGATTCTGACAGCGATTTGGCAAATCAGTAATACTGTTAAACCTGCTTTTGACATTTTGTTTTATCGTCTGTATGTTATTGTTTTGTAAGAAAGCATATGAACATAATTTTTACAACCATAAACACTGATTTGAGTATCCTTAACTCAACTTAATCAGTGGTCCAAACAGATACCACTGTTTTTTTTTTTTAAGTATGTTCACCTAATGTTACATGCTTATCATTATTTACTGTCTATGCATCAGATGTGATGGGGATCACCCACACTCCGTTCGGATGTGATTAGACCAGTTTACGGGTTCAGCTTTCTGACGTTCAGTATAAACCACATTAAAGACTCATTGCAGTGAAAGACATACTGTTATCGGCATGGCATTTTCTAAGTATTTGGCAGCTTCAATTGATTGTGGGCTGTGTAGTGACCAAACAAGCAACAATAAATACTGCCAGATTGTTGCATGATAAGTGTATGCCTTTCGGCAGTAGTCAGGCAGGTGTGTGTGTGTGTGTGTGTGAGGAGCAGACCCCAGCCCTCTCTGACCTGCAGCGGCCAGGTGGGCAGTGACCTCATCAGTGCCGGTGGAGTTGAGGATGTCCGAGTCATCATAGGTGTCGTCGTCCGGTGAGGAGGGCGAATCGTCGTCGGCGCTCATCATGCTGTGCTCCGTGTAGGTGGCCACGTGCACCTGCTGCACCTGCTGCGAGACGGCATGCGCCTCGATGGTGCTCATGTGCTCCGCCGCCTGGTGTACCGCGTGCTCTTCCATGGCCAGGGGACACCGGGGGGACTCTCACTAGTCTGGAACACACACACACACACACACACACACACCGTGTTCCAAATTATTATGCAAATTGGATTTAAGTGTCATAAACTATTATTTTTTTTGTTTTTCAATTAAACTCATGGATGGCATTGTGTCTCAGGGCTCTTTGGATCATTAAAATCAATCTCAGACACCTGTTAGCCTGGGTTTCCCCATGCTGCCTTGCGCGCGATTTTATTCATGCTGCTAGGCAGCCTGGAGTGCCGTGCAACCCTAGATGGTCCAGATGGATGGAGTAATGGATGGTTGGTGAATGGCCACCATGTCCCAACAAGGATGACACATCAGCAAGGAGGTGGCTGAGTCATGTTTTGGGCCGGAATCATGGGGAGAGAGCTGGTAGGCCCCTATAGGGGCCGGTTGAAAATTACCTCGGCAAAGTATGTAGTTTCTGACTGACCACTTTCTTCCGTGGTACAAAAAGAAGGACCATGCCTTCCGTAGCAAAATCATCTTCATGCATGACAATGCACCATCTCATGCTGCAAAGAATACCTCTGGGTTATTGGCTGCTATGGGCATAAAAGGAGAGAAACTCATGGTGTGGCCCCCATCTTCCCCTGACCTCAACCCTATTGAGAACCTTTGGAGCATCATCAAGCAAAAGATCTATGAAGGTGGGAGGCAGTTCACATCCAAGCAGCAGCTCTGGGGGGCTATTCTGACATCTTGATATCAATGAAGGGGTCTTATGTTAACATGTAACTTGGCCTGTTAATATGTTTTTGATTGAAATAACTTTTGATTTAATTTATACCTCCTTATGCCTCCTAATTCAACAAATGATCATTTTTAGTTTTTTTTTTTTTTAATAATTTGGAATAGTGCATTTTGAGTTTTTATTTTTGAAAAAAATACTGTTATCATTAGGAGGTTTGTTCAATAAAATTCGAATTATACTCTAACAGTTGATGACTGGAAAATTATACTGACTGTCATTTGCATCAACTATTTAGGAAAATCTGAGAACAATGTACAATGTGTACATGCACTCTCACATACGTAATGCACACGTGCAGCCCTTGTGACTAATATAGACATATTGACGTAAATTAATACATATATTTTTAGTTCTGGATCTGGACATAAATAGTCTTCCTTCCATAATAATAATAATAATAATAATAATACATTTTATTTAAAGGCGCCTTTCTTGGCACTCAAGGATAAGCAAGAAAAGACAAAAACAGAAACAAAACAAACAAACAAAAATAACATCATATGGAATAAGCAGTTTTAAAAAGATGTGTTTTGAGTTGTGATTTGAAATGGGAGAATGAATCAATGTTTCTAAGTTGGGGTGGTAGTGAATTCCAGAGACGGGGAGCAGAGCGACTGAATGCTCTCCTCCCCATGGTGGTAAGACGGGCGGTGGGAACAGACAGGTGTATGGAGGAAGAGGATCTTAGAGAGCGGGAGGGAGTGGGAACATGGAGGAGATCAGACAAATATGGAGGGGCGAGGTTGTGAATGGCCTTGAAAGTAAACAGGAGGACTTTAAATTGGATGTGGAACTGAACCGGAAGCCAGTGGAGCTGATGGAGGACGGGAGTGATGTGGTGAATGGAGGGGGTTCGAGTTATGATGCGGGCAGCTGAATTCTGGACTAGTTGAAGTTTATGGAGGGATTTGTGAGGGAGGCCGAAAAGGAGAGAGTTGCAGTAATCAAGACGGGAAGTGACGAGACTGTGGACAAGAATGGCAGCAGTGTGGGGGGTTAGGGAGGGGCGGAGGCGATTGATGTTACGTAGGTGGAAGTAAGCAGACCGAGTGATATTATTGATGTGGGATTGAAAGGATAGTGTGCTGTCAAGGATGGTGAGGGGAGGGTGAAACAGAAGAGTTATCAATAGAAAGAGAAAAGCTGTCTGTTTTGGATAGAGTGGACCTAGTACCAATGAGGAGGACCTCGGTTTTGTTACTGTTTAGTTTAAGGGTGTACCAAGTTTTAGGTGAACCAGGTTTTTATTTCAGAGATGCAATCAGTAAGGGAGGTGGGTGGGAGAGTGGACGAAGGTTTGCTGGAGAGGTAGAGCTGGGTGTCATCTGCATAACAGTGGACATTAATGTTGAATTTGCGAAAGATATTGCTGAGGGGAAGGAGGTAGGAGACAGAGCCCTGGGGCACACCTGAAGTGTCGGAGGAGGGGATGGATTTAAGGGACTTAAGTTGAATGAACTGAGTGCGGCCAGAGAGGTAGGATGTGAACCAGTTGAACGGAGTGTGGGTGATGCCAATGGAAGACAGCCTGTTAAGAACCTGTGTGACCTGTATGTGGCAATTAGTCAACATCAAAAACTACCAGTTGTTAGGAAAGTGTTCTGACTTATGATAAGGGTAACCATCCACAAAGCAACCACACTGGTGCATTTACTGGGCTGGGAATTTCAGCCAGAAGGTACCAGGAGGATGATTCTTATTGTGGTGATAAACCCAGCCAGTGCCAGGGCAGACTCTGCTTCAGACATCCCTGGTGGTAGAAGATATTTGTATCCAAGTAGACGGAGTTGGGGGGATTCTGGTAATGGTGAGGCTTACCACTCTTCAATAGTTTTAATCATTTGTTTCCAAAAGGGCAATCCCACATAAGATAGAGGTAGTAGTCTGCTGCATTCTTACGTTTCCAACACAGATTATCCTTAATTAGAAATTCTCTAATTATTTGGTTACAATGTTTAAAGACAGAGTGTGAAACAGTTAATAGCACCATTACATCAGAGGTATATAATTTACCTATGGAGCGACTACCATTTTAATGGTGTTTATCTTTCCCCATAAGCTGAAGTTGATACATTTCCACTGCCCCAGCAGATACACCTTTATAAATAGAAGCAATGAAAACAAATCAGTCTGTCGTTAATAACTGCAGTAAGACAGACACCAATATATTGCATCCTCGACTCTATCCATTTGAATTGAAGGGCATTATTTATTATTGGGAGATAGGATCTAGAAAGTACCGGAATTGATAAAATGAGTGTCACTAGTTAGTTTGCATAAAGGGTGAGGTATATGAATAAATGCAAATCCAAAGAGATAGGCCTACATAACCAGAGACACAGGCTTGCAGGGTATATGTCTGCTCTGACTTTGACTGTGTTCCATTATACAACATGGTGGGAAAAATTTAGGAGTTTACACAGTGCATTCATAAAACCAATCATTCCTCATTTACATGACATCAATGCCTCTCCCACATGAAAGATTTTGCTGGATATCCACTCAAACCAGTAATTAATTTGACATAACATGACTGGAAAAATAAGTTCAGAAATGGTTCTCATGTGTGAACCGGCAATTGGTGGTATTTTGTGTAAACATGATATGTGCAAGTGCAATTATGTCCTTCGCCACAAGTGGGCTAGGTCAACGTTATTGTCGCTCCTACCGCTAGGGGGCATCCATGCATTATGAAATTATAGTGTAACAAGATCCTGGCCCCCAGAATGAACTGTTGTCTTGTTCAGATTGCCAAATGCAACTAAAAGGTAAAGTATATCTGATCAGTAGAAGTTAGACTGTAAAAATCAGCCATTAAAAGTCATCATACATACATACATGATACTGTATTTTCATTAATTTGGCAAAATATTGAGTGGGCAGATATAGGCCTAAGGATTTTGCTTATAACGGCTACACTTATTAGTATATGTTTTCCCAGGATGTCAGTGAAACAAACATAGGGGGCGGGCGTCACTAATGATGAGAAAGAGCCGGGAACATAATGAATATTTTAAATAAGTTTTAATGCACTGCACTGACGAAGAGGTGACACAATCATGCACCTAAGAAAATATCAAAGGCTTAAAAATGTTTACGCTTTGGTAGGAACAATTCTGGTGGATAGAGTAAGCCTGATATATTACTTTCAATATGATAAATGAGCTCCAAGACAGACGTTGATTAATAACTGATGGCACTCATGAGTAACGTTAACGTTAACTGCCGGTAGTGGCTAGTTCATTAGTTGAGTGTAACGACGCACCTAACGATAAATCGTCGCTCAGACCTCGGTACACTTTGGCATTGGGCTTTTACACGATATGCACTGCGAAGCCATCTGTTCCAAAGACTCCGACAGCGATGTGCAGGGTGAAATGGCGGTAGCTGGATGGCCAAGATAGCTGAACCAGATATCCATCCTCCACAGGCGACTAAGGTTAGCCTCCTAGCCACCTCGCGATAACGATAGGGTTATATGCTAGCGTTAATGGCAGCTAGCATTAATAGAAAACCTGGCTGATAATGTTTCGCTAGAATCGCAAACGTATTACCCCGTAACTCAGGCATACAACATTATAACAAGAATCCTCTTAAATTGTTGCAGATCCGTCAATTAAATATTTAACCTGCTGCCTGATAGCCACATACAAAATGAATGTGCTAACACTAGCATCCGCTAGCCTTTCCCTATAGTCCAGTCTGCATTGCATGTTGGCTTCAACAGAGCACATTCTCTGGCTTCAACTAACGTTAGCTGGTTAGCTAGCGGTCTTGGCTAGCTTTCCACCAGACTGCGCAGACTGCGGCTCTGGGGCGAGGATTCTTGCTATTTACACGATTTACGTTTTAAAATCCAAATGCAACACGGGACCGAACCATTTGTTCGTTCTAATGTATAAGGAGCGAGAACAATATAATAATCAAAATGCATAATGTAGTGTATACGAACTAAAAATAACGCGGCTTGTACAGAACCCGCCATTTAGAACCGTCGCTAGCCACCACAACACAAAATTAGCGAGGCCTAAGCGGCCTACATAACAGTAGCTACTGCCATATCTGAGTCATCTGATTTTATTCTTAGCGTTAACGAAGTTAATCCTGAGAATAGGGTCGATGAAAACGCGAAACCATTTCTTATTTCGCATCAACACAGACTGCATCTGTCTTTCACCCCAACGCTGCCGGGTTTGTTGGTGCGGCTGCGCCAGGGCTGAAATAGCTGGAGATTGCGCGGTAGGGCACTAACCTCAGAGCGGCTGCGCTACTTCGGGCCTGCGCCGTACAGTCAAGCTGGGAATCCGAGCTGTAATGGAGGACAAAGAACAGCCAGCCCGAAAACACTTCGGAAGCTCTAGCTTGGCGGTACCACAGATCTACACAGCGTCAAGCAAACCACGCCCACACACTCGATTCGAAGAGCAGCACGGAAAGTGACCGGGTGAAGTGTGCCCTCAGGACTATCCTGTAGGATGCTGACTAGATGAAATTGGAAGTGTTCATATTGGTAACCTGGCACTGATCTGTATTGGTAATAGTCAAAATAGGGTTGCACACACTCTTCAAGGGCTATGGCAGCCCAGATCGGCACAGAATATCAGTGTTTGATTACAGGTTTTGGAAAAGTTCTAGCACCTGAGACAACAATTTTGCCATCACCATTGCTTAGGCTAAGAAAACAAGTGTCTGGAAGTTATATATACCGTGCAAAAACACATTGGAATAGCTTTGTTATGCCTTAATTCTAAAAAAAGATAATGACTTTGCTACTTTGCAATTATGCAATGGGTTAGTTTCACTTTCATAGCAGGTAAGCTTTTTTAGGCCTGTCTAGCCTACTGAAAATATAGTAGGCTAACTTTAATGTCTTAAATATGCAAATGTAGAACTAGCATTTAATGCAGCTATAATGTTAAGTGTAGGCTTAGATAGATATTGGGTTGTAGCTCCACAAAATAATAAAAAAATATAAAATGTCCCTCTGTCAAAGTTTTTCCATAAGCACTGCACAATGTCTGAAAGACGTTCATTATGGCCATTTGCAGACATTGTGCCAACCTTTCTAGGGCTACCTCAGTTTCATACTATAGCATAATCATTTAATGTTTGACTATACAGGTACAAAATTAGAATATCATTGAATCATTGATAAGTCCATTGCCCTGATTGAGAGATTTAAGGTTCAGGAAACCATTGCTGGTGTTTTTACTTAATAAGATAGAGCTCATCTCAGGTTGACATTTTTGTATCATAAATTCTTTATTCTAATATTCTGAGATTTGATTTTTGCTTTCCATGAGCTGTACACCGTAATCATCAAGATTAAGACAATCAAGATTAAAACAGCAAAACAATTTTCCACTTTATGTGTAATGAATCTAAATTATATGAAAGTTTCACTTTTTGAAATAAATTACGGGGAAAAAAAAAGAACTTTTACATGGTATTCTAATTTTTTGAGATGCACCTGTAATAGATTTCACCGGGAAGTGTTTCACATTCAAAAGATATATCACCAATATTTAGATTCACCTCTCTGTCTATGCTGTTGGTGTATGTAGCGCTTTGGGTTGCATAAAAATGCACTATAAATTAAGTTACCTTACCTAATACCTGAATACCAACATCCAGATAACAAGAAACCGTTTCAGCATGCAAACTTGGACAGATGAACTGCCAACCTTCAAGATAAACTTTGTGTCCAGGACTCATTCTTTGTGCGCTTAACCAATTCAATCAGGTTTTGATAATCAAAAGCTTTGGCTGATTTGTTTATTCAAATGAAAGTTTCTATGACTAATAGGCCTGGTTGTATTTAGTTTGTTTGTGTAGAATATTCTAAAGTCATTGCATGCTTTTATGTTTGGAAAATGCCAATATTTCAAAACTCAACTCTAAGGAAACACACGTTTTTTAAAGGTGAGTGGTGATGGCCAGAGAGACCCATTAACCATCTTCTTTCAGCTTTAGGGAAATAAAAATATTAAAGGTGGTCTAACCACTAAAGCCAATGAGAAAGAAATTCTGGTGATTACAAAAGTGTATACCTAAACCAACTCATTAATAAAGAATTACATTCGGCGTTGTTTAGTTGGGCCTACATTGATGGCACACTACCAGTCATTTGGTTCCATATGGTCTAGGATGGTCAATATTTGAATAGTCTAATAGGGGATCTCCAATGACCTTCTCAATGACAAAAGCATCAGTCTTTTTTTTTTTTTTTTGTGTGTAGCTGCCGCCAATAATACCACAAAATAATGAAAGCAATAGTGAAAGTATAAGCATGTAGCCACTTGGTGTGCCTGTTCAAAATGTAATGGGTTTGTTCAAAATGTAATGGGTTTTCTTCAAAATGTAATGGGTTTGTTCCAGTTAAAAAAGGCCAGTGCTTTTAACAAACCAGATAACAAACAAACCAACGGACCAACTAACCAACAGACAGGTTCAAACATAACCTCGTAGAAAGAGGTAATTAAACATAAAAAAATGCCTAAAATTGAGATAAAAATAAATAAATAAGATATCCAGAAATTCAGCATTGCTAAGGCATTGCTTTTTGAAGATTAACTTTTGAGCCTTAGATTCATTACATCTTTAAATAATGTAATAAAATCAGGAGGTGTACATTAAACAGTTTCATGTCTTAATCTGACAGTCTTGGAACAGTTAGCTTATGTTATTTTTACCTGACACAGCATATAAACAAGCCTCATCTCCTGAATGGATGTGTTCCCAGGAATCCTGGGTCTTATGGACTGCCTGTTTGTTCAGTCATGTGTATTCTTGACCCATGGCAGCTACAGATACAGTATGTGTCTAATAAAGGGATTCACTCATTCAATATTTAAGTTATCTGTGATGCCATTTTGTAATGACTTAATGTGTTTCAGCGGTCTTCAAAGATATTCTGCCTTTAGATTGGTGGCTGTTCGTAGCCATTAGGCACCTGGCTTGTCACATCATATATTATGCCACCTACAGTACATATGGGCAAATTCAAAATCCACAGGCCATGTTCTCTCAATCACTGTTCAAGCCCTTTTGCAACATCACATGTATGTTGCCAATCAAAATGATTCCAACAGGTGCTTGGGATGAGATACTTGGAAATGCTTAATGCCTGGACAGGTCAGGTCATGTATTAGAATGCAGCGTTCAGAGAGTATACTGTCCTCTTTGTAGCATATTGTGTTTTTTTAATCCATGCACTGTGGGTGGCACAATACAACCTCTAGGGGACATATTAACTGTAGCAACACAGAAGGAGACATGCAACGGCACCAGGAGAGGCCAATTACACTGATGGGGGACATCAGATGGGTCTATTTATTGGACCAATTATTTCCTTTCACATTGATACAGAAAATGTCTTAATCTGCCTCTTGCATGGAGAAAGTGAAGGGGGAGGTACTGTGAGTAAGAGAGAGCCCTTATGGATGGAGAGAGGGCTGCACACATCCATGCACGACAGTGGAGCTGCTCCGAGACAATGCTGAGGTTCATTCTAGAATGGTCCTAATGGAGGTGTGAGGTTCATTCTAGAATGGTCCTAATGGAGGTGTGAGGTGGACATTAGCATATCTATTCATCTCGACCGTGGGACAGCATATACTGTACCTCTGAGCGGTATAGGAAACCCAGCCTGCTCGATCCAGCTGGGATGAGATCTCAAAATACCTCACTCTGAGCTGGATTTGCTGACGGATAATAGCCTGTATTATCTGCCTATCTCTCTATGCATGACCCCTTGACCCCCTCATGTTGGCTAATGCAGTTACATTTGTTCAACAGTGTTTTTCTTTCAGTGTAAAGATAACATTTAGACATTTGTTTCCAATATATTACCTGAACACTGTTTGCCCAGTGTTTCTGTAATTACCCAGTGCAGGTATCCCCACACCGCCTTTGTGTATCTGCAGCTGGGTTAACAAGCAAGAGCAAATTTAACTTAACTGTTTTATCAGAGGCTGGACGGTTGGCTATTGTTGGTTTAGTTTAGAGAAAGTTTCAATAATGGGTCTTCAGCTATAATCTCGATGTCAGTGTGGATGAGCGTGGATATGAGCAAAGCCTGCGAACTCAGACGAACCTGTTAGCATATTTGAATTTGCTCTGCAGGTTAGTCTGGAAAGGAGCGCATTGGCGACATTTTCCAAATGACCAAAAACCCATGTTTGTGTGCATTCAGCATAACCAGCAGATGCGCTGATGGTGACAGGTTTTAACAGATATTGTGTATTTTCTTTGGAATTGAGTAAATAACTGCATTTAAAATCTTTGCTAAGATGTGTTTGCTGCACTTCTGAAATTATTTGGTAAGACCTTAATGCACCAATTTAAGTTTAATTTCACTGCTACGCCCTACCTGGAAATCCTAAAATGGGACATTGGGAAATTGGCATCAATGCGATCCTTTCTAGATTGATCTGCAGAACAAATTAAAATTTGCTAACAGGTTTGTCTTGGTTCACCCAGGTTAGACTGAGCACTAATAAGAACAGTATAAGAGACTGTTAGAGATGAGTCAGAAGCTGTTGGCCTTTTCTTGCCTAACAGGTTCTGGAATGTCATCTCGTAATGCCTGTCAACTAAAAACCTGTGGACTGAATGGTAAGAGTTCAAAATTAACATATATTTTCCATGAAATAGTCAAATTTGTCAAATTTGTCATCAAATTTGTCATTGTATTTGAATCTTTGGAACCGTGTATAGTATTTTGAGCTATTTTTCACTACATAGGAAGTTTAGACATGCTGTTTTCATCCAGATGCCTGCACCATTTTGTGTGAGAGAGGGAAGAGAAAAGCAAAGTGTTGGCTTTTCCACCAGAGAAGAGAGAGGGTGAGTTAGCTGACAGTGCTAAGGAGAACGACACTGATGTGGGCAGCAGACAGCAGTCAGCCAACCTGGCTCGTTGACTGTAGCTTACCTCAGAGAGCTGGGTTCAAAAGCCAGTGCTCTCTCCCTTCGTTGCAAAATGTTGCAAAAAGCATGAGCTGTCAGAGGCAAGCCCAGTCTACTATGAACCAAATTACCCATATGAAACTGACCCCTGTGAGTGACCCCAGACATATGAAACACTGTGGCACCCTGGGATGGTAGAAAGAGGGATGCCTGTGTCCCTATGAAACACACGGGTTACCCAAAAGGGCTGTGTGATTGTGTGGTGTATAGTCTGACTAGAATTAATATTATCATGTCATAATTTCCTTATAGACCATAATTCATTTAATTTGTATTATCATTATTTCAGAGTATAATTAAGACAGACTATTTTAAAAACATAAAATGTTTTTCTAAGAAACAAATTAGATTTTACACCTCTACTATTTTAAGTAATAAAAATGCATATTTATTTATGTAGTCATGCTGTAGAGGGCTAGGCCTAAAGACTGTCCTGCTCAAGATTTCTTTGGATTGCTGCTGTTTAAGCAATGGACAGTCAAAACAATTGACATTAGCTCGATGGTGTTTTAAGCTCCCACCGTCGACTTCAAGGCAGTGCTGTGACCGTCGACTTCAAGGCTAACCAGTTGTGGCCTACTGGTTAGGCCTTCGGGCTTGGAACCGAAGCGTTGCCCGTTCGATCCCCGACCAGTGGGAACGGCTAAAGTGCCCTTGAGCAAGGCACCCAACCCCTCACTGCTCCCCGAGCGCCGCTGTAGCAAGGCAGCTCACTGCTCTGGGTAAGTGTGTGCTTCACCTCACTGTTTGTTCACTGTGTGCTCTAATTCACGGATGGGATAAATGCAGAGACCAAATTCCATATACGCAAGTATACTTGGCCTAGAAACCTGATTTACATTCACATTTTTACATTTTAACCCTAACCCTAGTGCCTTCCATGCAGCGCTGCCTGGAAGATGACTTTGGGGTCTTAAAACACCAGGTAACTTGACATTAAGAGGTTTTTATATTTCATGAAATGCATATCCTGGAGATTGATTTTTTTCAATTTTTTCAATTTAATTGTACTTATAGAGCGCCAAAACATTACACATGTCTCATGGCGCTTTACAGAGTGTTAGACAATCAGAGAAAAGAAAAGAAGGAAAAACGAGGAAAATCTCGGACGAGGAAAAACTCCCTATAGAACATATAGATACATATAGGAAGAAACCTCGAGCAGATCCACGACTCAAGGGCCTGACCCATCTGCCTAGGGTCAGATACAGGACAGTAAGGTCTGTATACATGACAAATGCATATGTTAGTCAGGTGTAGAGAATAGGACATGGTGTTTAAAACCACCTGAGGTGAAAGTTACAAGAGGTGGGATGATTACATATCCGGTATGATAATGCATTTATCCTAATTTAGTGTCAGAAAGTTCAAATAGCGTAGGAAATGGAATTGTGGGCATGTGGTAGGTCGTAGGGGTGTAACGGTACACAGAAGTCACGGTTCGGTTCATACCTCGGTTCGGACATCACGGTTCGGTACGAGTTCGGTACAATGGAGGGAAAAGCAAAACAAAAATGCAGAAAGCATTTTTTTTATTGTGCATGTCTCAGGCTGTACCACCTGTCATACAGTCTCTTCCCTGAGCTATCTGCAACAGCCTGAAGTGTGTATGATGTAGGCTAAACAGTACAATAAGTACCCAGACTCCATCTGTAACTTGTAAACAAAATAAGACAATCAGCTATAAAACTGAAAATAGGCCTACAGCATCTCTTATTTCTGAAAGTGCAAATTACATAGAAAAATTATTTTTAAAAATCCACTTAAGCAAGACCTTCAACATCTGTGTTTAGTTGTATATGGAAGGGTCTACAATTTGCCTCAATATTTTTCATTGTGTGTAAAGTAATAATCTAGCCTACTAACTGTGAAAATATCACACTATTTTGCCTTTTTTTAAAAAACGAAATTGCTCCTTTCATTTCATAAACAGACTACAACTAGAAGTCACGTGACTTTGCCCTTTGACGTTAACTCACCGTACTAGCATGGTTTGTTTATTAGCCTGGTTAGCGTTGTCACTTTATTTTACTGTCTATGCACTTAACACTACCAGCTCCTCATGTGAGAAGTTACAAGTTACCCCAACATAAAGGTAATTACCACGCGATTTACATAGCTTTCTGTCATTACGAAATCATTTAATTTAAGCCATAGGTTTTGGCCCTATTTGTATGTGTATCCAAAGGCTGCTGAAGCGCAGGGGAAGTTTTTTTCCCCTCGTTTCAGTGATTGGTAGCCTACATCATCTGGGTGATGGCTTCGAATATGTGTAGCATTTATTCCACTCACATACCCAATAACTGCTGAACAACGCTGACACACAGTTTCATCTTATCCACCACTCTTTCGCCTGTACTAACGTTACTGTAACTGAAGTTCTCAAACTTGCGATCTTAAATAGACCAGCGGCCCCTTTAACTCTTGTGGGTCTAACCTTAGTGCTGCTAATGACTGACGGACTCGACTGACGACCTGACAAAAAAAAACATAGGCGCCAATCAGAGCCTGAGAGCTAAGGCGAGGCTACAGATTAGCGTTAGGTGTCGCTAAAGAACTCCCGTAACTCTCGCTACTTAACAGTAATTGCGCATGACATTAATTAATCCGCACACGAGTTTTATGTATTTTTATACCGTGTATTCTCCATGTAAATTCATGCACCGAACCGTGACGCCCGTACCGTTTCGGTTCAATACGAATACATGAACCGTTACACCAGGCATGGCGCCAGGATTCCAGTTTTGGATGGGCCAGACCAATTGTGGGTGGGCCTTACATTTTTTTTTATCAAATCACTGTTTAACCTAATAAAAATGACTGACTAATATACTGTTATATTATTTGTGCTTACATAATAGAGATTTGAATAGCTTGATGCTCTTTAAATAGTTTGTTGCATTGTAAAAAGGACGGACGTACCTATCCTAGATCACTGTCCTTGGTTCTGACCAAATAAGAGCGCTTTGGAATCTCCATTACGCACCATACCTGCTGGCTGTGCTTTAGCGCATCTCTCGAATAGACCTAAGGCCTAGGCTGTAAAAGTGGGAATCTAATATTTCCCCCAAACATAGTTTAGTTCTGCTTGTATAACATGAAGTCGAATATTTCATTTGTTTTAGGTTTTCAACAATACAGATCAATCACACTGCCCGACAGTTTCAATCAATATGCAGGGCAGTTGAAAACATTCGGGGCTTAGCCCATAGAGTCTAAACGGTTTTCATAATTCCCATTTTGCCTGACTTGCTGCTCACTTTTCATAAATGAATCCACTGACTCAAGCCTCTTTGCACCACATTTATTAAATATTATGGACAATAAAATTTTGACAATTAGAGGATGTAATGACATTTAGCTATCTTGACATTTTCTGTTTGCTAGAAACGAACTATATAGCCACCTAGCAGAGTGGCTTTTAAATAGCAATATGCATTATATGGTTTGTTATGCTTAGCTTAGGGAGAAGGGAACATTGAAGACTCACTAATTCGATTTTACAACTAGGCAAAGCAGGCCACCACTGTTTGGCCAGCTCCAGACTGTAGGCTAGAGGCTGATAACAAACCTGAACTTGTAGGCTAGTCTAAATTAGGCCTGTTAAACTCGATTCCTTTTAAGGATCCGGGTTATTCTGAGTCACTCACTAAACTGATCCGGGTTGAACGTCACTTGAGTCACTTGAGTCAGTATTGCTAAATCGCAAAGAAATTCAGTCCTACGTTCAAGCAGTGCAGTGGGGTGCTTCATTTCGTTAAGTGCCTTCTCATGTTGGATGTGGATCCTCCATGATTTGAAACCAGGTTTTTGCAGTACTTGCATTTAGCCTAAGAGTTTTGGTCTCCTGGTCAAAGTGCATCCACACATTGTTCATCTTTTTGGTGCTCATGTTCAGAAACTTTGATCTTATTGACAGGGAGGGTAGCCTATATTATAATAATTAATTATTTGTTGTTGTTTTGTTAACAATAGAAAATTTGCCTAGGTCTAATGCTACTCTGCTACAATGTTTATTACCACTACTATATACTAATAGTAGGCTACTAGGAATTCTAATAGGTATTATAGGCAGCTAATACTAGGCAACTAATATTATTAGCCTATTAATCATAGCTATACATATATCATGTTAGGTAGACTAATATAATATCATATATAATATAATATAATATAATATAACATAATATAATATAATATAAAATAGCCTAATATAATAGCATCAAAACCTCCACCCACTCACGGGAAAGAAAGCAGTTTGAGCCAGACTGTTTATTTATTGTCTTAGCCTAAGCAATTGACTTTCAATGTAGACATAGAAACAGGAACATAGAAATGCCCTGCAGTGACTAAATTATTATTATTATTATTATTATTATTATTATTATTATTATTATTATTATTACTACTACTACTACTACTACTATTCTCATTAGGCCTATTATTATTATCACCTTGACACGAGTAGAAACTAGGCTACTTGCTCGTCTACAGATCCACTCATGACAACTAGCCGGTTGATTCCGCTGACTCGCACTCATAACAACAACGTAACCGGCCCGCTTGGCTGATCCACTGCCTAGCCTACTCTCCATACAGAGCTTGCAATGTTTCAGACTGTCTTCGCGACCTAATTGCATTTTAAAGTAGGCTATGCGTGCAGAATATATGTTATTTCAGAAGTGAACGCATGGCTTTTGTTGTGGATTTTCTTTTAACCTTGACGAGGAGTTACTCGCTCCTCTAAAGATCCACTCATGACAACGTAGCCGGCTGATTCGGCTGACTCGCACTCATAACAACGTAACCGGCCCGCCCTGCAGATCCAACTGACCCGGCTAGCCTGAGCAGCTCCATACAGAGCTTGCAATGTTTCGGACTGTCTTCGCGACCTAATTGCATTTAAAAGTAGGCTATGCCTACGTGTAGAACACTGTATGCTATTTCAGAAGTGAAAGAATGGCTTTTGTTGTGGATTTGCTTTTCACCTTGACGAGGAGTTACTCGCTTGTCTACAGATCCACTCATGACAACGTAGCCGGCTGATTCGGCTGACTCGCACTCATAACAATGTAACCGGCCCGCCCTGCAGATCCAACTGACCCGGCTAGCCTGAGCAGCTCCATACAGAGCTTGCAATGTTTCGTACTGTCTTCGCGACCTAATTGCATTTAAAAGTAGGCTATGCCTACGTGTAGAACATTGTATGTTATTTCAGAAGTGAAAGAATGGCTTTTGTTGTGGATTTGCTTTTCACCTTGACGAGGAGTTACTCGCTCGTCTACTGATCCACTCATGACAACGTAGCCGGCTGATTCGGCTGACTCGCACTCATAACGTAACCGCCCGGCCCAGCGATCCGACTAACCCGGGTATACAAAGCAGCTCCATTAAGAGCGTGCAATGTTTCGGACTGTCTGCGCGACCTAATTGCATTCTAATTTGCTACACATCTATACACCAAATCTAAAGTATGCCTAGGCTACATGAAGAACATTGAATGTTATTTAAGAGGTGAAGAATGGCTTTTGTTGTGGAATTGCTTTTCACTTTGAGGAGGAGCTACTCGCTCGTCTACAGCCACTCATGACACAACGTAGCCGTAGCCGACTCGTACTCATGTAGCCTAACCGGCCGGCTGATCCGACTAACCCGGCTCTGCGGGAAGTTAACCAGTTATCTCAGACTGCCTGCTCACTCAGTCGCTTGAGTTGATTTGTGGAGTTGTGGTTATCCTACTTACGAAATGGTTAAATTTTTGGCTAGCTAATGTTGCAAGAGGTTTGTGTGTGGTGCTGTTTATCGTTTTAGATTGAATTGTAGTAGGACTCAACTGATCCGAGTTAATGATACTAGAGACTCGCGACTCGTGGGTTAATTTAAAGATACGGGTGAAAGATCCGAGTGAATCACGACTGAAACAGGCGTAGTCTAAATGACGAGAACAGGATAACTCCACCACCACCTTGTTTGATGACTTCATGATTTCCTTGTAACGTAGGCCTATACCAAATATCAAATGCAAACAATGACATGCCCAACCTCGCGCGCGCACGTAGCCTACGTTCCAAATTATGTTTTATGGAAGGTAACGTTCATGTTAAATCTGCTGCATGAAGAAGAGTGAGTTCAGTTCACCCGTGTCCGTTTGTATGTTAAATACGTCCATCTCATCTCAAAGTTTCAATGCGCGATCGGAATAATGGTTTCATATTTGTCAACTGTACAAAATACATTCGGGGCTGAAGCCCTGGCAAAATCAGCTGGCTACTAGGCCTACCCCTCGGGCACAGAACTTGTTCATTGACAACGTCATCTGTCATGTAAAACATGCTCCAAGAGAGCTCATAAAGATCAATCACACCCATTAGGCCCTTTAATGCAAATCGGATCAACGATCACAATATCTATCAACAAGCTGCATTGCAAAAAAAAAAAAAACATTTCAGAAGCCATTATTAAGCCATAGAGATGTGCTAGGTGTTATGGATCTCAGCTATCCTTCATCTCCTGGTTGCAGCGATACAACGAGACCGTTTGTGCACGTTTAAGGTACCTAAACAACGACTGTTGCCGCACTGTCCTTTACTGGAAATTATTTTCACACTTTCAGATAACTTGGAGCTAGCCTAGCATACCGACAAGCTAGATCCGACCCAGAACCTAATGTATCTGGCACTGCTGAACTTGCACAGAAACATCACCAGCTTTTTAAAATAGTTTTGAAAACTAAACATTTAGAATATTTTAGCACAGATTATGAGATTATTTGCCGCTTTTTAATAATTCTTGACAAAATTAAAATATATTAAAAGTTTTTTTTTTTTTTTTAAGAAAAGTTTTGGGTGGGCCTGTTGAAAAGTGAGTGGGCCTAGGCCCATCCAGGCCCACCCGTAGCGCCGTGCCTGCGTTACACCCCTAGTAGGTCGGCAGTACGGGCCAGGAATCCGGGCAGAGTTGTCATAGGCAGGTGGTGGGTTGCTAGGCTGTACGGGCCAGGAATTCAGGTAGGGGACAGTAATAGGTGATAATAGGGCAGTCATAGGGATGGGACTTCAGGTGAGATGAGTGAGATGAGGGCCAAGCACACCGATGGCTGATGACTGGTGATGATATACCTCACAAGTGAGATAAGGGGGAAGAAAGAGAGATGTAGAGTGGGTTAGTATTACTGAAAATCAAAATGGTTAATGTCAATAAGTAATCAGTGGTACTATATATTGTTACAGTATACCATAGTGAGAATAGGCAAGAGAGAGAGAGCTGAGAGAGAGAGAGAAGGGGAGAGAGGAGAGGGGGGGGGGGGGTTGTACGGCGTGGCACATGAAAAGTCCATGACAGCACTATGCTATAGCAGCATAACTAAGGCATGGGGAGGGGTACTCGACACCGGCGCAGGTATGGTCAGTGACCACCATCGCACGCATGACTGGGGTGCCAGTCACACGAGGACTCAGCAGGGTGGTCCATTCCAAAAAAGATTGGAGAACCCCTTCTACTCTACTTCATGCTGGAAAGGTTGCTGCAAATTACAACCGTATGTAACACATCATTTCCACAAGGGGGCAGTATTAGCTTAGCAAAGCCAGTCTCTGAGCAAAGCCATGGGCCGCATATACGGCTGAGCAAAGTCTTGCTCTGCAGCCTCTTATAGGGCCACAGGGTGGCAGTAGAGACCCATGAAATAACCTGTCTGGATACTGCAGCAGCCTTTGGGAGCCTGTCAAGATGATCGATGTCTTCCCATCAGTATGTGATGACAGCAGCGTGTGTTTGAGTCTCGCTTTAATGTCAGAGTGCATCATATTCAAGGCTGAAAATGACACTTATGGCATTGTCTATAGCGTCACAATTATCTCGCAATGTGACCTCCACTTCAATAGGTCAACTCCTAGCCCTGCTTTCACCATGTTGTTACAGTGCCAATCAACAACCTGTCACCATTCAGTATGAATCGCAACATAAGACTGTTCCTAGTTTTGATGGTATATTTGGTGGAATACTTTTACAGCAGAACCAGAAGTTTGATCAACGGTGACTCTGGACCTGCTGAAATAAATAGTTAATCATCTCATTTGATCTTGCGCAGCACAGAGGGGGTATGCAAGTTAAGTGTTAATGAGTTAGCCTGACAAGCTTGTTCCTCAATCTGAGCTGGATCAGCTTGGGAGCTGAAGTAATTGTGGGACACAGATAAGCCTCCTGGCCAGGAAGTGGAGATCAATAAGGGTCCAGATTGATTAGCTGGAAGTGAGGATAATTTAAGGTAATCGTCTGGGTAGTCACAAACAGGATGAGGTCATTGGGAAATAATGGATGTCCTCTCTGGTATCAGAACATGAACGCTGACAGAATATGCAGTGGGAAGAGGCTTCAGTAGAAATGTTTCTCATTTAAACTTTTCCTCTCTGTGTTCTTCTGGGTCTCACTTCCATATTATTTCATTCAATATCTACTGATGTTCATTGTATTCAGACATCCACTGGACTCCATTGACAGGGTTCCATTTCAGCCCCCCCATGAATAAGTGCGAGTGCAGTTCTTATGATTAACCACTTGGTTGTGCTAAAGTACAACATTTAGGTTCACTGAAAGATTCTGTGGTGATGATATAAATTTCAGTGGAGATAGCAAAAAATGACTTTGCAGTTCGTAAATTTGGACAGTGCCATTATAATATGACATTCATTCAGGATATCAGGTGCTCTTTCCCTGCGAGTTCACACAGCAGCCACCACAATGCTTGTCAGTGTAAGCTATTCTCCAAAAGTACCCTTTAAAAAAATTGTCTAATTAATTTCCTCTGCAAAGCCTGATGAGTCGCTCATTAAGCACAATAGCATTACCGCGCACCACTGCTAGACAGACCTATGCCTTTCAACTGAATAATCAGGCCAGCGCATTAGAGAGTTCACCCTCAGCTCTTCTCCAAGCATGGTGATTCCCACTGTGATGTTTTCATTTCCCCGAGAGACACAGATCCATTACACAGACTGCCCACCACGGTTAATACACACATGACACAGACAGAGAAATAGAAAAAGGGAGGGAGATTGGTGGTGGGGTGGAATCATGGGGTGGGCTGGTGTGGGGTGGTGTGGGGTGGGGGGGGGATGAGTCTCAGTTCATGGGAGCAGGCAGCATTTTCTTTTGAGAAGATGACTGGTGATCTGTTCATCTTTTTGTCATTTGGGAGGCAGGGAGGTGGTTGGCGTTGACAGGCCATGGAACATTTGATGTATAGATGGTTGAATAAAGTGATTGTTAAACCATTCATCATCATCTTCCCCCCTTTTCAACAGGGACTGCATTTGCTCCTCGCAACTAAGGGCTTCAAAGAGGTCCAATCCACCAATGACTTCTCTTACATCAGGTAACAATGTCCTGCACTAACCACACTGATAGCGGTCATTTCTCGTGAATTAAGTAATTATATGATATCTGATGTCCTAAAAGCTGTATTATCTTACTGTAATTACGTTACACTGTAACTCAAATGGGCTTATAGCTGTGTTTCATTAGCATTTGTGATTCGTAGCATATCGGATAATTAATTGCCTTAACAGTCCACTTTAATAGCTTGAGGACAAGCAAGATTGTTTTGTGTTCATGGAAGGCTTTGTTGCTCAGTGGAGAGCCTGTGGGTATTGTTCTTTATGCTGTCATGATGCCACTAGCTTGACTGTGCATCAGTCGCTAGCCTGGCTTGTCAAAGTGTTTTAATCTTTTTTTTTTTTTATAAGTGCATGCATTCATTTGTTCCCCACTCAATGAACAGATAAACCTATCTGATGGGGAGGAGGTGTAGGATGTTGGGATATTTTATTCTTGCCTTAAGCTGAACAACTGCCCTGTATTATTTATCAGTGAGATCAGGCTGTGCTTGAAGAGCCTCCCAATCCTCATAGCTCGTTGGCTGTCCGCTCATCCCCCTCCTCCGTCTCCGAGCCTCCGCTGTCCATCTCTCCGGCTCTTTTCCGAGGGGTTCTTCACATGGACCAGTGGCGGCGATCATTCCCGTGCTCACGGCGGGAAATAAGCACTTTTGTGTTGTGTGTGTCTTTGTCACGCTTCACAGATTCAAGGCTCCGGCTCTATCTAGCACACATTTTGCAGTTGTCCCTGGTAACGGGAGGAGCAGAGAGAGGTGAATATAGAGAAAGAGAAAGATGGGTATAGGGTGAGAGAGGGGGGGGAGAGAGAGAGAGACAGAGAGAGAGAGAGAGAGAGAAGGAGAGGGGGAGAGAGGCAGGGAGAGAGAGAGGAAGAGAGAAGGAGAGGGAGAGAGAGGGAGGGAGAGAGAGAGAGAGAGAGAGAAGGAGAGGGGGAAAGAAGGAGAGTTCAAACACCATTTATTGGATCATTTCTCAACCCATGAAATCAAGACGCGCCTCATACAAAGCCCAACACCATACAAACATACATAAATACATACACACATAAAAATCCCAATACATCATATTAAAAATCACCTGATCACTTGGGTCCCCAATCAAAAGGCGATTGGAAAAAGCTACCCCTAACTTCCCCAACCACCCATTCAAGAGCTCAACCCCCCCCCCCCCCCCCACAGCCTTTCAAAGTACAAAAACAGGTGGTCAACTGTCTCATCAGCCTCGCTAAACAACCCCCCCCTCCCCCAAATGCTGGATTAAGGTGTGCCACCGTATCTGTTTGTAGCTATGGCCCCGAGTGAGAGGGAAAGAGGGAGGGAGTGAGAAAGAGAGAGAAAGAGAGAGAGAGGGAGAGAGAGAGAGAGAGAGAGACAGAGAGAGAGAGAGAGAGGGATTTCATTGCAACCCTTCTTGAAACCATTCTTATGGTTTGAGGAGTTTGTATAAGACCTGGCTTGGACATGGTTCCAGCTATCCTTTATTGTAAACAAAGGTGATAAAGCTAGCAACAAAAGGAGCAGTATTGAGTGAACATATATTATATAAAACACTTGGTGAGGTATAGTGAGAGAGAGAGAGACAGAGACAGAGAGAGGGAGAGAGAGAGACAGAGAAAGAGAGAGACAGAGAGAGAGAGAGAGAGAGAGAGAGAGAGAGAGAGTAATAAATGGGAGAACAGAAATAAAGGAGATCAGGTAGTAGGGTCCAGCGGACTCTGTGTGTTTGCGGCGGTGGGTCTGACCTGTCTCGTTGGCACACACCTCTTAGACAGAACTAAAAGGGTCACGCTCCGTCTCTCCTCCCTCTGAATGGCCAATTGAACGCACCAGAGGGGACAGCGGCACTTTGCCATTGTCGCAAGATGAGTGTGACATTTTCACATTTCCACAGTGCGGGAGGTAATGACTATGTGTGACGGGAGGTGAGAGAGTGGAAGAGGGCAGTGAGTTGGAGAGAGAGAAAGAGAGAGAGAGAGAGAGAGAGAGAGAGAGAGAGGAACGCGGGAAGATAACTGATAGAAAGGTACACAAGTACTTAGAGAAGATCTGCACCTATCACCTGAGGGGAACAACTGAGTTAGAGAGAGAGAAAGAGAGAGAGAGAGAGAGAGAGAGAGAGAGAGAGAGAGAGAGACACAGATGTGACTACTGCTTTGGCAACATTGTAACACTTACAGTCATGCCAATAAAGCTCATTGAATTAAATTAAATTGAATTGAATTGAAATTGAAATTGAGAGAGAGAAAGAGAGATAGGGAGATGAGAGAAAATAAAAGATAGAAGTACAAGTACTTAGAGAAGATCTGCATCTACCTGAGGGCAACAACTGAGTTAGGGAAAGAGAGAGAAAGAGAGAGAGACAGACAGACAGACAGACAGACAGACAGACAGACAGAAAGACAGACAAACAGACGGACAGACAGACAGACAGACAGAGAGATGAGAGAAAATAAAAGATCAAAGATCATGTTACACAAGTACTTTAGGGAAGATCTGCAGCCATCACCTCAGCTTCTTTCTCTAAGCACTCTGTCTTTGGCCTCCAGGTGCCCCAGCACCCTCCACCTCCCCTGCAGTGGCTGAGACAGGTGAGCTGGCAGGCTTAGGGGGTCTTGGCGGAGTCACGATGGGCACCTCTCTGGTGAGACCCCCCTCATCCCTTTCCCTCATAAAGAGATTGCTGTCCAATCCACACTATGCCGACCGGCCAAACAATGCCCATAGACCTCCTAAATCCCCTCCTCCACACACTGACCTTTTAACCAAGGTTCTTGAGATTCCTCAGAATTGGTGTAGGCACTGCTAAGACTTGTTTTATTCCCCACACTATGATTGCTCTCTATTGCAACATAGTTATTATCACATTGTGGCATGTTCAAGGTCATCAGTTTGAACTTTTGATCGTTTCAGGATTACTTCAGAATTTTCGCCACTAATTTTCAGTGCCTGCATATGCAGTAGAATGCTGTTTCGCCACCCACCAACGTCTTGTCATAATTAATGGAGAGCTGTTTTGTATTTGATTTAATGAGCTTCATTTAGAGATGACTCACCAGTCTTTGAGGTTAGAGCTGGGTCTCTCTCTCTCTGTGTGTGTGTATGTGTGTGTGTGTGTGTGTGTGTGTGTGTGTGTGTGTGTGTGTGTGTGTGTGTGTGTGTGTGTGTGTGTCTGTGTATATGTGTGTACTTGTTTTCAAGCATTAATATATGTAGACTCTTATAATTGTGACAGCGTTTGACCGGACCCACTAAGTATAAAGGCTTTAGAGGTACTGCATCATCATGGCAGGTGTTCAAATCAATCTCAAGCCAGCTCTAGAATTCCAATTACCTGGCCTGCTACACTCAACTTAGCCCCCACATCCTCCACACATAAACAAACACAAACACACACACACACACACACACACACACACACACACACACACACACACACACACACACACACACACACAGACACACACACACACACACACACGCGCACGCACAGACACACACACAGAACAGGCACACTCACAACTAACCAAATATATGCAGATATTTCCACCCACACACCTAACACACAAACCAATGAAAGCACAGACACATGCAACATTAACATTAAAATAAGCAGCTAAAACATACACACACAACCACACACAACTGCCTTAACAAAATAAACAAGTAATACACATGTGCATACAAGTAATACACATGTGCATACAAGTAATACACACACACACACACACACACACCCACACACACACACACTCACACAAACACAAACACATAATCTCTGTGAAAGGATTTTGTTGGAAACTCTCCTGCTGCGTGCATCCATGTCCTGTTTTCTCTGCAGCGGAGGGGGGCTTGTGGCAGGCCGGCAGGGCTTTGGGGGCTTCTATCTGGTGCAGGCCGGCTGGACACAAAGCTGACAATTGGAGGATATGGGGATTGTGAGCTGATGTTTTAATGGCCCAGCTGGGACATGAGGTGCTAGTCTTGAGTCTGCTGCTGTCCCTCATACTGACTCAATGGAGCCACACGTTCTGGTTACAGATGTAACAAAAACAACCCATTGCTTGGAGTACAACCAACGTAAAAAACACATTTTTAGCTCTTACGCAGGTCTAAGTGACGTGCGAGTGCACCAAGGCCTCGTAACGTGGCAATATCTTCGCTTACATCTCTGCAGAGTCAGAGGATTGCATGGCTGTTGTTGCACAGTGTATGACGATGAGAAGAAATGTGTGTGGGATGCTATCACTGTCCCAAACCATCAAGACACACTGGCTCTGAGGAGGGTGAAGGTGAAGGGCCGGTCAGGCTGAAAGATTTTTCTTTCAACGAAAACTCGTGTGTGAAACTCTCTGTGCTCTCTTATAGTAAATCAATGAAGGCCTGTAGATGCATTTCAATGTGAGAATTTAGCTGTCTTTTTATTGGAATGACCTGGACATGGTGTTTTGACACTATGTTCCTGATACACTCTGCTCAGCTTCTGATTCTTGGTCTCGAGGTCATCCTGCGTATAACACAACTCAATAAACACTGTTTGTTTAGGTTCCTCTGGATTTGCAGAATATGAGTCTAACTAAGCAGTCACAAAGGGTAAAAACCATGATGGAGGTCTGGAATTAAGAGTTCTGTGGTGATATTTGGACAGAAAACAAACCCTTGTGATACATTCGATACCCCTTTACATCTTTACTGTCTTCCTTCATCCCTCAATTCTTCATTAGGAGAAATCTCCACCAGTCAGCATAGTCCAAACTGAGTTAAAGGTCATTCTGATTACAAATAAGTACCGTAGTTGCATAATCTACTATAAGTAGTTTATTAACTTTTATTTAACTTTCATTATAGTTAACACCACCTACCTTAATATTTTTGGTAGTTGCTCGATAACTAACAGCTCATGTTCTCCAGGACATGTACTGACCTTTTGCCTTACTCTTGTGGCAGGGCCCCTAACTATGAATAATCAGTTTCAGAAAGGAGGCACCAACGTGTCTCTGTCTTAGCAACATGGCTGTGATATCTACTCAGGAGCGAGAGTGTGATGTCTTGATTTATAGTGTCCTTTAATGTCTAGGTAATGGGCTTAGGATTGTAATGCGGCCTGAACAGAGTTGTGTCTCATTTTTACTTACATCTGTTGTGGCTCCGGCGCCAACTAGATGCATTACTGCGAAACCGAGCAGGATGCCAGCAGACAACGCGCCAATGCAAGGTGCCAGTGCAACACAGGAACTTCTCTTTGGAACCATAACGCTGCAGATTAAAGGATCCTCTGGAGGATAACTTTTTCCACAGACTATAAAACTGTGTCGTGGAATGACTCTTTTGGGATGCGGTGTTTGTTTGGCTTTCCCCCCTTTTTGAACATGTTTTGCCTATAATGTGAGAAAATGGCTCAATGATATTTTCATCCTTCAGCAATCAAGGACAAGTTTAAATTCGGAGGAGCCTTCTATCATCTGTAGTGGTTATACTCTAGGTTATGCATCACTAAACATGTGATTTGTGTGTGTGTGTGTGTGTGTGTGTGTGTGTGTATGCGTGTGTGTGTGTGTGTGTGTGTGTGTGTGTGTGTGTGTGTGTGTGTGTGTGTGTGTATGCGTGTGTGTGTGTGTGTGTGTGTGTGTGTGTGTGTGTGTGTGTGTGGGCGGGCGAGTGTGCGTACTTTCAAGATGTTCACGCAGCTTTATTTGTGTTGAGGACTCATGCGACCGTGTGGGTGTATTGATGTGTGGGTGGGGTGGGGGACCTCTTGGCATTAATTCCGCATCTTCCTCTCATCTCAGCAATGATGAATGACACGGTGAGCGTGCACTCACTCGCGCCAGCGTAAAAAAAATCCCCTCCATTAGTATTCACACTTATACGCACCGCGCTAAAGCATTTGCATTCAGAAAGACACAACACACTGTGTGGGGAATGGATGCGCCCTCTGACAAGTGAGTTATTCTCTCCATCATCGAAAGAATGCCCACATCCGTCGTCAATAAATCTGACTGTAGGCACAAAGAAAATCAGTTTTTTTTTATTAAAAATGAGTCAATGGAAATGTGATAATGAAATATTAAGATTCATCATGGCATCGATCCCACCTCTGTATTGCATTTTGTTGGACAGAATCTGAACTCAGTAAGTCATTAAATTTTAAATGTCTCCTTATTTCGAGTTTAATTATTTAACAGGCAGTGGGTTAGCCCATTCGGAAAACATTTGATTGTCAGTGAGTGGAATAGCCTGGGTGATATTGAGCCAGGGAAAAGAGTATTGGTTGGACATCAAAATAGCAGTTGTGGATGTATCAAGGTTTGTTTGAATTGAGAGATGAAAGTCTTTGAGTGGGCATTTGGGTGGAGGCTGTCACAATAACACCACGAGTTTCAGTGCACAGAATGGAAGCATTCACATCCAGCGTCACGGTTATTATTTTACAGACAGCTTGTAGGCTTGTTGTGGATGCTGTGGGAGTTTTTTATGCATTTTATTACGCTGTTGTGCTGTACAGCTGTAAGTGTAAAACTGTCTTGGAAGAAAATAAAAAACAAAAAAACAAATCCCCTGTCAGACACCACTTTCACAGAGTAAGATAAGTCAGATCTCTTATTTCGGTGCACATCCAGACGACTCTTCCTGGGTGCAGCAAGGCCATCTGGAAGTAGGACCGCACTTCACAACACTGTCATTTTCTCCCTATTCAAACCATTCCCCTCCCTCTCGCTTTGTGATTCTGCTGCATTAGAGCATTATGTAAATATGTGCATTGCGATTCTTCGGGGAGTGCGGGGAGGGGGCATTAGAGAGGGCAATTTGAGCATTTGCAACGAATGCTAGATAACATATGTCGGCTTGTCACACACACAAATGGGCATTAATACGCACATGGGTCGGACCCATCTGCGTAAGGGGCGTACTGGGCATCTCCAGGTCTAATTTACACGCTGCTCCGCGGCCTGACAACACGACGCAGTGAATGGGCATTATTAATGGAGATGGCAGTGGAGGTGCGCGGGGCTGCTTAGCGGCTAACCCTCAGCGAATGTGAATAACAATTGAGCGCGGGATCATTAGCCTAGCCTGGAGGGAATGTTTAATCGGGTTTTTGTGTAATGAAGGCAGCTGCTGCCAATCGCGGGCGCGCACACATGAACGCGCACACACACACACACACACACACAGAGTCAGAATGATGTTGCCCAAATGTTGAATCAAAGTTGTCACCATCCCACCAGAGGAGGATTATAATTGGGTTTGGAGAGAAATGTGATCACTCTTCCTGAAGATGGGCTACAGCGCCATGGTGTTTTGTCAATGTTATGACAGGGTCCTGGAGAACGCTGTCAAGAGATATGAATTAAATATTTATAATTTATCTAAGTTTTTTTCTACTTTTTTTCTGCTCTCATAGGATATGGAAGGAAAAGCTGCCTGTGTGCTGTAGTCTGTCTATAAATACTTTATTAATGCTTTATTACAAACACTTGACGTACTGCTCATGGCTGCATTTCAAATTTGTATATTGTGATGGTATTATCCAGAATATTTTTGCTTATGTTTTGTTTACCCAGTGCTTTTATTTCTGATTATGTATTTATTTATGTAATAACACACACCTGGCAATATGTCAGTTCAGATTCCCGCTCTCTCACTCTCTCTCTCTCACTCTCTCTCTCTCTCTCTCTCTCTCTCTCTCTCTCTCTCACTCTCTCTCTCTCCACACACACCTGTCTCCACATGTGGTTTTCTGTACTAATGACAAAACCTCCTCTAATAAAGCTCCAATTAGAACCCTGATGTTGCTGCTAAGATGTGAAGCAAATTGCGTTTTGTGTGTTCTGAGAGCTACACAGTCCAACTCTGTGATTGGGGCGCCGAGATTTCTGCCAAGGGCCACTGATTACCCAGCTGCTGGAAGTAATGAAGTGAAGCAGCGAACAGCATGTCACTCCTGTGTCTTTTTTGATGTCCATCCACCCTCTCCCCTCACACCTAACCTCCTCCACACACACACACACACTCTCACACACACACACACACACACACACACTCACCCCACATGGGTATACCCCCCCCCCCAATCCACCAAAGAGCAACAGTGGGCCTTCGATCAGGGCCAAGTTGGGTGTAATCTAAATTAAAACTCGCTAATCTTGTTATCAAGCTAACCCCTTGGTGACTCGCGATCACACACATCCAAAAAGCTGTGGACCGCCGATGTGCACCCCTGAATATATTCATGGTGGGCCAAGAGAAAAGGCGGGTTGTGGGGTTGGGGGGAGGGGGGGGTGGTAGAAGAGGAACATTGGAGCAGGCACTGAGGCAAATTAAACCATTTTGACACCAGTGTTAATCACTTAAATTTGTCCAGGCACTATTAGTTTGATCCCCTTCCTCTTTTGTGGTGATGATGAGGCTGGCGGCGGTGGGCAGTGGTAGTGGCTGCCCAGGCGAGACATCTGAAGCTCACTGGAGGAGCTCATCACTCATTGTGAACGGGGGCCCTGGGCTTTTGTTTTACTCCACAGAGCAATGAACTGCGGGGGGCTGTGGCGGGGGGGGGGGGGGGGGGGGGGGGGCCTCCTCAAATCCCCTTCTGTCCCATCTTGGGCTGTTTTTATTGCGGGGTGGGGCTCACCACACACACACACAGACACACACACACACACACACACACACACACACAGACACACACACACGAACTGAGCAACCCTGTGCAGGAAGCCACATTTCCATATGCATAGTTTGAGCTGTTGTCATTTTAATGAAGGGGAAAGTCTCCCTCGAGCCAAAAAAAAAATGAAGAAAAAAAGACAAAAAGAGTGAATTGATGCTAGACATGCCTTCATGATAATTTTTAATAGTAGTCTGTCTCACTGAAGAGATGCAGCCGCCTGAAACACATTAAGAGGCATTCGTCAGGAGTGCCTGGCGGACGACTGGCATCCTCCAGCTCTCTCTCTCTCCACCACCGACAGATAAAAAGCACATCCTATTTATGATGTGTTTTAGGTCTATTTGCTCTTTCTGTTTTTTCTCTCTCTCGTGTCTTCCCTTCCTCCTTTCTTCTTTCTTCCTTTTTTCCCTCTTTCCTGTTACGATCTGATCGTAAGTGCGTTTGGAGGGATATAAATGTTCCCCCTTTCTTCCTAGCTTATCCTCTCCCTTGGCTGTTGTTCGCCTTTTAAAAGACTCAGCCCTCGGGGGGATTCGCCGACGAAAACGCCGAGCGAGCCGAGCCGTTTCTGTCTCTGTCGCTTTAATTGAACGGCGCAGTAAAGGCGTATTGAGTGGCTCTCTTGGGTCAGTGGCAGCACGTGGAGAGAATTCAACAGGAGGAGAAAAAAAAACCATTTGGCCCGTTTAAAAGTGTCCAAGTCATGTGTGCACATGCCAATCACACCACTCTAAAACCCTCCTGTCATAACATTATACGCATTGCTATTAACATCGATAATGTCAGTAGATCTGGGCTTGTTACTGTTGTCCTTAGAGGATGAAGAGTCATCTCCAGGCCTGTTGTGGCGAATGCTTCCAAAATGAGAACTCTGTGATGGGGACACAGGTGATCTGGAGGACTCAAAACATGGCCGCCGCACCCTTTTGTGTTTGTCACATTTTTAATGATCTGCCTCTCGATTATACAGGGACAGGAGTAATAGGAATCATAAATAATGGAGTGAGAGGGCTCCGTCTGGCTGTGGAGACGAGAGGAGAGAGGGAGGAGAGGAGAGAGGGGGGAGAGGAGAGAGGGGGGAGGGGAGGGGGAGGTGCAGCTCCCAGTGGCTGGAATGGATGTATTATTCAGATAAGGAAAGGGGCAGGTGGAGGGGAGCTCTAGCGAGGTTTTTTTTTCTTCGTTTTTTTTTCTTTTTGTGCGCTGCTTGCACGGAGATGACACAGCCTGTCATGTTTCCTAATGGAATCTGGCTGCACCGTGTGTGTGTGTGAGTGTGTGAGTGTGTGTGTGTGAAAGAGGGGGAGACGGGGCCTGGATAAATCTGGGTTATTCCTGCGCCAGAATTGCTCAATACCTCCTTTTTCCGAGGCCTTTTCCGCATGTGACTTTTGAGAGGCTCTCAATGAGCCAACAAGGACTTTGGAGCCCGGTGACAGACAGCAGTGTGTAAGAGGCGGTTGGGGGTGGTGGTGGTGGCGCTTCTCATCCATGCCTGCTTCACGGGGAGCCGTGAGTGTGATGTGTGTAAATGATCATGTTAGCGCGGGAGAAGTCCTGCACGTGCCCAGTCTGGGGGAGCTCTCTGGTGCTCCTCATCGGGCTCATCCTAACCATTTGTGATATGTGTGCGCTTTCAAGTGCCGTCAAACCGCTGGAATTGGATTTCTGTTTATCTCCGTACTTTATGGCTCACATGGGCATGTGAAGGGATACAGTTTCTCTCTCTCTCTCTCTCTCTCTCTCTCTCTCTCTCTCTCTCTCTTTTATTCCCTCACTTTTTTAACACAGCTTTACAATAATATAACATGGCAGTTATTGATGTCATTGCAAAAAGGCAAACCAGGGAAAGTGCATCAGGATTTTATACGGGCTCGGT
>NW_027468664.1:8510637-8540637 GCF_046254945.1 Alosa pseudoharengus
GGACAAAACATCTCAAGGTTCTTTTACACAGTGATGTGTTTCATAGCACATAGGGTCCACTCAGACAACTTTTCAACATTCAGTCACTGAACTTTGATATGGGAAACCAGTCCAACCTGAACCCAGCCATTTCAACTGTTAGTAAATGAGTTAATCATACACAGTGTTGGTGACATGCAGGTAAGGGAACAGGACAAGGTTCATATGTAGTAAACTTTGACTATATGCCTACGATAAAAAATAATTGTACCTCAAATGATTAACTGTTGACATGTCTTAGAAAAACACTTTATTTAGAAAACTTGACTTGACTTTTAATTTATTAATTATCTTGGGTAAAGTGCATAAATGCAGACTTATGGAAAGTACATGGAAAGGGTGAGAGTAAGCCCTCATGCACTTCACAATTTCACAGTGGGACAGCCCTAAGCCCTCACAGACTTTAATGGGATTGCACATCAAAGTATGTGGGGGGGGGGCATTGAGATTCAGCCACTCTGTGTTAGCAGAAAATTGAACTGGGGAACATAGGACCCTGGGAGCATTAGACCTTGGGAACTTAGGACCCTGGGAACATAGGTATGCTCCCGCTATGAGCTATGAGCAAAGTGAACTTTGATCATGTGGGGACAGTCCAACCTGAACCCAGCCATTTTAACTGTTAGTCAATTAGTTTATCATACACAGTGTTGGTGACGTACAGGTAAGGCAACAGGACACACTGTTCTGTAGTAAACTTTGACTATGAATATGATAAAAAAAGTAATTCTATCTCAAATGATTAACTGTTGACATGTCTTAGGAAACGTTTGGGGCAATTCCACGGAAAATTTACTTTTTGTCACATCCATAATGCCAGTGAAATGCCTTGGCATTTGTATGATGTGAATGATAACATTCATTTTTTGTGCATTTTTTCTCATGTACATTCTTCAGCCAAAAAAAGCAAATGCTCAAATTTCATGTAATCATTCATATCATACCATACCATCACATTTTATTGGCGTTATGGATGTTACAAAAAATTTAAATTTCCATGGAATTGCCCTTTAGCAGAAATTATTTTATTAGCTTCATATTTTAAACAATGAGATTTTACCTTTGCATTTGGTGTAGTAGAACGGTTTGGAACTGAAATATAAATTTGTAGATGTGCTGCCTTGTATTTATACTTTTATACATTTGGAAGTTTCAAATAAGTTAATTTCCAAAAACATATGCAGATTTACAACATGTTAAAGGAACACGCTGACCTTTTTGGGACTTTAGCTTATTTACCGTATTTCCCAGAGTTAGTTAAATCGATCTCATCTCAGGCATGTAGTTACTCAGTCTGACGCAAATGCCGTAGCCTACTGTAACTTGGCACAGGTGCCTTACAGGTCTCCCAGCCTGCACAGTGAAACCCCTTCAGATGATCCAGAACATGGCGGTGCGTCTGGTCTACAACCAACCCAAAAGGGCACATGTTACCCTGCTGCATATCCAGCTACACTGGCTATTTATGGCTGTCCTCATCAAATTCAAGTCTCTAACGCTTGCCTACAGAGTAGTCTCCGGTTCTGCTCCCACCTACTTGAATGGCCTCATACAGCATACGCTACCTCCCGCCCATTGCTCTCCTCAGATGAACGATGTATAGCTCTGCCACTGGTACGCTCAGGCCAATCCAAACTTTTTTCATCTGTTGTTCCTCGTTGGTGGAACGCGCTACCATTTCCTACTAGAGCAGGGATATCTCTCTCCAACTTTTCTCTCTTTCAACCTTTTTTTAAATTGTTTTAAACTGTTCTAGAATTGTTGAGAGAATTGTTTTAAAAAGCTTTAAACTGTTTACCATGTTGTAAGTCACTTTGGCTAAAAATGCATCAGCCAAATGTAATGTAATATAATGTAACATATAATGTTCCAATAGCCTACACCATAGTGACAAAAGAACTCCGAACTTTTTATATTTACATGCTGTGATTTGTATAGTTATGACATGTACAAATAACAATGTAAAATGAGACACGGCCATTTTGTTATACAGACTTGGTACTATGTTAACATTCTGGCGAAGCACTGCTTCTTAGGCGGAGTGATTTGCAAAAAAAAAGATTCTGGAAAAGCTCCAGTGTTACTTCTTCAAACCCCAAGGAGTAGTGATTTGCCTGAATGAAAACATAGTTCCAAGTATGTACAGTATATGGCTACAAAAATGGCTGTGTCTCATTTGACATTGTTATTTGTAGGCTACACATTGTAACTATACAAATCACAGCATGTAAATAGGAAAATGTTGGAGTTCTTTTATCACTATTGGGAGGTGTAGGTTTTTGGAACCGGCCACTTCGAGGCACCTGTGCTTAGGTAGAGAAGAAGGGTCGACTTATCTAACTCTGGGGAATACGGTGAATACGCTAAAGTCCCAAAAAGTCAGTACAGTGTTCCTTTAACTAAAGTAATGATGTATGTTTTAAGATTTAATTTTTTAATTGAAACTTGATTCATTTTTGAACAATCAGCTCCTGGTACGGAAAGTTTAATAGCATTATTGAATTGCATTAACCTATTTTGGAGAGCTATTGTGAGTGCTGTTTTGACATTTTGTTTACCTAAATAACTGTAAATAAATGGTAGAAAGTCACAATAATCTCTTATACAGAAACTAAACTCATATTAGCCTACAGAAAGTGTGGAAACAGCTTATTTAGACATAGTTGAACTGCCAATGTCTGCTTTTTAGCTATGAGGAAATGTTGGCAATGTTTATGGGAAAGACATAGCGCAAAGTAACACAATGCAATACCAAAACTTATGGCCAGAATGAAATGTGTTTCATCATGTGTAGTTTTAAACCAGAAGGTTAACAAATCCTGAATGGTCCACTCTGTATAAATAGCCAGTTTATGGTCTACAGTGCAGAGTTGGTAAGTTAAGGTAGGCCAACTTGGAGTGAATATACAAACGGGAATCGCGTTCTCACGACAACCACGCCATTAACTTAAATAGCTTAACATCACTCTAAGTTCGCCTTCAAGCAAGCAAAACAATGATTTGAAGACCTCTGTTTCACAGAAGTGCAAGGGGGTAGCAACAGGGCAACACAGAGACAGGCCCGATGGAAGGGTTAATGTTATGAAAGTATTAAAATATAGGATATTCTACGGGAAAATACGTGATGAAGCCGGAACAAGTTGGCATGTTAGCTATGTTTCGGTCCCTGTAATTATTTGTGAAATTGTGCAAACAGCCTTTTCAAGGCATTTGAGATGGAGGGAGTGGTAGAATGCAAGCTCCCAAGTTGACACTCGTCTGAGAAATGGAGTTTTGGATAATGTTCAGCTTCGGCAGCTTTACCTATATGCTAAAATATACAATGACTGAGGAAGCCTAGAGACGAGTCCATAGCAATCAGTTCATGTATTTAATTTGTTATTACCCAGTGTGCTTTGTTGAATGGTCTCAATGGTTTTTTTTTTCATGTGAATACTAGAGGATAACTTAGTATCTTAAGTAATGTTAGGCAGGAAGTGTGCATTTTGTTTCCATGCTTATTGTGTTTCCACAACAATGTTAGTGAGTAAATCTACTGAAATGGCCACCATGTTGGTGGAGTGTGATGTGTAAGATCAGAAAGCAGAGGTTGGCTTAAGATAGTTAATATAGTAAGTCTTTACGCAAAGCATCGCGGGTGGGAGACTTCGATATTTGGCAGGGGAGGGTCATGTCTTTTTGGCAAATTCTGTCGGAGGGTCATTGAAAAATAATTTGCAGGCAAGGGTCATGTAACTTTTGACTGAAGCACTCAAAATCCCTTTGGTGGCCCCTTAAATAAATAACAAACAGTCCCTTAGTTCCAAACAGTTTTACTACACCAACTTCAAATATAAAATGCGTACAACTCATTGTTTAAAATACGAAGCTAATTAAATAATTTATGCCAAATGTTTTCTACTTTTCTGTGAAATAACCAAATCTATTTGTTCAATTTATTAAGCAGAATTACGCACTATAGGCTACTTCGAACGTAGCACATTTTTGTTTGCGCAGAAGAGAGAATGACAGCGATTAACAAATTGCAATTGTTGCTGGTTACCAATAAATACTACATATTTTTTTGCAAATTACAAAAACAGAAAGGATGGAGACAGCAAAGCTATAGAGATGGGCAGGAACAAAAGAGAACGTAGTATGGCACCAGAAATCACAATCGCTCTAGAATCTTAGTGCCTAGATGACCCTCAGTCTTCACTGAGTCTTTACAAGAGCCACAGCGTGAGGCCTTTATTTTACTCCCTAGGCTTCAAGAAAAAAGGAAATGAGGGGTAAACGTTGTGTGCAGAGAGGGGTGCCGGAAGCGTGAAGACTGAGACTGAGAGCTAAATGGAAAATATGCACCAAACAAGCCACTTTGAAATGTTGCTGTTTTCATGAATACAAAAATTGGGTGACCCCCCCTCCTAGACTAAAAAAAGTTGGGTGACCCCCCCCTTAACAAAGAATAAAAAGACATGACCCTCCCCCTGGTCCATTCCATAAATACCGAATGGTCCCTAATATATAAAATTGTAGATTTGCTGGTATGTATTAGAACATTTGAAATTTTCAAATAACTCCGCTAGCACATCGTGCCTAACAACGCCCCTTAGCTGTTCTAAAATTTAAAACCTAATTTATGTCCCTCTTTTCCAGGAAGTAAGATGTCTCTCTCAGAGATGAGGATCATACTTTTAGGAAGTGAGGAAGGCAAGACTTCTGCAGGGAACACCATCTTAGGGAGAGAGGCATTCGAGCTGAAGAAAAGCGCTGAGTGTATAAAGAAAGATGGAGTGATAGCTGGGCGGCAGATCACTGTTATTGACACACCAGGACGGAAGAAAGACTATCTAGCATCATTTACCCAAAAGCTGTACAAAGATGAAGTGGTTCGCAGTGTAGCTCTTGCTCTCCCAGGACCTCATGCTCTACTTCTTGTTATTAATATTAAGTGTTCATTTGAGGATGTAAGCAAACAAGCAGTGGAGGAACACCTACAATTCTTTGGGGAGAATGTCTGGAACCACATTATAGTGCTGTTCACTCATGGGGATAAGCTAGAAGATATCACCATACAACAGCACATTCAAGATGAGGGAGAACCTTTGCAGGATCTCCTTCAGAAATGTGGTAACAGGTATCATGTCTTCAACAACATGGAGAGGAAAGACCATAGTCAAGTCAATGAGCTGCTGAAGAAAATAGAGGACGTGTTTGTGAAAAACAGATGCCACCATTTTGAGATAGACAAACATGTTTTACAAGGATTGATTGAGAAAAACAAGATGAGAAAGCAAAAGAAAGAAGGATGTTGATGCCCAGACCAAAAGGAATTCCACAATCAACAGGTAAGTTGTAGTCTGCACTGCAACTAGCACAGTTGTCACATAGCCTGTTTTGCCATTTCTCAACACATTTTGTTAAATGTTTCAGATCTGAGAATGGTTCTCCTTGGACATCAGGGTAGTGGAAAAAGCTCAGCAGGAGACGCCATTTTGGGAGCAAACATGTTTCACTTCAAGACTGTTCCTACACCTGTACTCAAGAAATCAACAGTAGCTGGGAGACAGGTCACAGTCATCGACACACCAGGCTGGTTAAAGGATGGTCCTTCCACAAAAAAGTCTGAATATAAGATTGTGCATAGTGTGTCTCTGTGTGCTCCAGGACCACATGCTTTCCTCCTGGTGATACCCGTGGACACCACATTCACAGACAGCGATGAAAAATCGATCATTGAACATCTAGAGCTTTTTGGAGACCAGGTCTGGAGTCATGTTATAGTGGTGTTCAGCCATGCAGACTGGATGGGAGACACAGCCATTGAGCTGTACATAGAGAGTGAGGGGGAGGCTCTACAGAGGCTTGTGGAGAAATGTGGTAACAGGTACCACGCTCTCACGCTCCCATGCACTCAGGTCAGTGATCTACTGGAGAAGATTGAACACAATGTCATAGTGAATAAAGGCAATCATTTTGAGATGGATGCCAATATTATAGACAAAATGGAACTTTGTAGTTTGCAAGAAAAGGTGGAGTGCGATGGAAAGAACCAAAGCAGTGGAGAAGATCTGACCTCAGTGACCTCAGGTGACGATGACACTTCAGGATATGGTACCTCTCTTCATACTGGTCCTCTTTCCATGGGACATTCAAACAAGTCCATTGAGCTCCCCCCTCAACTCGGGAATATGGGAGTAGGGGACACTTTTAGTCATGGCCAAAGCTAGGTGGACATCATGGCCTCAGAAACTAAAAATCCTGCCATGTCACTCTTGCCTGTGCACTTACCACAGGTGATATCACCTGGAAGATCAGCTGGTTTAGAGAATGGTTGGAACAAATATGTAGCAGCACTTTTATTTGCTGAAGCTGGAATGTCCACCTCTCGTCCCTCTGTGCTATTGTTTCTTCAGAATGTCTTAATATTATCATGTCTATTGGTTAAAATGAGTTAATCAAAATGTACATTTAGTGAAGTTTCAAAAAATTATTATTTGAAGTAATGCGATATTGAAAAATAGACTTAATTTCCCATACGATTATAATTTTTCCCATTTTGGGAGTTGGAGGATGACTTCCTAGAGAACAGTTTCACGTTCATCCCCTGCTATTGATGTTCCACACTGTGTGGCAGTTTAGTTTCACAAAATATAGACTGCTGATATATTTTTTTGTTTTGCACAAACATTTTTATGTCTTTTTTCCCCCTTTTCAGTCTACAGTATGTCTGTTTGCCTACATGTCTTATCTTACAGTTTTGGACGTTTTTTTGAATACTGAGCATTATATTTGTTCATTGTCATGAGGTTACTAAGACTTCTATGTTCTATGTTAGCATACTTTTAGAGTTCAATCTCTCATGAGCACACTTATGCATGTAATGGATTATAATCAAAATGGATTATAATACATGAAAATCGAATTATACTGACTAGTGCAGTGCCCGTTCAAACATGCTATTCCTGTAGCCCAATTACATGCCTGCAGGTAGGCCTTCTTTAAAAATAGGATGATAGGGAAAAACATCATTCCAGGTAAACATTCAATAATGAATACAGATAATATAATAATATAATAAATGTGAAGTGAGCAGAATTTAAGCATGGCTGCATGTGACATTTTTTACAAATCAAAATGACATCTGTTTTGAGTCAAGGCTATATGCTTAGCCTATTGAATAACTTGATGATAGAGAAAACAAACCATTTTGTGGAATGATGCATCATCATATGAAATTTGCAACGGTGTGACTCAAAAACAGTCTCTAGTGGCCTATAAGTGACATCACACTCTGTCTGCCACTCGTTGCTTGTCGCTGGTTAGTTATGCGTTGCATGTGTGGCATTCTGAAACGTTCTTTAATTCGGGACCATTATCGCTCGTTTCAATTGAGATAGAAACATCTTAATTTGCATTCAGAAACATGCAAAATAGAAACATATTAATTTGCATTCACAGCTCACCATTTCTTGCCTTGCTTGGCTGTATGTTTTAGATCATTGTGTGGTTTAATAGTCCAATGCTGCCTATGGGGCAGATCTCTCGGCAGACTGCCTGATCTTTTCCTCCAAAAATCTTAATGTAGCCCCTTGTTTTAGTGTTACCATTTTCGTTGAGAAGGTCACCAGGTCCATTGTCTGAAAATGGGACCTGATGGTGTTTTGGTGGTTGAAATGTTCACCCCATTCCAAAATGGATCATTGGTTCTCATGGGTGCTGATCATGGATCACTCTTCTCCAAACATGCACAACTCAACTTCCAGTAACTATATGCATGTGACAATAAACTTCCTTGTATCCTTGAGATAGGCTATGCGAGAGAGATATGTGAGATAGAAACTGTTGTCTCGAGATTGAACTTGTCTCATGTGTGAGATATGCTTTTGTAAGGTAGTGTAAGGCACTGAGTGCAGCACAAATATTCCATGGCATAACAAACACATAGGGGGAGAGAGGGAACGCAGAATACTAATGTTATGTTTGACAATTGGCATGCTGCATGGGCTCATTCTCAGGACAACGCTGTTGTTGTTTTTACACACTGAATTGTGCCAGGACTCTGCAGTTTGCCTCTTGGTCTCTAAGTGAGGATTGAAGCAACTCCACACTAACCTGACATCCATCAGCACTGGCCAGTTAGTAGACGACTCTTGCTCTACCCAACCCTACTCTCCCCACCTCTGACCACTCTTCCTTTGTCACTCTCTGCGAAGACGTCCCTGAGAGTACTGCATTAAGGCTCCAAGGAAGCCACTCGCCCCAGGGCCAATTTAATTGGCAAGCGCACAGGTCTGTAGCTATTTCCTTCTGAAGAATGGTGGCCTGAAGCGCACGCTGTGGCTATGGCGGTTAATAATACATATTTATACCCCTGCACGCCGAGGCATTTATAACTCCCAGACTTTCATTTATTTCATGCATCTTATCTCCTAACCCCCCGGCAGTGCTTCCTCGTTCTTGCACGTAAGATTCCTGCCAATGTTATTATTTGTATTATTATTATCATAGTTATTTTCCGCATGCGGCACAAAGCTTTGGAGAATTAATGATAAAAAGAGGTGGCGGTGTTTAGGTGTTGGAAAGTAATGGAAAAAGTTTAACGGGGAACTTTCTGCAGGGATTTCTTGTCTCTTTGGCTCTACAAATGTGACATTGGCTCTTAAGACGTTACATAACGTTTCCTCAGTAGCAGGGCTCTGAGAAGAAATCACTCAGTCATGATCTGGAATTACTTTCATTCTAGATGGGTTTGGTAGGATGAGTCATCATCAAGGCCCAATACAATTTCTTCAAGCACAGAGAGGGCACATCCCTGACTTTCGTAAAAGGTATGTGTCTTTGATTGAGCCCTATAATGGTCCAGAGTAATTTACAGAGTATGAATGCTTGTGTTTGCTTTGCCATTGTTCTGGTGTTCGATCGGTGCAAGGGTACAATATGTCATTCCTGTTCATTTTCATAGTGATTGTCATGGAGACCCTTATTATTACTGGTCATTCTGGATGAACTTCAGAGATGTTTTCCAGTAATGACTCTGAAAATTCGCTCAGAGTTCATGACCCTTGTAATAATTGACTGAGCTGAGGGATTTTTGTCATTGTTAATTGTCCACAGATGAGGGATGCTACAATAAAACAGCATAATTATCAGCCAATTCACATGTGATACGGCATTACAGCTGCAGTGATTTAGCGTCCATGGCAGTGCAAATCTCCTTTAGTTCTGAATGACATCAGTACACACAATGGAACAAAATATAGAACGCATAATGGTAATGGATTTTTTTGAAAACACAATTACTGGCCTTCATTCTATGCCAGGTACAATGCCAATGTGTATGCTTGGTCTTTTCAAAACTGCTGTTATTTAAGTAGTTTTCACCTACTATTGTCCAGAATGAGGTTATTCTAAGATAAAAATGTGAAGATAGAAAAAAAGAAAACTGAGGTGATTTGTTCTTTGGAAGACGAAGGTAAAATGCATTCTGAATGTACAGAGTACAGACAGGTGTGATAAGGGATGTGTATAAAACTGGAATTGGGGATTAAAAATCGTTAATGATTTATGGTTTTCCAGTGCTCAGATATTCAGCTACCTCTCTCTTTTCCCCCGATTATTGCGGTGTACAGCTATACAATACATTCCTCAATTCTTTCTCACACTCTATCTCTTGGTCTCTCTCTTCATTTCTAATCTATTACCCCCCACCTCTCTCTCTTTTTCTCTCTCTCTCCTCCACTTCACCATTCATTCAATTCCTTCCTCCAACCCCTATTCCCAGAGGATGCGTGGAGCTGAAACCGCTGCAAACAGATCAGGAGATCGATACGCCGGACCGTAACATGTCGTCCATCCTTCTGATAGTCAGCAGAAACAAAGTGTTTATTAAGCGAAACTACCCTTGGCTCAGAGCCACTCTGGTGTCTCAGGCAAGAAACCTGCACCAGTGCTGAAGCCCATTCCCGCATGCACTGCAAACTGCACCACGGGAGAATATTTGCCATCTCTATCCATCTCAGCTGTTAATTATCCACATTTATAGTTTCTGCTTGCCTCATCTTCGATTTGTTTGGGGAGGGGGGGGGGGGGGGCAGAGCATAATGATGCAATGTGTTCGTATGTGGTGTACATCACTATGGAAAGGTGTGTTTGGTTAATTGGGTAATGGCGCCATGGGGCATTTGCATTCAATGGGTACTACACGCAGTGATGCATGCACTCGTAGTGCTGAGGCAACAGTGATTTCAGCTCGTCGGAACATAAAGAAACAATTCAGAGCAAATCCCTTTCAAATGATTGCATTAAGCGTTCATCTGCGCCAAATTGAGGGGAAATGGAGAGACACTGCCGTTCCTCCCAAAGCATTATGGGCGATTAGATTAAAAGGAAGTAGATGGCGGTGGGGTGGGGTGCTGGCAGGTGGATGTTGGGAGAGAAGACTGCAGAGTGATGGGTGGACCACCATAACACACTGGACAGAGGATGGAGGGAGGGCAGGGAAGGATGGAGCACAAACAACCCTGGCGAAGGAGAGATCTCCCATGTCGACATGGAATGGAGACTCGTCGGCTGCAGCCTTCACTAGCATCTCAGGTTGATGGACAGAGGCGATAGATCAGTGCCACTCCAGCTCCAGGCATCCACAGGGCTAATCAATCTGCAAGTAATGGAGTAAGTGGCTGTGGAAGGATATTAAATGTTAATTGCTGTAAAGTATCGATCACACCCATCGATCTGTAAGATAATTGCAATCAGTGCAAACAAAGATACATTATATTAGGTGTGTGGGGGGACTTCATGTCTATGCAGTGATTGTAAACCAGTCAAATGGATGGGTAGATAGATTGATGGATGGGTTGATGTTGTTTATTCTTATTTATTTTAATTGTTGGGCCCCACCTCACCCTGTGGGGTTAGGGAGAGCCAGGAGTGGATGCATGAAAAAAAAATGAGCATCAAGTTTCAAGCATCAAGCCAAGAAACCTGTAGTGGCTGATCCTGAAACAGTCCAGGGCCTGGCCTGCCACCCCACTGGATCAATCCCTCTCTCTCTCTCTCTCTCCTTTACAACACAGACGGCTCTCTCCTTGGAAGTCCATTAGTCCTTTTCAACTTCCAGGCCAGTGCTGGAATCCTGTGATTGGCCGGTAGTTTGGGGGTGCGATTGGAGTCGTAGAGCAGTTCATAAATTAACCTCGGGTGGCTTTGGGTCGATGAGCCCAGAACAACAACCTCTAACTCCCAGTCAAAGGAAGGGAGGGGGAAAGAGGTCTTGTTGAGGATGTGGTGGGGGGTGGGGGGTGTTATTGTATGTAGAGGCAGAAGCTTGGGTGAGGAGGGCTGAGGAGGAGGTTAGGTATGGTTGATCTCAAGGTACCCTGGGAGCGCTGGCAGCCAGAGGAGCTTGTCAGCTGCCTGTTGAATAATACATGGAGGAGCAGTTGGGCTCCGCTACCACATGACTCTCTGTCGGCCCCCGCAGGCCTCCCGATCAATAACACTTAGCTGTTGCTTTATAATCAAGTAGACACTAAAATTCCATCATTGGGCAATTAGCTGCCATAGCCCCCCCCTGTCCAAGTCACCCAGGTCTGTTGTTAAAGTGGAATAATGTTTAGGCAAGCTTGGTGTGATTGAAGGTTTCTCTGGGTTTAAGAAGGGAAAGGTCAGGCCCGGCAACAATATTGTCTCACAGAAGAGAAGAGTGGAGTGGCAGGCTGAGATGGATTAATATCGAAGGGGGTCTTTGGGCGTGGGGGCCCCCCTGTGTTATTTCTTTTGAAAGTTTTCATTACGTGTTTCATTTGCTTGTCGACACCGTGACCCCTTCCACTTAGTGTCATTGGTGACACTGGCATCTGAGAGCGGTGAGTCCTCCGTGTGGCATTAAAAACTCCCTCGCCTGACAATCTGACCGGCCATTGTCACTTTCTCAACATCACGACTCGAACGCCGCGAGCACTTGCTATAAAACTTTCCCTTCCGCTCACCACAGGGGAGCACCGGGCACTGTAATGGCTCCCACACAGTCGCGGTTGGCGCCGTTTGCGTCCGGCGCATCCACCGGCTGCATTGAGGCTAATGGTCCATGGACACGGGGGAGGGGTCCGCAGGAGGTCCAGTGGCCCCCAAGGTAAGGAGAATGACACTGGAACAATAACACTAAGGCTCACTTCACTCCTTGCCGCAGGCCGTTGAGGTTTTTCTTTGTCTTAAAAGCAGCTTGTTATGAGCCCGCTGTTGGAACCAAACAACAGTGGAAGACACCGCAGGTAAAAAGCAACACAAGAAAACATATCCAAACAACCTAGCAGTATTTCTCCCTCTTTCTTTTCTTCTCTCTTGTGAGATTAAGCATGACAGAAACTATAAAGTTGACTCATACCCACACCATTATATTCTCACATATATTTTCTCCCTTGAACAGTTTTCTGGAACCTTCCTCCTGCAGTCACTAAGCATTACAGGCCCCTAATTCATCATGGACTGGTAGCAGTCTCTCAGGGCCCTTGAGAGTGGAGTGAAGTGGAGAGCATCTCCACAGGGTCACAAGTAAATGTTTAGGTGTGTTGGCTCATCAGGACTCCATTAGGGAAAGTGAGATCACCCGGCGCGGTCAATCTTAAGTGGTTGTTTGGACGTGTGTGATGATCTGGTCTTTAAAAATTCACCTCTGATAGCTATTAGATTGTAATATCTCCTGGGTTTCCATTCGTTTTATTTGAGCTTGCAATATTCAGTTTAATTTTTGAGGTTGTCCTGGGTGACTTTTTTATCTGAGGATATTTGTTCTATCTCAACATAGTTCTTTGTAGACTCATATTTGTGTAAATACACAATGTAATATTTACCACACACAGCTCTGCCCTCTTGTTGAAATATTATATGTCTTTTTCTAAAATAAAAGCAGCGAGACTGTTAATAATGCGCACAAAAACACATGGCTGGTGTTGCATAACTCCTGTGAATACCTTAAGGTCTCATTTTTGAAATTGGCAATAGTTTCTTTGCTGCTGCACTAAGTTTGAAAAATGGCAAGCTCGCTAAAAATATCTCCCAGGCTATTCTGTCAGCGAGCTGTGGAATATTGCTTTAAGCACGTTCTTCAATACTGCTTTCAGCTGCGCACACAATAGCATCACACAAACCTCTTCCCTTGTTTAAACAGCAAAAATACCCACACCATTACTCACATATTAAAATACAGACTCCACATATTCGCTTGCCCATGACAATGGTGTATGATCGCATTGTGTGTATCTTTATGTGGATATTGAGACCATCAGTAAAAGTATTCCAGAGAAAAAAGTGTTAGAAGTTGTGCTGCGCAGTGCACATTTTCTCTGAGTTGGCATTTGACTTGATTAAGCATTCTGCCGATGCCATCTCTCCTCGGCTGAATAAATATCAGACTAATCTCAGTTTAGCATTCCCAGCTTGGAGTACCTTATCCCTCTCCTGCTATCTCGCACCGCACCACTTCTTTCCACCTGTTTCCGCGGCCTTCCATCATCCACACCCCCCCCCCCCTTTTCCTACTCCATAACTCTCTTCTCTCCCCCTCTCCTTCTTTTTTTATCCCTTTCTTTTTCTTTACCTCCACTGCTCCGTCGCTCTCTCCTTCCTCTTCTCGGACACTTGGTTTCATGCATGCCCATACATCTCTTTTCTTTCTGCTCTTGGACACGACTTTTCTGTGTGTGTTAGTGCCAAGCTATGTGCGTGCGTGTGTGTGTGTTTGTGTGTGTGTGTGTGTGTGTGTGTGTGGGAAGGCCACTTCCCCATTCTCCTATCAGAGGCATCAGCATCTTCTCCACCTCAGCCCCCACTCTCCTCCACCCCTCAACCCCACCTCTCCCTCAATTCATATTCATGATCACCCAAAGTGCTGTGCCGCCATATGCAAATCACTCAGAATCTATTAGGGTGGGAGCACGGAGCAAGGATGAGACCCTTCCCTAATTTGGACCTGGGAGTTGCTGGGACTTAGTTTGCGACTGCGGAGGTGTGTGTGGTGTGTGTGTGTGTGTGTGTGTGTGTGTGTGGGGGGATACTAGTGGACCCCCCTGTCCTCTCTGAAGGGCTCTCCTCATCACTATTGGCCACGAGGTCAAGAAGGAGCTGTGTACTCTCAGTGAGTTTGAAATAATGGAATAATGGCATAATTAACTGGGAGGGAAATTGCCCTCGGCACAATCGCCCAGGCCCCTCCATTAGAAAAGACCACAGGGCCGTAATTAGCTCTTTCCAGAGCTCTAATTGTCCCGCCGTCGTGGCAGTGGGGTGTTGCTGTCGCTTATAATGAGCCAACACTTTCACCCGCAGAGCAGAGGCCCTCTCTCAGTCAAGCATCGGTCCTTGGAGGAGTGTGTACATGTGTGTGTGTATGTGTGTGTGTGTGTGTGTGTGTGTGTGTGTGTGTGTGTGTGTGTGGGGATGTGTAGGCCTGGGTGTGAGTGTGTGTGTGTGTGTGTGTGTGCGTGCATGCGTGCGTGCGTGCGTGCATGTGTGTGTGTGTGTGTGCATGTGTGTTTGCATTTCCATCCATAGGAGTGAGCAAACAGTGATTGATGTCACTGACACACTCACATGTCAACTACAAATCTCGAGAAGAAGGGTGCACCAGTAGTCCCATATAATATTTTGAGTACAGATTCCTGCAAAATACATTTTAGACTCTTTTATGTCAGACAAAAATAATGTAGTGGAAAGAATTTCAATTTTTATCGACCTGCATGAAGCCCCTGGTGAAAATATGCCTCAGGTGGCTTCACGTTGGGAAAGCTTATCCCATTTTTGACAACATTTTGTGAATACATAATTGACAGCTTAAGACAAGAGTCTGATCCTTTACTGTGAACCTGAACTCATGCACAATAACAAAAGGGGTCTACAGCCTTTGCATGGGTAAATCTATGGCGATGACCCAAAACAGACATAATTAGTGTGTCAGGTATTTACAAAGCAGCACTATGTGAATGATGCAGAGTCTTCCAGTGCACAGCAAGCATCCAAGTATGTGGAGGGGAAAGCCAGCATAGACTGTTATGGAGCATATGAACGAGAGCTGTCCTCTTGGTCTTTTTTTGTGTGCTCTCTTTCAAGTCACAACTATTAATATCCAACAGAATACAGCAGAAAATGAGCCTTGCTACTACAAATTGATTGCCTGTCTGCACTGAAAGTGTCTAGCCCCATTGAAAACTTTATTGGCTGCAAGCCACCCAAGTGTATACTGTATGCGCTATGCATTCATTACTAAACTCATCTCCAACAACATACTGTAAAAGCGTGTGTCTTAATGGATCTTGTACTGTATTGTAAAAAACATGCACATCAAAAATGCATGAGATGCACATTCCAATGAATTTTACTGAAACGTGGAATCATTTTGCAGAATCATTCTCATGTTGTTGTGCTAGATTGATAACTATGTTTTCTGAAGATGGTGTTCAGTCCCGCAGCGGTTTAGCAAGTGTACAAGGTAGGCCAACCAGTGGTGACATTGCTTTTCTAGAGAGAAACCTAGTCCTGCTGGGAAGCCCCTGGACTTAAATCCTCATCCTGCATTGATTGGAGTCTCTTACTCCGGGGACGAGAAGGCCCACTAAACGACTATCGACACTGGACATTTGAGAAATGCATTGGGCAGCTCTTGATGAGGATTTAATCAAAAATGTATTTGTCGGATCGATGAAAGAGGAAGGCACAGGAAGAAGAGCAGAAAGAAGGAGAAGGAGGAGAGGAGAGGAGGAGGGGAGAGAGAGAGAGAGAGAGAGAGAGAGAGAGAAAGGAAGGAGAGAGGAAGATGATTTTGTGAAAGGGTGTGCTTGCAGGGCAGTGGTGAAGGGGCCTGTGTGGAAGGCTGCTGCTGCTGCTGTGGCTGCTGGTTACTGGCGCATTGCAGCAAACTCACAGAGATGGAGAGAGGGATGGAGGGAGAGAGGGAGGGGGAGGGGGGAGGAGGGGAGCGAGTGAGTGAGCGAGATGGAAGAATTGACACGCTTCTCCTCCTTCACTGTCTCCATACATCAAACTCATGATGCTTTCTTTGTGGCACACGGGCACATACACCAACAACACACATACACACACACACACACACACACACACACACTAACATACAGACACATAAACACACAGGCAAATCTGCAAACATACACTCAGGAATATGTGCCTGCCTATTGACCTTTCTAAGCGAGCTCTTTTTTTAAGCACTGGGAGAGAATGTAGAAAATCACTCGGAGATGTGAATGTCACATTCATTTGTTTTCTGTCTATGTAATCAGCTGTGAGGAAAAAGTCAAGGAGAATTAGCTACACTGACACCTGCACCCCATGTATAGAAAACTCCCCTTGCACTGGTGAACACCCATAGTTATTGATCACCGGGCACCCTATTATATCATGTGCCGGCCAAGAGACAGCCCATAAATTCAAGCGGTGATGACTCCAAAACCCACTTTAAAGTTCACATGAATTATTCAGCTGGCCTGTTGATAAGTTCCACCTCGGCAGCCAAACGCACCGAATACCAGCATCTCCCTCGGAACTGGGTTTATTTTGTTATCAATTTGCAGATTTTTTTGGAAGGGGGAGTTATGAGTGCAGTATACTGATGGTGTTCCGGTGAGATCTCCGGGTGGGTGAGGCGTTCCATAACTGGTGTTGTATTTGCCGTGGGAGTAACGCCCCTCATTTCATGAGTGGCTGGGCTTTATGGGAGAGACATTATTTGAATGTGCCAGAGTCCACACAATATATCATGCCTCGCCGCGCGCTCCCATCCCTTCTCATTTCTCAACGCCTACGGCACCTCAAGACTTTTCTTTTCTCTCAGTCTTTCTTTTTGTTTCAAAGAGAGAGGGAAAGAGAGACAGAAAGAGTGTGTGTGTGGTGAGAGGAGAGAGAGAGAGAGAGAGAGAGAGAAGGAGAGAAATACTTCAGACTTTGTAGAGTTTATCCGCCTGTGTCTCTGCTGACACAGGAGGGAGTGGGGATACGTGTTTTCTTACAATGAAACAACTGCTGAGCTGAGCTATAGGAGGAATCCATATGATACTAGAACAAGACAAAACATACAGCTGTTTTTTTAATGCATGTTGGACCTGACAGTATTCTTAAACAGGATGTGTGTGCCATACTGCAGCGGAAATGAGGGTGCATAGGTGTTGGGTGAAAAAAAAGTCTTGTTTATCCCAAACAGCCAGACCACAGGAAGGCATCTTCACCACAAGCATATCCTACCACACCTGATCTCTGAACTCCGACTGTGTGAGTACATGAAACAGCTCTCGCCTGCGAAGAAGGCACATTAATAATGCTGAGATGCTGAGAAGGCTGGAAAGTAGCCATTTGCGGAAGCTTTTGTTTTCTGTCATTACCCAAGAGGCATCAGGGCAGCTGGGAATGGAGTTAGTGGACCCCATCCGCATAGGAAAATCTACTCTGGTGACTTTTATGCACTGCCTTTGATGTAGTATGATGTCTTCCTTTAGTTTTTTTTTTATCTTCTATGTTGTAGCCCAGAAGTGTTTATAAGGCATAAAGCCTCCATCCTCAATGCATGTGTTGCTGTTGCCTCTGTTTGAAATGGAGATGCACTTCAGGAACCGTAAACGCCCTGCTTACCCAAGAGGTTTTTTTTTTCTAGCACTGTGTGAGTTCCAGACATGGAATTTAAAGTGGAGTTCACTGTGCAGACTTACTGAGCAGCAGACCTTCAGCCAGGGCCGTCAGGACTCCCCCGAAACCCAATTAGCTCATGTGATGACTTGCACTCATGCTGGAGTCAGCCATTTTGGAGAGGAGTTTTTGAGTGGACCCCACTTGTGGCAAGATGAATGAATGAAAAAGGATGGTGCAGAATATGAACCCGAGCTGAAGACTTTAAAAAGCTATCAGTGGGGGGGTTGCAAAGTGATCTGGGCCTGAACCTCTGCCCTCGTCTTGAGAGGTTGACGCTTGAGATGAATAAATCGTCTTGAAAGACCATCTTTAAAAAAAAAAAAAAAAAAAAAAAAAAGAAATGAAATGAAAAAAAAAAAGGAAGCGTGATTCTGCCCCAGCAACGCTTCCCTGTTTCTCTGTATATTTGTGTGAAATCAGCAGAATGTTATCGGGTCCATTACGGCTCTGCCCCCTGCGTGGCAGCACTCACAGCCGTGCATCCTAATGCTCTAATCTCCTCTTCATTAAGGCCTAACACAGTCGTTAGGAGCGCGCCAGATAGAATCACCAGCTCCCGCCGCCTCAGAGAAGGGGCCTGCGCCTAACTGATAAAGTCACAGGCACAAAAGGAGACGCCTAAAGTATGGATCCCTCTCCACCTTCTCCACACCCCATGCCATCACCACCACACACATACACACACCCACCCCCATCACAAAACCTCTTCTGTAGGTAATAGCAGCCATGCTTGGTGAAGATAGGCACCCCCATTAAGAATATTTTAATATCATTGTTTTTTGTTTATGTTTTTTTTTTAATAGGCTGCGCGTTGGTAGAGGCAAGTTCTTGTTAGCCGCGTGCAGCAGGTCCGATGCGATGCCGACGCTTCCGCTATCTCCCCGTGCCATGTGTTCGCTCCGCACGCTGGGATGCAGCCTCAGATGCCATCTGTGGCTGTTTTTTGCAGGCGCGCAACGACGGCGGTGGTGGTGGTGGTGGTGGTGGTGGTGGTGGTGCGCGGGCTCGGCAGAGCAGATGCTAACCTGCAGCGGGACCTGTGGCGGAGGAGAGGGTGGAGGGAGCGCCAGCGCGTCTCTGTGCTGTATCTTAACAGCGGCATCTTAACCGATGTGCCGTGAACACACTTTTTGATGGGCTCTGAGACAAAGGTGCGTGGATGGATGGATGGGTGTGCGATAAGTAAGGGATAATGTATAGAACGCCGGTCATTATTGGGAAAATAAGTCCCGACAGGGCGAACCGGACCCCGACGCGCCCTGAAGGGACTTATTTTCCCAATAATGACCGGCGTTCTATACATTATCCCGCTTATTACACGGTTACTTTCCAAACTGAAACAATAAACTCCCCACGATATGACTCTTTAGCCTACATAGCCTAGGCTATAGCCTATTTGTTACCGTTTCATCGTGGCTTTTGCAGAGAAACAAATAGTTCGCACCAGCACACGCTGAACTTGAATCAAACATTCTTTAGAACACAGCTGATCAACCGTCCGCTTTCACTTTTGAATGAAGTTCCAGTCTTTGCGTAGTGATGTGTTGAGTGTGTGCTGCACATTGGGGTGTTTCTGGTTGCTAAGATCTGAGTCACCTGAACTGTCAAGGCTGTTGCACTTCCCTGGGAAGGAGGGAGATAGAATCCCTGAGAGTCCAAGCCTCTGCACTAAAGAAAGAGAGAGAGGAAGAAGGAGGGAGAGAGAGGCAGAGAGAGAGAAAAGATGAGATAAGAAGAGAAAAGGAGAGAGAGAGAAAGAGAGAGAGTGTGTGAATAGCTGTTCTGGGAGAGAAGAGTCGAAAGGCGTGAGAGAGACCTCATCACCATTCTCACAATGAGACAGGGTCTGCATCATAATTCACAGAAGGCACTCTATTCTGGCACAAAGCACATTATGCGCAAATCAGTCTCCTGGAAAAGAAGGAAAAAAAGGGACTTGTGATAGCCTGCAGGCCGCAAGGTTACCACGGCGATGGGGGGGAAGCTTCTTATGGTGGCTGACAGTCGTGCATCTCTCTCTCTCTCCCTCTCTCTCTCTCTCTTAGACACACATTCACTCTCTTTCTCTTTCTCTCTCTCTCTCACTCACTCACTCTCACTGCTGGAATGATGGAGTACCCTCTCCCTCTGCCTCTCTTCTCTTGCAGGGGTCTGCTATGTTATTCAGCACTGACCCTGCTCTGCTAATGGAAGGATGATATGCTGGCACCACGGTCAAGTTTCAATCTCTAAAACACGCTGCACCACAGAGATTCAATCTCAGCATGTAATTACAATCAAAGAGCCCTTATTACCGACGCTTTCCATTCCTGTCTACTCGATCTCGACGTGGCAACGTCTGCACGTAATAATTATTGCAATTCCTTAACACGCAAGACTCGGTAATTCTGTATTCATTATTGTCTTCAATACCGTTAACAAGTGGATTATCAAACAAGAGCTTGGACATGTGATGGGTTTGTCAACTTTAATCTTGACCATGTGGTGATGTAGATGGGAATGTACCATCTGCCAGGAGACGTCAACATATAGTCATAGAAAGGACATTCAGCTTAAGCTCATTTAAATTAGAGTCATTCTATAGCCTGAGTCTGGTCTGACTAAAAGTGTTTTATCGACTGTCATTGTGGATAAAAAGTACATTTCATTAAAGTAACTCCCTTTACAAACACACACACACACACACACACACACACACACACACACACACACACACACACATGTTGTACATGTGTACAATACATGTACCATCAGTCGGTATATTATTGCACTTCCTCTGAAGCAGCCCATGATACCATTCCATTCCTGAGAAGAGGAAAAGCTTAAAATCCCTATTGAACCTGCAGTCATTTGTGTGTTACTTTCTAATTTGTACAATTATAACTATCACGTGGCGATATTATGTGAGTTCTCCCAAACAATATATTAACACAATTCTCCAGCTCCTTCTGGAATAAAATGGTGTAATTACGCTCGTCTTTCCCTGTCAGTACTCTTAGGGCTTGCTATGCATATCATTTCACTTTATCCAGGGGCACTGTTTCTCATTTTGGGTTTCAAATTGTGTCTCTAAATACATACATGTAATTTGCACATTTTCATATTGCCGGTGATTAATACAGAGCCACATGAAATGAAATTAAATGCTAAGGCGTTTAACTGAGTTGACGCTCTTGGAATGAACTCCTAGAGGTTGAGGCAGGAGAATGAAGATAAGGAAAGTTGTGAATTCTGAAGGGTTGAATTCAGAGGATCAAATGTGAGGGAAGAGCAAAATTCATGTGTTTTGCACCATCGTATAACCTGCCAATATTTACAGATATGCCACATTCAATCCTCCGGTTCTTGTCAGATCAACATAGCAATCAGGTGTGGAGGTAGAGACAGCACGGACTCTGCCACTTTATGATTGTAGCAGATGTCACCTTCCCTTGAAGGTCTCACATGATGTTGTGTGTTGATATATTCTAAACGGTCATATGTATAGAATATATCAATCTCCGAGACCCATCTCCTTGGACCTTCAATCAAGATGTTACTTGACCTTTTCGACTTTCATCTTATTCTTTTTTTTGCCATCATGTTAGATAGATCCAGTAGGTTTACAGGATCAAAAAGCAGTCATGAAGCCATTGGAAAAGATTGAGGAAGTGTAGAAGACAGCCTAAATCTAATTAAAGGAGTTCAAGGCCCAGTGTTATTTCACAAAACTTCTCAAAGAGCCTTTTATAGATCTTTGCAGAGCCTGTAGTGATGAAAGAGGGAGCTATGCACATGCTGTTTGTGTACGTGTAGTGTGTTTGTGTTTCTGTTTGTGTGTGTGTGTGTGTTTTGTGCACACCTTAGGTACTGGAGATTTCATCTTTATTTGTGAAGTTGCATCATATTACCATGACCTTGCTGTAAGCAGCGGGGTGGGGGTGGGGGGGGGGCTCAAGAGTATTGGGACCCAAACGAAGTTACCTTGTTTCCAAAGCGCTCCATACGTGACTGAGCAAAAGTTGATCTCAAACTTATTCTGCGTGCTGCTTTGTTTGTTTTGTCTTATTCCGCACCGATAAATCACCGGCACTCGCATTGAGATTTATGGCTCTCTGCTTCCGCGCGGTTTATGAAGAGAAGATGAGCAGCGCAATCTAATATTCCGCCCATAAACGATGAATAATGTCAGACAACACCGAGCCGAAAGGTATCAAAGCTGCTGAATATTAAACGGCAAAACTCAATTTGGCCTCAACCGGAGATGTGCTCTAATGGCGAGAGAGAGAGAGAGAGAGAGAGAGAGAGAGAGAGAGAGAGAAAGGTAAGGGTGGATGGGTGCGAGGAAGAGAGGGGTTGAGATGAAGCGGTTGTGCCCGTCATCAGATTTGGTAACGCGCCCCCCCTCCAAACGGGATATGAGATTTCGGAGCTGTCGCATCAATCCTGCGTGGTCAGCCGGCCGGCCGGCCGCTGCCTGGCACTGGCAGCTAATCTGGCCCACAATTAGGGCTTTAAGTAGCTGTCCCCGCCGTCACACCTTGTCCATCAGCTCCCATTTACAGAACAGTGGTCCCTATTAACACCCCTGGTGTCCAATTTGGTCCCCTCCCCAGGCCCTGAGTAATGCCGCGCTTGGATTGCTGACATGCTAAAGTTAGCACTGAGGGGGTGGAAGGTGTGTGTGTGTATGTGTGTGTGAGTGGGGTTGCGTGGTGGTTGGGGGGGAGGGGGGGGGAGATTGGGCGCAGGACCTATGGAACTTTCTAGATCAATTCACCTCCATTTCCCTCTGTGTGTCTCCCCACACTTTTGCTCTTTCAATTTCAATTTCATTTCATAACTAAACATTGGCCCCTCTTGCCCTAGCTCTTTAGATAATTAATACCAGAGCGAGTGTGCGTTTGTGTGTGTGTGTGTGTGTGTGTGTGTGTGTGTGTGTGTGTGTGTTAATAAAGCAGAACTGCACTTGGGTCTCTAACCTCCTCGTCAGATCAAGGCACAGATAAGGTCCTATTTCGATGCCAGTTAATTACTTGGTGATCCTCTCCTGGATATCTGTGATAAAAAAGGCCAAAGACAAGAGAGCGGAAAAACAATGTAAAGGAAGCAAAGTGGTGGTAAAATTAGTCAAGAGAATGTGATTTATCGGCTTTACAAGGAGCCCGGAAAGGGCTCAAAATCAGGGTGAGGTTGGTGTGAGTGCCATGTAATTAAAATCTGTTTCCTCCTGTTCCTTTTTGTTTAATGTAAGCCCATGGGTTTCCTTTTTCAGAGAATAAAAATGAGCGATAATGTGGCTTTTGGAAAACAAAAAAATAGATTGTGTTCAAAGTCGCACAGCGTTGAGCGTTTTCTGCAGTAACCTCACACATGAGGGAAGACAGGGAGAGAGAGGAGAAGGACTCCAGGGTTCTTCCTCGAAGCCAGAAAAACAAAACCGTCTGCCATCCTCTCATCTCCATGGCTATTCTCTGAGGCGTCAGCGACTCAAGATGCATTGCCTCCCCATTGCCCACCCCTCTTTTTGTCCGTCGTACTGTCCATCTCTGGCCATTCTCCTCCTGTCATCCCTGCTCCTATTATACCTGGGACTGTAATTAGAGAAGCAGTCATTCGCTGGTGACACTTTGGCTGTGACTGCGAGGGAAACGGAGGCAGAGGAATAGGTGGAAAGCAATAGGTCGGCTCTGTGAGCGATCGATGCCCAATTGCTTGAGCACATTTTTCTTCTGTCCCTCTTTTTTTCTCTCCTTTTGCCAATTCAACACATGATTAAAGCCCTTGGGCAATTACGATTCATCTCGACAGAGACAGGAAGAACGGGCTCACAAAAAAATTGTGAGGACCAATCCATTGTAAGCTCTCCCTCTTTATCTCTCTCTCTTTCTCTCTATCCGTCTTTTCGTCTTATCCGTCTTTTTCTGAAAAATTCACGATATGCCACACCATTTTCAACACAGGGCCATTGTGCTTTTTGGAATTATCAGGTAGAATTTGAAGAAAGGGGTTCATTGATTTTTGGGATATATTGTTTCAGTGCAGCTTGTCAGACTGTTTGTTTTGTCTGTTTGTGTTTTGTTGTTCTTACCATAAGGAGTGGTGATGAAAAACAGAGAAAGCAGAATGAAAACGATGGAAGTCTGTTGACTAAGGCAGGAAATTAAAATGGCTTCTCTTGTCAGCCAAAGCTCCTTTCACTTGCCCAGGATTTGTTTTGCTCTCTCACAGGAAGAAAAATGCATGTGCATTTCCTTGTGTGTTGTGGGCGATATTACGCATATTTCATTTCCAAGCCTCGGACCAGCCAAGCATCGACTTTAATCGTGGCGCTGAGAATAAATCAGTGGGTCATGCACCGGGATCGTCATCAGGGTTCTTTATTTATATATTTATCATTTACTTTTATGGAAGACGAATGCTTAACACATGTCCACTTCAGGCAGACAGCGGTGGTTATAATTTTATGGGGTAGGAAGAGTCTTTTTTTCTCCCCTATGCCTCAATACACCATCACTCATGCCCTGCGCGTGAAATGTACTGTAAATCGTCACTGACATGAACCATGTCATCGAAATGGGCAACATGTTTGCTCACACGTTTAGATGCTCTTATGGGTCATCAGCTTAAAATGTGGAAGTGGCTGAAACTCATCATGGCGCTGGTTTAGGGATTGTAGTGGTTTGGGATCTCCACGGTCTCCATTTGGCTGTCTTAGCTGCTATTTCCATTGACTCTCACAGCAGCCCGGCACCAGAAGAAAACCAGAGTCAGCTTTTACTCCTAGGGCAATCATTACTGAAGTTTATTACACTTTAATTTAAATATTCAAAGGCTGATAACACATTGTATTTCATAAGAGAAGTATATGGGCTCCACTAAAACTCCGTTGCAAATATGGTAATGTAGTGATCTACTGTAAAATTTAAAAGATTTTAAAGATCACACTCTTCTTCTGTGAATATATGGATGTGGAGAACTGGGTGTATGCACTGGATATGGTTATGGGGCATGTGTGTATGTCTGTGCACATGTTTCATAATAAAAGGCGATGGGGGTGGGGGCGGCCCGATCAGTCCTCTAGAGATTGTTGATAATTATGGCCGCTTAAATCTAAAGTACTTCAGGTCCAAGTGGTTTAAGTGAGCCTGGCTTTACGGGTCATTAAGCCGGGCTGTATTACGCCCCCAGAACTCATTAGGAGACACTGATGGGGGCTGGCCTGCCGAACGCCGTGTGATAAGAGGCGTCGCACTCTGATTGGCTGACTCCAGCACGCAGGCATGGGCCAAACAGCGTGAAGAGGAGTGTGAAATGATCTTGCGACTTACTGGCGATGACGCTTCCGAAGGGCATTTGCGCTAACTGCGAAAAAAACAAATGCCGAAGCACGCACATTAAAGCCCCATCGACTCGCGGCGAGCAGCACGTACCATAATCCTGTTTGTTCTCTCCTGGTGATGTGCTTATGATTCATTTCCCTCCACCGCAGATCGGCGTGATAAGATATATATTAAACAGCACAATGCCAAGAGTTCAGATCTATATTACACAGAGAGACTGCCACTGACAATAATGATGTTTGCTTGCAGGTCTTGTTCAGATTCTGGGTGATTACACGGAGAAGCGTTGATAGTGCCTCATGGCTGTTCCAGTTCCCTTGACCAGGCTGCCACCCCCACCCCCCTCCTCCACCCATCTCCTCCACCCCCCTCCTCCATTCCCCAGGCTCCTGGCTGAGCTCAGAGCACTGCTGTGCACAGTGCGTCTGATGGATTCTGGGTACGGCCCTCTGCCTGCAGTTGCCACCCTCTGCCTGGGCTTGGAGAGATGAGGGGGTAAACAGTGCTGGCTACCACCTCCTCCCTGAAGAAGACACTGAACACGATGATGAGAGGGGGAAGAGCAAAACCTTGAAGAAGAAAGCAGGCTGTTTTCCACTGAGCCGTGCAACATGTCATTATAGCAAATTAGTGCCTGTTATTACAGTGCCATCAAATGACACAGAAAGAGAGCTGTTGCTTGGCAGAGTTCTTGTTTGTTTTGTGTCGTTATGATGGTTGGGTCTGACCACGCCGATCCTCCAAAGTGCTAAGGCCTGCTCGCTCCACTGCATCTGAGGTCGGGATGGGGATGGTGGAGTCTGGAGCTTGTGAGCAGATCCAGGCAGACAGAGGGTCATGGGGAGGGGATTGTTGGCACAAGGTAAATGCTCGGTCAGGAGGGTTGAAGAGCTTCTCTTCACAGGGGCAGAAAGGGCTTGGTTTGACAGTGTGTTTCCTTCGCCTCATAGGTTCTAGAAAGACAGGCCTCTAACTGGGAGTTATAATGACATGTGACACATGTGTAGTTACACAATAGACTCCTGTGCAGACAATTGACATGCCTTATATAGACAGACCACAGCCATCTTCCATTCTGTTTTTTTTATTGCTTTGGAGAGGGTAGATCTTACAAAACCAAACTACAACTAAACAAACAAGCAAACCCTGCCTTGTCATTGTAGGCAGAAACTTGCTGTGTGTGTGTGTGTGTGTGTGTGTGTGTGTGTGTGTGTGTGTGTGTGTGTGTGTGTGTGTGTGTGTGTGTTAATTGTTAGTTAGATTTAGAAAGGTCATGTTTTTGTAATGCCTGTAGGCTGTTCATTTTTGCCCTCAGTGAAGAGAGAGTCACAAATGAATAGGGAAACAGAGTGAAGAGGGAAAAGTGGCACATTAGCTGGATCCCCGGGGGGCTGTGGGCAATAGACCTGATTGATATTCCACGGATAACATCGCATAAAAATATAATCCTTTCAAAATTAACAACGTTATTGTAGCCACCGTGGCAACACATTTACTTTTCATTAGGACGGAGGTACCTCTGGATTTTAATGAAATGCCATGTATGAATAGAGGAAATGGTTCTGAGTTGTCAGATCTTCAGTCGCACTTAATCACACAAACTGCACAGTACCAATTATGCCCCCCGAATGGTATGGAAAGCTTTTAACCGGCCCGTGATTACCCCAGCCCCCCCATTGCTCTTCTTAATTACCTATTAAATTGGAATGGCGAGTCGTTGAATATATAGCTGTTTAGGGGAATTTTTAATGTAAAAATATTATTTGAGTACACTTAACCCTTTAAATGGGGACCCTTATGGGACATATGCTGGGGAGAGATAGAGAGTATGGATGCAGTGGAGGCTGCCAGGTTTGTGCTTTTATTTCCAGAGGGGAGAATTTTGAGACCATTAGCAGTATACTCATTAATATTTAAAAGTAATGCAAATTATTTAGAGGTTATGAATATTCGTTGTGCCTCCCTCTAACTAGAACTTTATGTTGTCCAACATTGATGACAGGTGTCAGATTGGAAGAGTGTCATTTTCCCCCTGACCATCCTTAGAGTGTGCTGATGAGAGATGGCGTACATTTTTGCAGCATTCCTCAGAACGTGTGTCGGCAAGACAACCACCAGGCAATTATGTTATCTTCTTGTCCATTCAGCTTCTGTTTGAGACCACATTACACCATTTCCATTCGCTGTCATGAGGGCTTGTCACAGTAATGGGTGTTTGATGTGCGAGGGAGCTTCTGCCTTCATTGAGTAGAGAGGATGTCATTAATTAAGAAAAAAAGCCTAGACAAGAAAATGGAATTAATTGCATGTTTTAGCAGTGCAGTAATAACAAAATAAAATAATTCTCTTCGGAGAGATCGGAAATAAAAGCTGCCATTATGATATTATTAAACTGTTTTCCACACTTTTTAATTCGGCGGTAACTGTGTCATTATCAAACTCTGAGTCTGTCTGAGGAGTGTCCCAGATTACAAAGCAGTGAGAGCAATGGCTGGGAACTGCTGCCTCTTCCAAAGTGGATAAAGTGGATTGTAACCTGTAACCAGCTGTCCTCGTGACAGTCATATGTACACATCTCCCTCTCCCATATATTATTTTTCCATCCTCCTAAAACAGATTGCATTGTGGCAGGAATGGACAAAGTAAAGTATTATCATATTATTTTGCATTTATTCATTCAGATGTTACCACGTAATTAGGATTCTTTAAACTAACTGGCAAGGACCATTCATAGCACAGTGATTTCTGCTCTTTCTTACCAGGTTGGCTTCAAGTGGTAGTGGCAAGGGTTTAATTTCCATCAGCTATCAGTGAACTGTGGCCCATAGACTCAGGGAGGCCACACGTACATTTCCCATTTTTCTCCCTTCTTCTTCTAAACGAATTCGATGTGACTATCTTCAAACCACTGCTATCGGGCCGTTTCACAGGACATTTGGTAATTGCCATCTGAAGGTCAGTCAGGCGTAGAGGCGCACAGTGGAGCACTTCTGTAGTCAGGTGCTGCCGCTGCAGTCGTCGCCGCTTCCACCAAAACGGCAGCCCCACAAAGCGGAACAGCTCGAGTAAACACGCCACCACGCCGAGACGCTCCAATCGAAGAGAACTTACCGGCACAATTTAGCAAGGACTGGGGCCATGTAATGAACGCGCCGAGTTGCCTTGCTTTGTACAAGACTTTTTTTTTGACATTTTTTTAATATAGGATTAAGCCTGGCTGAGAAATTGCCATGAATGTTAAGTAGGATGGGATGCGGGGCCATATGGCTCTGCTCTTCAGAGACAGCCTGTTTGTATGACAGCTCTGCCTGCACCCTTGTGACAGCTTACTTGACCAGCAGTCTCTGAAGGCACATGTGTAGCCTGAAACCACTGCTTTTCCCAATGCTGTCAGACGCTTTCTCCAAAGTGACTTACAGTGACATGAATAAACATTATATTAACATTAAAAATGAACAATTTAAAGTCATATAGCCCAATAACAAATACAAATATTAGTAATAGGCCGAATGAAAATAAAATAGAATAATAAGATTTGTATTACCTTATAGTGCTCATCATGGATCAGTTTTTGCAGCCTTGAGAAGCACTGTTCTGTGCTGTCATCACAAGACCAGTGCCTGCTAGACTGACAGAGGCCGCAGTGAAGGCCCCTGCTGGCCAGTCCACCATCTCAAGCCCAAGGACCCGACAGCATATGGACACCCTGACTTGTGCCTGTCTGGCCGTGGCAGATGGAGACTGGCGTGGGCACTCAGGGTCAGGCCTGACGTGGGTGCGGAGGGGCATGGACTCTCACCCTGGAGGGATGGTGGCCTCTCCAGTATAAATAATAAACAAACAATCTGTTAACTGACACACTTTCAACAATGCCAACAAAAAGGAAACAAATAAGCTTTGATGTACCTGATAGGCAGGTAGCAGTTTATTAATTGGAACAAAACTGGTTGCTAAGAGTTTTGAAGATCATATGTGGTTATTCTCAAACTTTCTGTGTAAATTATATCACAGTCAAAATCGAATAACTGTTTCATGGCATCTTGCAGTCACAGTCAAAAGACAAATAACTTGAGGAGACGGATTTTAATGGAAATGACAACAGAAAATAAATTCAACCTTTACAGTTGCTATGGAGAAAGAGCCTATAAATTGAACAAATGCTACTTTGAGGATATTTGAGGATATATTCGGATTAGATTCTTTTTGCAAATATTTGGAAGGGTTTAGTTATAGACAGAGTGAGGAAACGATACTCTTTAATCAAACTACAGTTGCCACCATCCCACCCCATAAGAGGCGATATATGTATTCCCTTCTAAAGCCACAGTGGCCACACTGCTATAATCTGATTCCATTAGCTCCCCTGTACACGATGGCATTTGACTTGGATTTAACCTGCCCGACGGCTACAAACATGCGTCTGAAACCACCGCGCAGCGCCGGCTAATCGCTACACGTTACACTGGCTGACCCCCGCGTGTCTCCGGGACGTCCAGAATTGTCTTCCTGCCAGAGGGAAGGGCTTACTCACTCTCCCCCATAAGAGGATTGGTCAGCGCCTCGATAAAAAAAAAAAAGTGTGTTTGCCCCGGCCGCGGCTAAAGCAGATACTGAGTGCAACACACAATTATCTCACTTCCTCAGGCTCCTGGACTCCTTCATTCCATCCCATCCTGTCTCCAGCAACATTCTTCTTTTTTTCTACTCCCCCTGCCGAGAGGATTGTGGGAAATCTGATAAAAATGCATGTCTAGCAGCCGGCGGTTTGTCAGGCCTGTGATAACAGCAAGGGTTTTTCCAAGACACAGACAAAGCAACATGCTGGAGTTTGCAGGGCAGCCAGGCTGAGCCTGTGAGCCTGGTGCCTGTATTGATACCCATTTCATTTCACAAAGCACAGACAGACTTGACCAATATCACACAGCAGCGCCGCACCTTCAGGAGGGATTCATCGGGAGATCCAAAT
>NW_027468664.1:8548137-8558137 GCF_046254945.1 Alosa pseudoharengus
TTAGCAACTTTTGTATTGCAGCCAAGAAACTCTCCGCTAGTTGGTTGTTGTCCAACGTTCTTGACATGTGGATGACGAATAGATGCCTGAAATAATAAGCCCAAGATACATGCTGGAAATAGAGTCTCATTTGAGTGTTCCAAGACAGCAAGGCACTTTGTTTTTCCTGCACAGCCTGGTGCTCATATTGGGTAGAAAATGGTGTTTAACATGGCAGGGGTCCTCTCCATCAGTGCCACAGAGACGGCTGTGTTGGACGAGACTCGAGGAGCAGAAGCGTGGGCAGATGAGGACTGAACCCAGATGATGGGCGCCTTTCCACTGTTTGATCACCCGCTAATGGCTAACACACATTAGCATGGTGCAGCCTGGCCCAGTGAAAGAAGGGGAAAGAAAGATGTGAAAAGCAACTAACAGTGAGTTTTTGAACTCAAAATTGTGGCCAGCCAAGACAGAAGACTGAGAGAGACTAAAGCAGTGGTGTGGGGCGGGCCTAGTGGGGAATGGAGACATGACAGGTGGGGCGCCACAGGCAGGAGGAAATGTGTCTTTTTTGTACCTATCTTTATTCATGGACAAGGAAAATCATTGCATACATACCACATATAGGCATCATAAACAAGCCTACATATACTGTAAATTAAAGGGACACCAGGCAAGCTTGATGCTTTTTCTCTACGAAACTCCCCCTCGCTCGGTCTGAAGCTCGTTTCGTTAGCCTGCCTTTGTGCTGTATACAGGATGTAAACTGATCCTGCTTCGGTCGGCGGGTAGGATACACCGAACTTGCAAGTGGGATATTCTTCTTACAGGCAGTAGGGGCGGGCGAGAGAGTCTTCATTCGCCCTGTAATGAGTCATTTAACCATATACCAACTTACGAAGATGATTAATTAACACGAAAACGTTGCCTGGTGTCCCTTTAAAGCACCATCAGATCATCCAGGGGACTGAGAAGGGAGATGTAACATGAAACCAAAATGTGACAATAATATTTTAACGTTACCATTTAGCTGGGTGATGGGATCAGGTGGGGCTTGAAAATTCCCCACCTCCAAAGTGGGGAATGAGGGGAAAGGTTTGACCCCTGCCCTGACTAAGGGGTCTAAGAGCTGAGCTCAGCGGCATGGATGGGCACTTTGGGCAGGCAACCTGCAGATGGATTTATTGCTACAGACTGCATGCAGCTGAGTATAAAAGAAAGTCTGAATCACTCCCATGAAAATACTTCTTACTTCTAACCTGCTTAGCAAAGTGTAGGCTGTGATATCCAACTATGTCAAAGAACCCAACAAAACATTATGAAGAAGAATAGCCTGAAGAGACACACTTGCTGCAAGCCTAATGAGGGTGCATAAAATCAGTAAGTGCAAATACAGTTTAGGCTTCAGCAATCCAGTAGTGACCTCATTTAAGGCTAAACCCATTACAGTTGAGCTATTTGGCAGGAACAAAAATGCTACACAATGTACAACAGCTGGTGTAAGTCTTTATCCAGTAAGTTTCGCTGGCACATTTTAATTATGTTGTTACATGTTGATACGGCTGTGATGCCTTTCAGTAACTGATTAACTCTTAATGGATTGGCTCACTGCAATGCATTGCCAACATAAATGTCTACCTTTATACCATACAACCAGAATGCATCACCTCCTCTATGCTGTTAGGTAGGCCTACATGCTGCAGCCAGCCAGTTAATACTGTAGCTTGGAGTTTGCTTTCAAATCTCTCTAACCATCTTGAGAAAAAACAACATAAAGAGTTTGGTGGAGAGCAAGGTAGCAGAGATCATGAGGTTGATACACACCTACTGTACTCAACAGTCACTAACATGTAGCCTCCCTTTGCAATTCAACTTCAGTGTTTAAAATGGGCAATCAGTTGTCACTTGGAGAAACTGTTGGATAGAGGATATTCGTCCACACATGCCCTGGGCATCGTTTGTTTTAACCTCCATCTTGTTCTATGCGTCTCCTTTACAATGACGCCCTTCTTCACACACACAGTATGTCTGAATAGGAGAAGGTAGCATGCTGTCTACACCACCAGACCTCAGGACACAATTGTTTTCAGGCTGATTCTCCAGATGTTTAGTCACATAGTCATTTCTTTGGTATTTATGATCGCTTTCCTTTGCCATGAAAACCTGCCATTGGATTATATCCCTCCTGTCTTGTCGTCTGGTGTATCTGTGTATAAGTGTGTGTGTGTGTGTGTGTGTGTGTGTGTGTGTGTGTGTGTGTGTGTGTGTGTGTGTGTGTGTGTGTGTGTGTGTGTGTGTTTGTGTATAAGTGTGGGTTTATGTGTGTGTGTGTGTGTGTGTGTGTGTGTGTGTGTGTGTTTATGTGTGTGTGTGTGTGTGTGTGTATAAGTGTGTGTTTATGTGTGTGTTTATGTGTGTGTGTGTGTGTGTGTGTAGTGTTGTTGGTACCATCAGGCCCTGTGTTGCCTCTCTCCTCCGCAGCCCTTCTGTAGCGCCTCTCCTCCACCGGACCGTCCTCTCGTCGGCTTGCTTCGCCGGGCGCTGCCTGGTCTGCTCCGCTCACAGATATTTACTGAGACAGAGCAGGTGCCAGCAAAGGGACTAACAATGATAATTGCTCCCATCTGGTCTGCGCGCAGCTGTCAGACAGGCTTTCAGTTAATCTGAGGAATTAGTCTGAGAGCATTCAGTATGCGGTAATATGAAATATCATTGCAATTTCTCCACCCACTGGCACGTCCCCTTACTGGTGGTATTTGGAATTAATGCAATACTGCAAAGTGACCTGCATCCCCACTACTTTGAGTTTGAATGAAAAATAATTTCCCTGATAAGTTTGAGTGCTATCTTTACAAATTGCCGCATGTGGAGTATTGAGAAGGGGCATTATAGGGAAATGTATATATTTACATTGAAAGAAATGTTTTATGACTGAAATGTTTTATTCTGAGCGTTTTATCACAGATTCCATATACATTAACAGATTACTGATCAGAAATCAGGGGAAGTGGTCGTGGATGATGTATGTGTCTTGAGTTGTGAACTTTCTCATCTGTCAGTCAATCAGCAACAGAGAAAAAAAGGCAGCTTTTAGCACCTATTGGGGATGTGACACCTTAGCATGGTGTTCACTCTGCCCTTCCCTCTGTCACAGTTACATGGTTCAGAGCGTTTGTGAGAGGAACCAAGATGAGAGGACATCACAAACCCATTAGCAACAGGCAACTGTGGAGCCAGACATTTCCACTGAACTCCAAATCTCCAGAGCATTTGTTTTCCGTCTTACTCTCTTACCTCTTTCTCTTTTTCTTTCGTCCTCAGACTCCTGAGAGTTGCTTAAGTGCTGTACCATGAAGTGAAAGTTTGGGGCCAAGTTGATCTCACGCTCGATGTGACTCCGCTCTGCCGTGGAGACGGATGTGGGGTGGGGGTGGTGGCGATCAGGTGTGGAACCATCGATACGCACTCGAGCGCGCAGAGCTGTCCTTTCAGATGAAGGACGCTTTTGTGTTGAGCAGCTAGCATTACAGTGAAGAAACCCAAATGCTAGTGAGGTATGCTACTGTAAGTTGTTGGTTGGACTTTTATTCAAACTTCCTTGGCAATCAGTAATAAACAGTGTAGATGTAAAAATAGTGTAAATTGTGTAGACTATTTGACTACAGTAATTTCCTGTGTACAGTATTAACAACATTGTGGATAAGCTGCAGGACAGTGTTTTATACAAGTTAAAAGAAACTCTATTAACTGTTCCTATGTATTAACCTCAAAGCTGAAGAAATTTTGCAAACTCAATGTATAAGCTAATAGTATAAAGTAAACTAATATTTGGGAAATTACGGTATTCAAATACTGACCTCAACAATTATATCAACACTTGCTCTGTAGTCAAGCATGTTACTTTGCTTAAGAAGCTGTTGCTCATATACATTACAGTGATGTTTTCAAAATATTTCTCATGACAGGTCAGGACTGTGCTGAAGATGAGAATCATTGGAATGAAGGTTTTGGTAAAGGGATGACCTCGCTGGATGAGGTCACCCACACCTGATGGGCAGTTCCAGTGGGAAATGTTCACCCAGCATCATGACAGCGATCATCTGCGTTGTCGCTCAGCGGGAGGCTTAAGAGTGTAAAACGCTGAGTGGGTCTGGTGTGCTAGAAGCCACCAGGGTGCCCCCTCTCCAGCCCTCTCTCTCTTTCTTTCTTTCTCTCTCACTCTCTTTCTTTCTTTCTTTCTTTCTCTCTCACTCTTTCTTTCTTTCTTTCTCTCTCACTCTCTTTCTTTCTTTCTTTCTTTCTTTCTCTCTCACTCTCTTTCTTTCTTTCTCACTCTCTTTCTTTCTTTCTTTCTCTCTCACTCTCTTTCTTTCTTTCTTTCTCTCTCACTCTCTTTCTTTCTTTCTCACTCTCTTTCTTTCTTTCTCACTCTCTTTCTTTCTTTCTTTCTCTCTCACTCTCTTTCTTTCTTTCTTTCTCTCTCACTCTCTTTCTTTCTCTCTCACTCTCTTTCTTTCTTTCTCTCTCTCTCACTCTCTTTCTCACCCTTTAATTCCACTGCTCCCCCTGCACAGTGGGACATATGCAAGGTGACACATGGGCCAACATCATTCCTTCTACCAGTGACCTTGCTTAGAAACAGAGGGTGTGTGTCTGTGTCTGTGTGTGGAAGGGGGGGGGGGGGGGGCTGTGTCGTGTGCTCATGTGTTAAGGTTGTATCCTCTCTCAAGGGGGCAGACGTGCACATACAGCAAACACACACACTTACATGGCACTAACACCCATTTTCTATTGTTTCCTGATATGTGTCTCATTTAATAGGTGCTTATAAGTGAAAGCTTGCTAGATTTGTGCTTGGACTCTTAATGATACACACATTACTGTACATTCCTTCTATCTTATTACAACAGTGACACTTAATAAACATTCATTACTTTTGCACCAGGTTTATTGCCACATATAGGTATCTTAATTATATCTTCCTGGCTTGAATTGCCACTTTAATTATATTTGATGGTCACAAGCTAATTTATTTTTCCAATGAAATGAGAGTATTGCTCTCTGTGAAGTCTAATACCAGTCACTCCTTCTTTCTTCTTTGTGTCACGGCATCCTCCCATGCGAGGCTGAGGAAGAGATGGCAGGAAGGTGTGTGTGTGTGTGTGCATGTGTGTGTTCGGGGTGTGTAGGAACTGATTATTGGCTTCTGACTGGAGGCAGAGTGTTCAGGATTGTATGCGACAGTTGTCTTGAGGTAACAGGTATGCATGCTAATGTACTGAACTTCATAAACTTAATTATACCCTCAAGGATACATGAAAACACACACACACACACACACACACACACGAAAGAAAAAGACAGACAGACATAAAAAAGACAAGACCCAAAGTTTTTTTTTCATAATAAAGTTTATTCTATATTACAAATAGTATTTTGTTCTTGACTGCAAAATAGGAATGCATTATATTTACATACACAGGTATACAATTAATTATAACAAAGTTAGAGAAGCTCGCCTTTTTCCCACCCGGTGTCCTGCCTTTTTGTTCCTTTTGTTTGTTTGTTTGTTTGTTTGTTTGTTTGTTTGTTTTCCCTCCTGTTAACAGGAATCGCATTATCAAATCTGGACATAGCAAAAGTCTTTTCTACCGTGTTTCTGGAACACCTGCTATAACACTGAGCTCTAGAAGGACGCTTTTAAGTTCTTAAGAAACGTTTAAGGTGGAAGCTTTATCTGATCACTTGGACTAGAGGTAAGGTGGAGGGGTGAGGGGGGGTGGGTGGGTTGGTCAGTCCACATGGACAGTGACCGCTGCAGCGTTACATGGAAAATGAATCACAAAGTAACACAAAGGGGCTGAATCATGAGGAGGTGCCAAGGATGGTCAGAAATGTCAACAACAAGGACTAAAGTGGAAAACCTTTTTCTTCAATAGGACAAAAGGATTTCAATAACAAGCCAATTCAATAAATACACATATTATACCATGTACCATTCACATAGTAGGGTGATTATCCCTGCCTTGTTTGAGGGTCATTTTGAATTTGTAAATATTTGGTGACATCCTCAAACAACCACATGACTAAGCCCCTTAACCCAAAGGGCGTAATGATATACAACATACTGCACTCTTTTCAACTGGAGACATGTGAACTGTTGAAAAACAAAACAAAACAAACAAACAAAAAACATTTCAGTTGCAAACACATTTTTTTTTAAAATAGCAGATTTCAACATAACAAATACACAAATTACAAATGAGTGCAGAAACCAAATTCTGATGTCTAAATGAAACTAAACTCTACTTTGTGGAAAAAGAAATCAGTGCATGGAAGGCAAACCCAGCAGTGGTAAGTTGCTACATCTGAGATCCACTCACACAACATGATGTAACAAAGCAACTCTAAAGGAACAAAAAAACATACAATAAATTATAAAAAACACTTAGATTCTAATTTAAGTCCATAAAATACATATATCTTTCATTTATATCCTCATAGTTTACAGGGAAAACTCTGTAATATGTAAACTATACAGGGAGGAAGAACAGAACTAAATTGTTAGAGCAGTTTTCAGACTGCTTCATTATAGCCCCTAAGCAAGTTTTAGAGCATGCCTTGAGGAAATCAGTCAGCATTCATCTATTAAGTTGATGGTAGCTGTCAATTCATTGAAAGACATCCTACCTGTGAGAAAATATCTGCTTTCATGAACCATTGGTAATGGAATAGTATCAGAGAGACGATCCAAAAAAATAGGAGAGGAGAGTTTGGTGTGTGTCATCTCAAAAACTTTTCTAGTATTGTTCGATAAATAGGTTTGATTGCAAGGCAGTTCCATTTCATTACATCCAAATAAGTCAACATGCAAGGGTATATACTATATCTGTTTAAAGGTACCATCTGTAATACGAAAACAAAAATATTAGATTTTTAATACTTCCACCAAACATAGTATTTGATGGCTGAATGGGTGTACTGGGATAAAGTTTCCACCTTAACGAAAGTTAAGTTTCCACCTTAACGAAAGTTAAGTTTCCACGTGACTATCCTCTTTTATCCATTTCCGTCTGGTTCTGAGCAAAAGAAAGAAAAGAACACATCCACATCATCATGGCAAGGCTTATTTTCTCTAGATTCCATTTTTTTGTTCTTTTTTGTAGATTTTTTTTGTTCATTTTTAAATTGAAGTACATGCGCTTAAAAAGCCAATAAAGACCCAAGGTGGACCTAGGCCGGTCTTCACACATTCACATCACCACATGGGGCACGTTGTCAAGGCAAAAGAAAGGTGAAAGGTCAACGGAAAGGAGGGCGGCTCTAATCGTCTCTCTCTGCCGTCCGTCGGCACTGGGCACGTTTGATTATGCTGTCGTCGTTTGTGTCGTTGTGTTGTGTAGTCCAGTTTTTGTTTGTCATGTTACGGCTTTTGTCAATGTGCTTGTGTTGAAGTTCAGCTCTTGAGGCAGGTGGAGGTGGTCGCCCCGGAAGGGGAACAGACTGAGCTTCCGGGGCGGGAGTGTGGGAGAACCCCAGCCCCAGTCGGAAGTCTCCACCATTGTGCAAAAAGAGACTGAGTCGGAGAGAGATAGAGATAAGGAGCGATCGGTGTGCCGAGCCAGGAGCAGCGGGGAAACGGAACACGGCACATGCCAGTATTCCACCGCAGCCCTTTCGAATCGCACGCACTGAGGTCACGAAAATTGACAGTATGTTTTGTTTGTCTGTTTTTCATGGTTCCCCCCTCTGTAGCTTCAGACTGGACTCATAATAGGGAGCGGAGCGGTTAGGGGAGCAGTATTGGGAGAAAGGTGTGGATAGTTTTTTGTCATAATCATCCCTTGTTCTTTCCTTTCCTCCTTCGTGGCACTTTTTTTAGTTTCTTCTAAGCAAATGTCTTTTTTTTTTATATAATTCGGGCTCCTTTGGTTTTTTCTGCTGACCGAGTTATTCATTTCCAAAAAGTCACACATAGGTCTATCCAGTGACAATCACAGTCCTCCGCTGTGGCAGTGTGAAGAGGCAGTCTCGTACAATCAGCATGGGGTCAAGGGGTCAAATTCGACTGCGCCATCATCTGCATGCCACACCCTTGTCCTTTTTCAATTGAAGGTGGGACTCACTGATGGTGTCCCTGTTCTCAGTTCATTATACACATTTTTGTCCTCTAGGTCGTTCCCTCATGAAGTTTCCCTGGCCAATTAAAGATAAACTGGCTGTTGGATCTGTGCTTTAGTTTTTAGACCAGTGAGTCTTCATCCATTAGCAAAAGGGTACAAGGGGAGATCAAGTGGGAAGGAAGGAAGAGTTTGGGCCGAGGAGAGGAGAGGAGGGGAGAGGAGGGCAGTGGAGAGCCGAGAGAAAGAAGGACAAGAGAAAGGCAAGAGAAGGTAGAGAGGAGTTTGCCCTTCTGCTGTGGAGTGAAGTCAGGTCACTGAGGTTGGGTTGGATGTGTGCTTCCTCTGGTGGGATCGAAAAACCTTGGCATGTCCTCCATGCATTGTTGATTAGCGGGAGCATTCTTTGAATTTCACATTGCACACAAGCCAATCAGGTGTGTGCATGGAGTGTATATGGAGGAGCTAATTTACAAGGGATTCATTTTTTTGTGGGGGTGTGGGGGGGCAGGGGTTGAGGGGGACACATTTTGCTGATGCCACACAAGGACTCCCTTTTTAAGTTTTACACAGTCAAGAGTCCAAGGAGTTCAAAACAAAGTCTAGAAGCACTACCCAACTCCTTAGAAACCCTACTATTGAGTCTTTTGAACACATGTCAATCTCAATCACATGTAAATGTGGGATTTTCATTGGAGACACTTCACAGATCTCCACCCACGCAGATATGTAGAATTCAGGTGACTTGTAGAAGGTACCTTTGTAAACTCCATTCAATGTTGTTTGTTGTTTGCGATAAATGTCCTTGTAGATGGTCATAGGTTCTGCAGTCCTTGTATGCATGAACAATTCCCTTGTCTTGCATTTCTGATGAATTTTTAAGGTTCTACAAATAACTGGACTCTATAAGTAGCTACGATCACTACCCTAATCATAAAAGTCAGAACAAATTGAACAGCCGACATGGCGGATTCAAAGACTTCGCTATCAGTGTTATTTTTGAAGGCAACATAAACATGACTGCTTTCTCGCTCTCTCCACCAGTTGAGGGTCAAAAAGAGATTGCTCCCTCAATGGCCCACAACTTCTTCTATATTGCGGCACAGAAACACAATCTTCCCCACAATTGCATCTTGGGAAATGTGGTCCTTGGTGCCGCAGCCCTCTAGCCCCTTCGCCTCTACTTATCTAGGAAGCAGAGCTAAAGTGATGCAAAAGTTTGTTTGTTTGTTTGTTTGTTCGTCTGAGTGGGAAGATAAAAAGGAACTGCTTGTTGTCTCTTTTTCAGGGGATAAACGGAAAGATGAGATAGATGGACAGGTTCTTCGCTCAGGCACGGCGCGGTTTCTCTGACGGATCTCCCAGTGTGCTCTGGGAAATGCGGTCCTCAGCTCTCATGGCTCATGAGGGTGATCACCCCTTCCAGCTTCTGGGCCAGCTTCTGCTTCCTGGCAGAGTCGTCCTGTTGTAGCGCACACACAATCTGCCAGAAGGAGGGGGGGCACTGAGTTAGTCACACACACAGAGAGAGAGGCCACAATACATATCCTCTAGCCAACATTCAACTTCCATTTATATGTAAAACTAATGACTCTAAACTTCAATTTTCTGTGGTATGGCTTTATTGCATGTTGTATGGCTGTAGGACAAGACTTGATTACCCTGTTATGAAATACTATCTAGGAACAACATCAGTGGAATTATATAGATGATTTGGTGATTAGATAGTTGATTTTAGTTTTTCTTTTCTGTATGTAAATTACTGATATATTATAGCAGTGCTAAATAATCGGAATGTAGTACCATAATGGGAGAGTTTGTATGAATAGAATCTGATGGGCAGGAGGAGGACAGTGCCTTTATTATAAGTGCTACTTTATATAAGCATACAATTCCTT